>NW_027532015.1:21140931-21438040 GCF_008692635.1 Crocuta crocuta | reverse complement strand
GGTCAGGCTGGCGCGCATGGGCGGGGGCTTGCCTGCCAGGTGCGCCGAGNGTGCAAGTACGGAGCTCCTTACTTCTCCGCCATCTTGCCCCCTCCAGAAAAAAAATCCAGTTTTTTATACATTTTCTATTTATTTGTCTCCCATATATGTTAATACTTACCAACATGCAGTCTGATTAAGTGGTCTCATGTTACAAGGTTGTAGAAATGTTGTCACGTATGCCTATAGCCAGGTTGCCTTGAGTTTTTTGTTTTGTTTTGTTTTGTTTTCTCTCCTTAGGGATGGGCCCTACCACATTATCAGTATTACTGATTATTTTTGGAAGTTTCTAAAAGTCCTTTGGTGAGCACAGATAAAGGGATATTTCTTATGAGCCAATGATGTCAGGATTGGTACCATCTAGACATTGTGATGACCTCTGGTGCACCTCCAAGGGCCGAAAATCCATGTATGAACAATAGATATAAAAATACTAATTATGTAATGTGTTCAAAATTGCATATCAACTGCTTTATCTGCATTAAGAAACATATAACTACCACAAAATTAAAATACAGGGGTTATTATCCTCATTTTATTAGGTCAAGAAACGGTCAGTACCTGCCCAAGAGCATAGCTCTTATGGTTGAGTCAATATATGGAATTGGCATTCTGCAAGTGTGTGAGTGTGTGTGTCTGTGTGTGTGTGTGCGCATGCGTGTGTGTATGTTTCAGATGTTTGGGCTTAAGGGAAGAAAATATTCAGTACTCTATAGGTAACGTGGCTATATGTCCTCATATGCCTGGGGCTGTGCTAGTTGACACTTGGCGCCTTGATATAATTGCTAATAGCACCAACTTTCATTCTCAGATGTCACCCTACTTGTGAGTAAAAGGAAGCTAGAAGCTGTAACCCTAGTTTTAGAGGCAAGTAATAAAGTGGTTTAATGTTATAGTGATTCAAAGTGTTTAGTAAGAGAATCTTCTTTCCTAAATTAAGGAAAGACCTCCTGGTGTGTGGTCTGCTAGGGATTGATCCAGCCTGCAACTGTAGTAAACATTCTCCTTAGAGCTTTAGTCCCTACTAGGGCTCACTGTACACTTGCAGAGAGAAGAAAAATAATAGGCTGCTCTCATCGCTGGTCTCCAATTCCCTACATTTTAACAATCCATGAGCTCCCAGGCTTAGATTAGTGCCTGAAATAAACTGATCTCTTAGTGGTTTTTGAATGAGTCAAAGACCCTTATTTCTCTATTGCCACAAGGAAAGAAGGAAGGAGGTGTAACCAGAGTACTCACTGCAGTTGAGTACTCACTTATCATTTACTTGCATATTACTTCGCCCTCTTGTTTCAGAGAAAATTGGAACTGACGAGAACTAGAAACTACCTTTTCAAACTATAGAACGACTTTTTTTTAAAAGAAAAATCAAGGACCTGGAGCAAACGGTCTATCTGCATAAGTCATGGGGTAAAGGATCCAGACACTTAAGTTATTGCTTGGTTTTATTTTGTTTATTTATCTTGTTATTTTTGACTTGTGCAAGTACTGTTGAGCATTTGGTCTGATAATCAGCCCCTGAGATTTTAGTCTATTTAGAGTGTACCACAGAAGCACAAGTGAAGGACTTTTAAGAGTGGACATAACCAGTGCAAATTTAATAGAGAAAATAAAAATGTCTGCTTGGTGTTAATAAAATAGTCTTACCAATGCCAAATGAGCACATAGCCTATGGATATGTGATCTTGGGAAAATAATATTTAATTTTCTCTATAAAATATATTTGCAGTAAAAAGCAAAACAAATTAAGTAAAAATATTTGTATGGGTAAATGTTTTACTAAGGGACTTTTACTTTTTAAGCAAAACCTGTTAGGCCAGTATAAGATGGAGGCATCAGAATAACATGTGGCACAAATGCCACCATGGACATGAAAAAGGCTCAAGAGGTAGTGAGCTTAGTCCTATGGACAATTAAATAGTTATTGGAGTTCTCATGGGTTCTTAGAACTTAGACTGAATCAAGAACTTTTTTTTTTTCTTTTGGAAATTATAGGATAGAGAAATTTGGTTCTTCACATTTATTTTCTATATTGTTGCACATCAAATTTCACCTAAGATGAGCCAAATAAATTAAAATGGAAACATTTGATGTAGGCAACTCAGAAATTTCTTCAGGTTAAAATTGTTCATTTCAACAAGTCTATTAGATTCAATTTAAATTAATAGGCTAGAGAATAAAAAATGAAATTATCCTTTCCTGGACAATTAAGTGAAAAAGGGGACAAAATTATTTTATGAAGTAATATATATTGAGATTCTAGAACAGCAAAGGATTATTTGTCACTATGACACATTCTATAGAGTATGGTACTGGTGGTGGTATCTGGATTAAGTTTCCTCAGAAATCATTATTATCTAGAGATGTTTTGATTATGTTTGAATGTGGTGTCTCTAATTCTGTAATAGGTAGTTTAAGAGGTTTATTGATATTTCAATTTTAAACAGTTAAAAAATGACTGAAAATAGGGTTCCATCTGCCAGAGTTCTAACAAATGAATGAAAGTGAAGAACATACATGTGAAACACTCAAATTAAAAAAATTATCAAAATCAATATAAAGAATGAAGATGTAGTAATGCCTGAAAGAATCATACGAGCTTTAGTTTAGGTTCTTTTTTTTTCGAATAAGTGAAAATCAGGCATGATGCTCATTTACGCTTAGTTTATGAAACATCAATTTACAAAATAACATTCAAATTGCCTGCATGGGCTATGTAAGCATAAGCCTTTGGGTTTGCACTGAAATTCTTAGTTGGGATACTAGCTGGGATGCTACAAAGCCAGACATTTTCTTCTCTTGCCTCAGGTGCTCTATCTATTTAAAAACATTTTTAATGTTTATTTTTGAGAGAGAAAGACAGACAGAGCATGAGTTGGGGAGGGGCAGAGAGAGAGGGAGACACAGAATCCAAAGCAGACTCCAGGCTCTGAGCTGTCAGCACAGAGCCTGTCATGGGGCTGGAACTCACGAACTCTGAGATCATGACCTGAGCTGATGTTGGATGCTTTACTGAGCCACCAAGGTGCCCCTAGATCCTCTATCTATTAAATATCTGCCTTGCAGAATTGTCCTAAGGATTAGAGATAATTTATACTAAGGACCTACACATAATAGGTGCTTATAAACTGTAGCTTATTATTTTTTACTTCACATCAGATTTTGCTGATATTTATAAAAACCAGTTTTCTAGATAATCTAAAGAATGGGATGAAGACTAGTTATAAATATATATAATTTAAAAAAGTTTTCTATTTATTATGGTTGCTGTTAAAACCAAATACAAAGCTCCAGTACCAGCCAGGATATCTTATCTAACTCTGTCTCAGAGTTGTATTTATTAGGCTTCTGCAGCATACAATATGAGGTTAGCTTTTTCCATTTTTCAGGTCCTTGGACTGTGCTATTTTAGAGAAAAAAATATTATTCTCTTCTGTATTTCCTATTGGTTCCCTGAAGGGAGCAATTATTTTAATTATTGATCATTTATGGTTTAATGGAGGACCATTTTACTCTAACTCATAGGAATAAAACAACAACAAGTGAGATGCATGTGAAATATCTCATCAGTGTGTCTAACAAAGAAAACATACATCTTCAAATATAAATATGCATGTAGAGTCTGGCTGGCTGCCAGAGTTTCTAAGTTGTTCTGTGCTCCAACTTCCTGTTGTGGTGGATCCTGCAAATGGCAGCCCTTGGTCCATAGCTAGAGGTAATAGCACCCTGTAGAATTTTGTGTCTAGGAAGAAGTGGACTTCTTTGTGCTACAGTAATTAAATATTTATCAGTTTGCCTTAAGCCAGGCCCAAAGTAAAAGCCTAGTTTGTATTTTTGTTTTATTTTCAAGTAGGCCACTTCTACTCTTGTTTATCTTGCCTTAATCAGAGAGTTCATTGTTTGTTGGAAATCTTTAAATGGAAATACTTCCATGTGTATGCGCTTATTACCCAAAACAAATGTGCTAAAAATATTTTGAGCTACAAGTGATAACTCATGAGTACATCCATAAATTGCACCATATTATATATTTTTATATATATGAAGAGGGTATTTCAATCTACATGTGTCCCTACTTTTAAAAGTTGAAGAAACTATACAAAGCTAAGAATGTAGGTATTAATTCTTTTAGCATTATAAAGGGGACCATTCCATTTTTATTTCTTTAGCGTTGGACAGAAGATTGTGATCCAATCAATTTAAACAAGTATAAACATAGAGACGATCTTGTAGGTTGGCTTTTGATTCAAAGAGTAAATTCTTGGGATTTGGGATATTGCACAATCTGTCCCATAAAAGGGAAAAAAATCCCCTTCTTGTGATTTTTATTATTTTTTCCCTGAGAACAACAATCCTGCTGGGAAGCTTATTTTATTCTCCTAGATTTGTTTTCTTCTATTTTTTTTTCCTCCTGACAGTGATGACTGGTTTACAAATAGAAATTTGCATCAACTAACACAGTCCCTTTTCCTTCTACTATTGATCTCAAAGCTGTTCTGTGGTCCTGAAATATGAAACATTATTTTTTTTTTTGGTAAAACTTTTTCCCCCAAATGCAAATGGATGAAACTCCTACCACCTATTATGGAAGCAAAAGCATTTTCATATTTGCTTTACAGATTTTTCAAAGTAAAATATACTTTGTAACATCACATAAAAACTCATTTTAGAATTCCTCACAATAAATTGAAGAAGATAGAGCAATCTGCTTATATTAAACAGTGAAGTAAAAAGTATTAAAAAAACAACTTTTGGAGCGCCTAGGTGGTTCGGTTGGTTGGGCGGCTGACTTTGACTCAGGTCTTGATCTCACAGCTCATGGGTTCAAGCCCTGCATCGGGCTCTTTGCTGACAGCTAGCTCAGAGCCTGGAGCCTGTTTCAGATTCTGTGTCTCCTTCTCTCTCTTACCCTCCCCTGCTCATGCTGTCGCTCTCTCTCTCTCTCTCTCTCTCTCTCCCCCCTCTCAGAAATAAATAAATAAATAAATAAAACCTAAAAAAACCACAATTCTTCCTCTTTTGTTAGGATATAAAAGTCTGTGAGAGTTGCTAGCTTCTTTAAAAAATTCTTTAGGTGAAACTTGTGGTTGGCCATGAAACTTATTATAGAACAAAATAAAATGATATTGGAATTACATATCTAAATTAAATGATGAGCTATTTGGGCAAACTGACCAAGTTTTAATTTGCATAAGTATTTCCTATGGGCCCTTGATGTCCATACATGTGTTTAATTTCCAGTGAACTCAAAATCCTGGAATTAGGTTCATTTGAGTATCACCTTGGGAAATACATTCATAGGCTAGTAATCTTCTTTTATGTCCACATTATTTTAAGTCAAGGAATGGATTTGCCACTGTGTATTATAGCATAGCACATTTATTTGGGCATTTCCTATTCCTAGCCTTTTTTAAAGAATAGAATATTCTTATATTATAGAATATAGTATAGAATAATTAATAGGATCAACTATTAAAAATTCTAATCCAGTGATAGAGCTTTGGCATTAATAGATTTAGCAATTATAGTTACACGTCTTTCAGTTTTGGACATTTGTGAGAAATCTCAATGGTGTGTAATGCTGTTTGAAATTTGTAAGGATGGAAATTTGTGCTCTGACTTCAGTCCTCGGCAGCCAGTAAGTGAGCCCAACTGTCTATCCATTACCAACATCGCAATGTTGCAAATTAGAAATAGTTCACAACTGGCAAGACATTCAAATAATTATAATTTTTGATAAAAAATTTTTCTTTTTTTCTTTTTTGCAATTCTGGGTATGTAAGTATGGAACTCAGGAGTTGGCATTTGGAGAGAACTACACACACACACACACACACACACACAAACACACACATCAGGCTTTCATATTTAAATTTAGATAAAATGTCTGTGTTCTGTAGTATCTAATTACTGTGTAGTGGAGAGAAAGAATAGTTGAATTCCTGATTCGCTAGGTAGATATTTTGTGCGATGAGATTTCAGATTTCCCATATGGCTTTGTCCTTTTTGTTTTCACTTCTTACTGATAGTTTTATTGCAGAAACTTCACATATGTCATCTCATTGAATATACTATTACAAAGAATAAAAACTACAACTGAAGTTGGGTCCAATCCTCAGTTATGTACAGGGCTATCCAAAAGAATAATGGAAATTTCATTTAAGATAGCTGAATTTTTTAAGTAAAAATATTTTGCAAATCATCTGCCAGATATATCACAGTTCCTATTTAATTTCTCTACTTGTCAATAAGAACCGTCCCGGAGATATATCATGAAATCTTTCTGTGGAAGAAATCACTTAACCCCAGCAGTGAGTGCCACGGATTATTTATTTTAAATCACAACAACCACATTTCTCTGCACATATATTGATCATGCTATAAACATTCTGACCAGAAAGCTGTAAAGAAAATAAAGCACTTTCTTTTTCATATGGAAACATGACTGACCAGTGGAACCTGGAAACCTATCCACTAAGAATTTAGATGTAATGTAGATAGGTTCTGACTTAACAATGAGTGAACTGTTATTTCTCACAAATTTCAGTAAAATTGTCTTGACAGTGGTTCCTGGGGCCTCTGTGTTGCTAGGCAACTAAAAAAGGGGATGGGGAATTTACACTCAAATTTACTTGATATGTTAGATCTTATACATATTATATTGAGAACATATTGCACACATCATTACAGGCTGGTTTTACATTTCTATTCTGTCTTTTTTGTGGGCTTCTCAGTAAATGCATGAAAGACACTCTACCCGCATCTTTATTCTCTTTTTTTGAAAATTAATGTCACCTTAACCATGTATTGTTATGCTTGACTGTTGTGGCTATGTGAAAGAAAGTTTGTAACCTTAAAAAATTTTTTTTAACATTTATTCATTTTTGAGAGACAGAGACGGATCATGAGCAAGAGAGGGGCAGATAAAGAGTGAGACACAAATCTGAATCAGGCTCCAGTCTCTGAGCTGTCAGCACAGAGCCTGATGCGGGGCTCGAACCCATGAACCATATGATCATGATCTGAGCCAAAGTTGGACATTTAACAGACTGAGCCACCCAGGCACACCAAAAATGTGTCACCTTTTTTGATGGAGGAGGGATAGTTTTCCTTTAGTGTAAACTTTACTATGGGTGTGTATGCAAGAAAGAAAGAGAGAGAGAGAGAGGGAGGGAGAGAGAGAGAGAAGCAGCATTTCTATAACAAGAAATCTATGAAAGAGAGGAATAGTCTCTTAGTTCCACCTGATTCTTCTCCTTTAATTACTGTTATTAAGAGATGCAAAAGAAAACTTCATAGGATGCTTAAATCCAGTGAATTATTAAAGGTCCAAACTGGAGATATTTGAACTAAAGGCTAATTAGCTTGGGCTTTTCGAAAAGTATGATGTTTAAGAAACTAGTGGTATAATTTCAAGTGAGTGGGGGTATTATATTCGCAAACTGGAGTGGTTTTGTGAAGCACGTTTTAAGAGTTAATGTTATACCAATGACACAAACCACATAATAACATATCTATAACAAAAGAGCTTTAAGGAATAATGCATAATGGATTGTAGTGGCTGAAACTTCTGGAAATTGATGGTCTATATCAAAAGGATGGATGAGGGATCTTTGTGTGATGATTACACATCTGTAATTTTGTGGGAAGGACAAGTAAGAAGAGCAAGGAATATCAGGGACTTTTATTTCAAGGAAAACTCTGAGGATTTGGGTTATATATCATTTTATTAGCTTAATCCATTTCCCACTAGCTAAATGATCCAAATTTGTGAATGAAGATAGTTTTAGTGTATTACATCAAGATTATGGAAGCACTCCCATAGCAGTAGGCCAGAGTTTATATTCTCTATGTTAAAGGAATGCTAGATAGAATTTGATACATTCAGAATCCAATACACTTTGAGTTCCTTCCAGTAATTTGGATCAATATTTAATTGGGTGCTTTTTGTTTATTTGTATTATTCCCATTTGAACCTATGTAGTTCATTGTTGATACTGAAGATTAAACTAAATGTAAGTTCTGTATATATTATCAAGACTATTTGTTTAAATTACATTTATAATAGGAATCTAATACAATATCTCATACAATCATCTCTGTAGAAATTTAGAAATAATTAAAAAGCATTTTCATGGGTATAGTTTTTTGGGTAGAGAGAATGAAGCACATGTAAACATTTATCACATTGAAATATATATAATCAAAAGAAATTATTTAGCGGGTAGAAATTTTCACTGATATCATATGTCATATTACATACTTTTTAACATAATTCTATTATACTTAGCATAATACTATATGTACTTGGCTTTTTAAGAAAATTTCTATAGGATGAAGTTGAGAGATGTTGGTAAGAACTAGATATTAAGTATAGAAATCTCATGATTCTTTAGATTTTCAATCTTCAGTGACACGTTCAATAACTTAATGACCTGTGAATCTCAGCATTCATTTATGGTTTAGCATATTTTTGTTATTTAATAATTTAAATCTGATTCTCTTTTAGATGAGGTTTTGGGCTTTATGATTTTCATGCTTCTTTGAATTTTTTTTATAAGAACAACCATATTTTTTTTAATGTTTTATTTATTCCTAGGAGAGAGAGAGAGAGAGACAGCGTGAGCAGGGGAGGGTCAGAGAGAGAGGGAGTCACAGACTGAAACAGGCTCCAGGCTCTGAGCTGGCAGTCAGCACAGAGCCCGACGTGGGGCTCGAACCCACGAACTGCGAGATCCTTACCTAAGCGAAAGTCGGATGCTTAACCGACTAAGCCACCCAGGCGCCCCGCTACTTTGAATTTTTAAGTATTGCATTCCAATACCACTTTCCTTATTTTATGTTCTTATCCCGTTTTATTGATTTTTCTCTTTTAATTAGTCAATTTTTATGTTAATTATGACCAGTTTTCACATAAAAACTTTATATGTTTTAATTTCTCTATATCAAACAAAATAAGAGCATAATTAGTAGACTTGGTATATAATTTTTTTTTTTTTTGGTATGGATGGCTAAACATTGAGCTTTTTTTAGTGGTTTTACACTTTTGATAGGTATATAGTCAAATCTTTTCATTCTATTAATTTGTATATGATTTCACACTTTGCTAATAATATAAAAGTGAACAAAGTAGATAAGGCATTTGTACTTATGTAGCTTGTAACTCTATACAGTAGAGAGCCAGCAAATAATTAAATAGTTAATTATATATATGGTTAAGTTCTCTGAAGGAAATAAACAGGCCAATACAATAGAAGGAGTTGTGTCAGGTTGTTTTAGATACAATGGTCAGGGAAGGCTGTTTGTGGAGCTGACCCTACAGCTGAGACAAGAAGGATGAGGAAGGGACTGGCATGTCAAGAGTTGGGGAAATAAACTCATCAGGTGGAATGATGAGCAAGTGCTTAGGCGCAAAGGTAAGAAAGGGTTTGATGAGTTCAAGAAATGGCCAATGTGGCTAGACTAAAGTAAGGGAGAAGAATAATAATATGAGTGAAGGTTGAAACGTTTGACGTGAGCTGGCTCTCCAAGAGCTCATACTTGTGATAGAAAGTTCAGATTTTTCAGTGTGTCTTAAGTAAATGAGTGAAGCAACTTTCTTAGAGAAAAGGCTTAAAGGGGTTAGTAAGGCACTGATTTCAGTAATGGCTGATGGAATCACTAAACCAGGGAGGTTGGAATGACGGCACATTGGAGGTGACGGAGGAGACCAAAAACCCCGACATGTCATGGGTCACGAGAGTGAGTTAGCTGAAAAGATGGGTGATGCAGATGCTGGGTCTAGGAAGGAGCCATGAGAGAGGGTGCCTGAGTTGGACAGTCATAGACGAAGTTGATGAAGAACTCAATGACCTGAACGCTGGTTATGTCATAGGTGTAGATTTTGCAGTTGCCCAAGGAGAGGCAGAGAAGATGGTGGAAACCATGACTTTAATTTGTGACTGGAAAGTGGCTTTATGAGAGTGATGGGGTATATAGTAGGTGATATAGCCCGATGATAGAAGCTTCAAATTAGCCAAATTTTAGGAGGGGGTGGGAAGATATTTGGTAGTTGCAAGAAAAAGAACAAGGTCAACATGTAACCTGTTGCAAGCTCTCAAAGGGTTTTAGAAAATTCAGCTTCCAAATCCCACTTATGATGATAGCGTCCTTAGTTTTTTCCTCCAAATAAAAGCATGTTTCAGCCCTCACTGACTCACATGCATGTGTATATCTGGGCAGTTTAGCAAGAACATATTTCTGTGAGAGCAGAGATCGTGTTTGTTTTATGGACTGTGCATCTAGCAGAAACTAACATTGTCTTCTCAATAAATAATAGGTTTACTTGTAAATTCAGTTTGTTTCTCTTGCTTTGATTTTAATTTGCCAATCAGGACCAATGTAATTTTCCCGTTTTTGGCCTTATTTCTAATTTTTTTCTGTCTTATGCCTTTATGGTATATGCTCATATTTGAACACTTTCTAATTGTTGCCAAGTTATAAATACTATTAATTAATATCCTGCTGACATTTCATAATATTCTATTAAATGGTATTTAACACATTTCTCACTAAATGTATTTCAGAACCTATTTATAGTTAGTGTTTGTGGACACTATTTCGTTCTGGTTTCAATTTATGTGATCTAAATTATCAAGAAAAACCTCATAGAATAATCAGATCCCTCACAAGCATTCAGAACTTCTATAAAATATCTGCTGAATTTTCAGACATTTGTTTTGGGAAAAAAATGCACTGGAAAGAAAATTTTACTTTGGTTGTTTTAATAAAAACTTCTATAGCTTATGATTTTACTGTTCTTTTTATGTAAAAAATGCTAAGGTTTCTTTCCTAGAATGTATTCTCAGTTTTTATGTTGGCTCTGAGGTTAGATTTGTATAAATTCTTTTTCTTTCCATCCTTTCTAATGTCTCTCGTCCTTCCCTCCCTTATTTCTCCTTCCTTCCCTCCTTCCTCCTTTTGTATTTTTCCTTTCCTTTCCTTTCCTTTCTTCTCTTTTCTTTTTTCTTTTCTTTCTTCCTTTCTCTTTTTTTCTTGCTTGCTTTCTTTCTCTCTCTTTCTTTCTTTTTCCCTTCCTTCCTTTCTTCCTTCCTTCCCTCTTTCCTTCCTTCCTTCCTTTATACATCTCACACATTTCTTTACATAATCCTTAAAATAAAAAAAAACTGATTTATTAACATTATCTATTGTGCTTGGTGTACTAAGAGGACATAAAGAAAACTTGCTTATTTTGTGGAATTTTAATACTAATATCTTACCAAACCCATGGGTATTAGTGATTTTTTTGATCTCTTGTTACTTTCAAATATTTTTAGTAAGCTTATAGTACTTATACAATTTTAATCTAATTCCAGTTCCTATGCTAACTACAACTACAAATTGTTGTTGAAGGAATAAAGTACAGTATTTTTTTCTGGAAAAGTTTTTCATTTACTCTAAAGGTCTATAGATTGAGCCAAAGATGTCTCAATTCAGGGCAAGAATGTATATATAAGTTTTGTATCTCTGCTTTTTAATATATTTACTTACCTACCTATTAACTCTAGTATTATTTTTGTTAGGGAAGATAATATTTTCAGATGTTCCCTATTTTTATACTTCTGGTTCAGAACTCGCTGTTTGACACTTATGGTATTTTTAAAGAAAATATATGTAAGTATGATATAATTATCCCTAGTTTGTGGTAGTAATTTAGAACTCTAAGACTAGAAAGTGTTCATCAGTGTCTCTGATGGCAAAGCCTACTGTTAAGCATTTATTATAAAGTTTAGATCAGTTTTAAATAAATCTATAATCAAATAAACAACATTGGCAGCAAATATCGCAGCCTAGATAAGAACCAACTTATAAAATCTTCGAAATGGGATTTCAATTACTGAGAGCTAGAGACATGTCATTCGTAGTTATTACCCCATACAGGAAATGGTATTGTTCTCTGCATTACACTTAAGTAGAATTTTAATGTGATATTTTAAACTGCTTTCTGATAGAGTTGAGTATCTTTTTACCAGTTGCGTCAATAAATATTTTAAGGAAGAAATGAGTGATAATTTAACTTTATTGACTTAGACATGCTTGTCTGGATCTTAGAGGTCAGGCATTAGGCAGTGAGATCTCTCATCTCTCCTCTGTATTTCTGAGCTCGGTGACTAGTCCCCTTCATCCAGCTATCCACACCGCAAGCCACTCCATGCAGCCCTCTTTCATTTACCATCCAGATCAGGCGCCAAGTCCTGTGAATATTGCCTTTGATATCTTTTTTAAATCCATATGCTTCTTTCCAGTCCTACAGCCAGTACCTTCATTCAGAGTCTAAATATTTCTTCCCTTAGTCATCTGCCACCCTCTCCTTGCTCTTCCCTTTCTCCTATCACTCTTGCTTCCCCTCCCCCACTGCCCACCCCCACCCTCCGCTGCACCGAGGGATCCCATGAACTCCAGTCTAAAGTTTATATGGAAATTTCCAAGAAAGGATCCCTTTTATGATCTGCTTGCTCATCAGGCCAACCTAAGCCTTGACACTTCTCCCATTAACACCCTATCCTCCTGGCATACTGAACTCTGCAGTTATTGGGAGGGAACTTGCCATGTGCTTTCTCTGCTGCTTGTCTTCTCCTAAACTTTCCAGTATTTGCATGCAGAATGTATCTGTACTGTTTATGAATTGCCTACAATTTTTCCTGAAATTTGAATCCCTCAACAGTCACCACTTTGGTCTATAGAGGACTTTGTGTTTCTGTCATTTGCCACATGATATTACCACTGCAGGCTTCATATGTGTGTTTCCCACCATGGGCCTGAGTAGCTGTGCAGAAGGGCTTAGGGGAAGCAGTCTGGCGAAATGGGACCAAGGAGTCTTGTCTATAAGATCTGCATTGCATAGATTATATTTTGTTGCTATGGTATTTAGGGAGGATTTAATTACTCTTATCTGATTATTGGGGAAAGGTGGAGTATGAGGGACCCTAGAGCCCTCCTGGCACCACTGTTGCTGTTTCTTACACTGGGGAGTGAGCTCCTGGAAACAGAGACTTTGTCTATCATGTGCCTCCCCTGTGTACCATGTTGTTTGCCAAGTAGATTGTATGCTGGGTACATAGTAGTCTTTTAATAAATCCTGACGGAATTGGGGATTCTGGATGATATTATTGTACTCATATTAAATGGCTTTCAAAATGTGATTCTTCCAAATGAAGTGTCTGACCCATGATATTTGATTATGATGTGTGGGCTCCCATGGGATTAAACCAAACCATTGCCACGCAAATGTAAATATCACAAGTAACTAGTCTAGCATTCTATTCACTGATGGAGATTTAGTGAAAGGAACCTCTTTGGCCAGTGCTCTTCTGATGAAGGAATAAGTTAGAAATATTAGAAACCTGCTTTCTCTATTTTAGGCTGCCATTTTTTCCTGAGAGCTGCCTACACATCAGACATGCCTCAGCTGCCTTTTTGAAATATGAGAACACAAACATATTGTCAGTAAAATGGTCTGTGTTGATTAGTTTGTCTTTGGGGTGCAGTTGATTCATCAGCTGATGGAGACGCTGCTGGTGTTTCACGCAACCTGCCATGGTATGCGGGCTTTATGGGCTTCCCGGCAGCGATGCTGACATGAATTGTCAGATTTTATGGGCAGTTTTCAACCTAATGAAATACATCCTCGAGAAACTTCCTTCACCATTTTAGTATCTGTACAGTGTGAATGAAAAGAGCAAACATTTACGACACAGGAGAGTTCAGGAGTGAGCTCTGGGAGACAATGACAACATGATTATTTTGTTCTTCCACATGGTGTCATTAACTGCACCATGGGACACTGATGCTGCCTCGGAGGCTGGTATTAATCTTTGCACCAAAGCTTGCAGAAACCCTGCATGTCTTCACTGACGTAAGCCTTGCTGTCCATCTTTTTGATCTTAAGATTACTCCTTTGGGGTATAAGGTAATGTAAGGCTGCTCTGCTGAACTTAAAAAAAAAAAAAAAAAAGATTGGTAAAGGTAAGAGATGTTCATTTTCTTCTAGTACTGAAAATGAAGAGTACAAAGCCACACAGGAGACAAGAGTTCTATAACTGTTGGGTAATTTACATACATTATCCAATTTAATCATAACCCTGAGAGAGTTGAAATGTTGTTAGTCCTATTATACCAATGAAAGACTGAAAGGCTTGCCAGTATTTGCTTCCACGTCTACAAGAATCCAAAGATACATCCTTAATTAGTACTTTAAAGAATCAGCTGTCAAAGCTCTTGTTTTACTAAACTTTAATTCTTTATTAAACCTAGATGCAAAAAAACCCACAACAGAACAAAAAAAAAACTAAACCCTATTTCCACAAGGAAAGAAATGTTGGCAAAAATGTCTGTTGAAGAGTGTATAATCCTTTCATTTGTTTTCTACCTCTTTAAATATTCCTGAAATGATGGTATAGTCAGAATCTCTGTATTGGCCAAGAACTTTGGCAAGATGGGAGATTACTTTTTGGATAGAATCACTTGTAGGAATTTTCCAAGTGATTCACGCAAAATCAACTTAATCTTCTGGAAAACATTTTAGGGACCACAAACACATATTGTACCCAGGATGTAATGTGTTTATTATAGTGCAGTGTGTGATTTCTCTTTTAGCATAGGAGATCCAAAGACCTAGACAGAGAAGGCTGATTTTAGCACTTTCACTATAAAACAAATACTTCCCCACAAGAGAATGTCTTCATTCACATTAAACATACTAGTGTCTCGGGGCGCCTGGGTGGCTTAGTTGGTTAAGCGTCCGACTTTCGCTTAGGTCATGATCTCTCGGTTCGTGGGTTCGAGCCCCGCGTCGGGCTCTGTGCTGACTGCCAGCTCAAAGCCTGGAGCCTGTTTCAGTCTGTGACTCCCTCTCTCTCTGACCCTCCCCTGCTCGCGCTGTCTCTCTCTCTCCTAGAAATAAATAAAACATTAAAAAAAAAAACATACTAGTTTCTCTACCAACTACAGTGAAAATCACATCAAGCCCTTGGGTCTCACTTGATGGTGATGGGGAACTAATCCTCTCCCTTGAGGACCTTTGGAGAGGATAGATGTTAACTGTTTAGTTCCAGTAAGGAACCAAACACCAAGTATAAAAAAATGTTTATAAAATGCTTCAGCCACCTAGAAATGTTAACTATCTTGCCACCCAGACCATAGTCTCTTATGTTTTTGTTTTTTTGTTTTGTTTTGTTTTGTTTTGTTTTATTTCTAGGAGAGAGAGAGACAGCGCGAGCAGGGGAGGGTCAGAGAGAGAGGGAGTCACAGATTGAAACAGGCTCCAGGCTCTGAGCTGGCAGTCAGCACAGAGCCCGACGCGGGGCTCGAACCCACGAACCGCGAGATCATGACCTAAGCGAAAGTCGGACGCTTAACCGACTAAGCCCCCCAGGCGCCCCCCAGACCATAGTCTCTTAAATATTCAGGAATTCTCTCTCTTTTCTTCCAACTACTTTGGAATTAAGGCTTAGATTCTTTAGAAACTGACTATTGTGATTATTTTTTCAAAAACCTCAAAATTTTGACAAATATTTCACGTTTCCTTCTAATTAAAATAGTTATTTTAGAAAGTAAAAAACTGCTTAATCCAAAAATCTGGGCTAAAAATAGACATTAGAATGAGTCTTCAGAGAAATGAAGAAATGATTTTTTTTGAAAAAGTATGAAGTCATTAATTAAATATTTGACCTTTTGTGGCTTCTCAAATGTCCATTTTCAAAAAGATAGAAGCAGTTAGAAGGAAAAGATATGAACGTAGATTCAGGGCAAGAGGAGAAAAATAATTTAAATTGCCTTGATAGATGTTCATAGATTGCCAATGAGCACTTCTTATAATTTAAACCCTTGAATATGATATCTGGGCACAGAGCAAGTCTTTATATACATAAGGCAATTCTTACTGGCTACCAGCTGTGTTCTTATTTCAGAAGATGACCTTCCCTATAAGTTTTATATGGAACTCATAAAATGCACGGCTCTGGAGAACAATTATCATGACAGGGAGTGTGCTTTCTTGATTATACGGTGGGGTACTGTTTCCTACCTCTGTTTTTGAAGGATATTAAAGGTAAGATTAAAAATGTTCCAGTTGTTCTGGTTGCCTGATTGTAACAGTGGAGGAGACAAAATTGATTCCAGCTTATGGCTCAGTGTTACAAAGTCATTCAGCAGCACCTGTTGGCAGGCAGCTGTTGGAGATTAATGCAGGTTGCTTTTGTCAGTAACAGTGTGGCAACAATAATAAATCAGATTTAAACTGGTTACTGAAGGGGTTTGTTTAAAAGATTTAAAAGTTTTTTTTATAGCCAAAGACGTTAATTCTAAGATTTCAAAGTTTTGTTTTTGTTTTTTTTAATTTTTAGTTTATTAATTTTTTAATGTTTTTAAAATTTATTTCTGAGAGAGAGACAGCATAAGCAGAGAGGATCAGAGAGAGAGGAAGACACAGAATCTGAAGCAGGCTACAGGCTCTAAGCTAGCTGTCAGCACAGAGCCCGACGTGAAGCTCAAACCCCACGAACTGTGAGATCATGACCTGAGCCGAAGTCGGACACTTAACCCACTGAGCCATCCAGACACTCCTGTTTGTTTTTTATAGCCAAAGACATTAATTCTAAGTGGTGAGCCAGAGTGAAACTGCATGTATCTTGGTACCAACATATATTTTCTAAATCTGGGTAGTGATCACACATGCACTGACCCCAGGACAGTTTTCTTCCAGAAATACGGCAACACCGAGAGCCTCCCTTACCAAACAGGCTTGAAAAGATGGGAAGGGTCCAATATTTCTTTAGTGTTTTTTTCTCTCTTGTTCAGGTAAAATGGAGGATATAGTTCTGATAATTAGAATTTCATATGGCAAATGTTCACATATATAGTGGATTTGAGAAAATAAATTTTCACTAATCTAGAAAATCCTCTTCTCAAGAGAGAAGAGATTTAAAAACTTTCATGATCTATTTAAATTCAATGTGTCTTTCTCCTTTTTTGAATACGGAAAAGTCACTCTAGGGTCATAATATGGAATTGGTTTCTCTCTTCCTAGTATATTATGATATTTCACTTTAAGGCACACTAGATAGAAACATTCATGAGTGAATAGGGAGGAGGGAAATGTAGTTTTATACTTTATTATTTTTCATGGTAATACATACTTTATACAGTCCATCATTCCTGATTGTCTAATATGTGTTTTCCCTGAGGTAAAATCTCAAAAAATTCAGAAGATATTTTGGGGATCTGTTGGGGAGGTGAATGCTCTAGAATCAGAGCAAGCATTATGTGACTTTTATTTAATATATTTATTTCCTGTACCTTTACCTATACATACATGTATATCCATATCCCTATATATTCAAGTGTTCATTTTTCATATTCATATTTTACTTATGAGAAAAGCAGATTTATTCTTAACCTTATTTGTGTGGAGAATAGCCTACCCTGCTCATTTTACTTTGCAGACCTCTTTGCTCTTCTTTTTAACTTTCTCCTATTCTTTCTTTTTATCCTTTACTAAGAAGAGCCTTAAGCTATTAAGGCGTATAGGTCTGTTTTCTGAGGAGTAACTGAAATTAACCACATACCTAATTTTGGTGGCGTCTTAGTAGGCACGGGTATTTTACAACATCAAGTCCCTGCTCTTATGGTAACGAGAGTAAGAAATGCTACACAAGCTTCTCACGAGAAGTCTATTTGGTAGCCTTGAGCCAACCCCTATCCTCTTTACACATTTATGAAATTACTGTGACTTGTCTTTTATATCTTCTCAAGTATTCATACAATTAGATTAGGCTTCACCTAATGGAAAGGAGTTGTATTCTGTGCATAAGTGGCTTGTCTATTACTGAGTCTTTCCAAGCATCAAGAGCATCACCCCTCTGCTTGACGTCAAGACTGAGCAAAGAAAAGATGTTCACAGAGATTATTAAAATAAATTATTAAAATGTCCTATTCTAAGAGCACCTGTGTCTCACGTTGCTTACTCCAGGACTTTCAGGGTCAGTAGAAATGATTTTAAACAAAGTCTTTCCTTTTTAAAATAATTTTTGGGGTGCATCTAAGTGGCTCCATCGGTTGTACATCCAACTTCTCGTCATGATCTCATGCTCAGAGCCTGAGCCTGCTTCAGATTCTGTGCCTCCCTCTCTCTCTGCTCCTTCCCTGCTCATGCTCTTCTCTCTCTCTTTCAAAATAAACAAGCATTAAAAAAATGTAAAATAGCTTTTTGGTATTTTTGTTACATGTGCCTAGTAATTTATTTCAAGTGGTAAAGGGAGAAAGATGATGAGTAGATAGAATTCTAAGTGTGCTAAGACTCTTTTACCATTCTATTTTTTTCATAAATTTTATCTGGTAACATATAACAATTATAAAAACAATAGGTTTATCAATGTTGAATATAGAAAATTTATTAAAAATTTGTTCAAAGGGGACAAATGAGGCACTAGATTCCTCTACTATTGCTTATCTTCTTCACCCTTTGGCCCCTCCTACCCAGAACCCACTTGTAAACTCTCAAGATTAATTGTAGTCATTTCATGCAATTCCATACTATACCTTGTCTTTCTGCAAAGCAAAGATAATATTGTAGTTCAAAACTAACCCTTCCACAGCCCTTAAGGAATATGTTTTTATTATTTTTCAGCAAGAACACTTAAAATTTGTTTAGCTATATTTGCACTTACTTGCTTCTTTAACACAGAATATAGATAATCAATTTACCATTTTTGTGACTCATTCACTATTATAGTTTTGATTTGAATACAATAATAACATTACACACTGTTAGTTATTTAGGATGGTTTACCTCTATTAACAAATAATCCCAAACTCCTTTAGTATTGTTATCTTTAATTTGTTTCTTTAAAACTGCTTTAATTTGGAATTAAAACAATTAAATTTGCTGTAATTATGGGAAAAAAGGATTTTCCTATGGATAGACTACATATTTATTTTGGACATTAGGAAGACGTTTTGTTCATTTGTTTTTCGAATACTTCCTGTTTCTTGACTATTTTCTGGAAATAGCCAGTTGCCATTTTTACATGTCTCCACATTACTACAGTTTCATTAGAGACCATGGGTTTTTGTCCTAGTAGAGAAATACAATGCAAATAATGTTTGCTCACAGAAGGACAAGAATATATTCTATTGGTTTTGTTGGTGGTAGTGGTCATCAAAGTGATGGTTCATAAAGAATAAGTAAATGTCCCATTGACAAAGTTATGTATTTTCCTTATTAAATGAATTAAATGACAATGAAAGAAGTCATTTTCAAGCCTGTTTTCCTTGGGCCTCACTAATTTTTTTTTGCCTATGGAATATAGATTTGGAGAATTTATTTATAACTGGTGATACATACTCTATTTATATGTAGTAAACTATAAAACATTTCCCTTAAATAGGAAAGTGTTATAATGTCCCTTCCCCCTGAAGTGTAAGCATAGCACACTCATTCTTGAAAGACTGGAAAATTCTTATCTCTTCCTGAAGTATTATCTATGGCCATCAGGCTATGGTATGAAATTCATTTTAAAGATAAAGCTAATACGGCCAAATGTTACTGGTCTTTCAACTTTTCTCTATGACTGGCATTTAATTTTAAAAGATTTTAATAAATAGAAAAATTTTATAGCAAATGACTAGGTACCTATCAAGGCAGTCAAGGAGCACTCAGTACAAGAGCAAGAATTGCATGTTGTAAAAGCCAAAAGAATACTGGTATGACTGGAGCATAGAAGGTATGGGTTAGAGAAATTGAATGTCCCTATTCTAGAAAACAAATTGTAAGAACTGTGGACAGGTGCCAGAGCACGTAAGGCTTTGTAAACCAGGAGAGACATTGGGATTTTTTTCTAGATAGAGTTTAAGTAGTGATGTGGCATGCTTCTCACTTATATTCTAGAAAAATTTTGACTGCTACATGGATAATTGATTATCAGGCTGCATGATCTCAGGTAAGGAGAATAAGCTGTAGGATGTGATGGTGGCTCACTAGGGTGGATTTCATGGAAATGAGGAAAACCAGAGAAGTATGGAATATTTTAGCAGGTGAATTCATAGCACTTACTGGTGAATTGAATGGATGTGATAAGGGAAAGAGGAGAAAGTTAAGGTGGTTAGGGAAAGAGAATTAAGGATAGATCCTAGATTTTGGTCTCGAGCAGTTATGTAGATGGTGATGTCATTGAAAATGCTAGCATAGATTGGGAGAAGAATAAGATTTTTAGGGTGGAAAGACCACATAATAAAGAATTCTGCTTTAGCTCTATTGAATTTGAGACAGCTTGTAGGCATCTAAATAGGGCAGAGTCCTTGAGAAGGTGGGAGAGGTTGTGATATAGACTTTATAGACCACCCGTGGAGAACTTGGCCTTTGTTAAGAAGAATGCAGTTTCATCCATGGCAGCTGGAGGGAAAGTAGTGTCTGGGACAGCAGCTCGTAGGCTGGTATATTGGTGTTGTGAACATGAGAGGGTTTCTGCCTCATTGCTTCTAGTTTCCTGAAAGAGTATGAGTCAAGGCCAACGGTGGAAAGGAAGATGGGGAGATGGATATATTGTAAACCTGAAGAACGAGAAAATGTGGACACCTCATCTATATCTTTTCCAGTTATCTTACATTTGGATACTGTGTTCTTTGTACACTGGCCTGGATGACCCAGCAAAAGCTGGAGCAGTATTTATCCCCTCGGCATTTTTACCATTTCAATGGGTGAGCCCAGTTCTCAGTTCTGCCTTTAATGGTTCATTATTCAGTCATGCACAAATATTTTTTGTGTCAACTTATTGAGTACCAGAAAATCCATTTAATCATTATGACCTTGAGGTTTTCATCAGTCCATCATCCAGATCTCAGTTGCATCAGAAGAATCCATATACAACTTTTACCTGCAGATAGCCCGTTAATAATACTGAGATTCTTTAAAGTTATGTTTCTGAGTGTAAAGCAGAAGAAAAGTGCCCTTAGTCTTGGGCACACTTACTAGATATTTGATTGTGGAGGAATTATTTAACCTCTCATATTTAAAACAAGGAACAGAAAACTCTAATAGTGTGGGTCACACAATTATGAAAAAGTAAGGATGTAAGGCTTATGAAATAATTAGTATTCAATATTGTCATTAGACTCTAACCAAGCATGAGTTATTTATTATCAGTATATTCTGTCAAGGAGAAGAATCAAGCCATAATTGTTTGAAATATAACTCAAGAATCCATTCAAATAATAAATTAAATAGAATTTACTCCAAAGTAACCAATTAATGATTTTAAAATAACTGAGAACATGTATACTGCACTCAATACAGATCATGTGTAAACATGTAAATATGTAAACATTTTAGCTAAAGGATACATACATACATCTCAATTTAGAAGTTAAAAAACCTGGGTGATTACAAATGAAAAGCACATATGTTAAGGAGAAGTTATCTTTATCTTATCAAATCTCCAGGGCCCCCCCCCCTTAAAAATACATATATAAGTGTAGGCTGATTACAATTATCAGTGTCTTTGCTCTGATATCATCAAAGCCATGTGTCCAGTCTACTAAGAATAACTGGTGACAAATGGAGCATCAGAGAACCAGAACCAGAGATCTCAGAGAACCAGAAAAGAGACCTCATTTATACATCCCGAGAAAAGGAAATAAACAGCACCTAAATTGATATTTGCTTCTTCCCACAGTTTATCTGTGTTCTAGATTGTGAATGTATTTTAAAAAAATATGTTGCTTAATGTAATAGTATCCATAAGTATTTTACCATGAAAAGCACTAAACAAAATATATGGGGCACCTGGGTGGCTCAGTCGGTTAAGTGTCTGAGTTCAATTCACGTCATGGTCTCACAGTTCATGAGTTCAGTTCCGCGTCAGGCACTGTGCTGACAGCTCAGACCCTAGATCCTCTTCTGGATTCTGTGTCTCCTTCTCTCTCTGCCCCTCCCCCTGTTCGCTCTCTTTCTCAATAAATATTTATTAAAAATAAATAAATAATGTTAAAAACATTTAAAATATGTAATATGAAATACATCATCTTTGATAATTAATTTTATTCCCCATAATCTTGTCAACTATAATTTTATTAAAAAATTTATTACCCTAACACTCTGGAAATTGAAACTTTTAAAAAATTTTTTTCGTATGGCTGTCAAAGGAAGATATTTCTTTTAATAAATACAGTATTCCTTATTGTTCCTAATCAAAGCATTTCTTTTAATGTAGTCTGCACAAAGAAATGGAAATGGTGCATAAAAATACAGCTTTTTAACTTGCAAGATTGTTTATGCATCTTGGGTTTGCTTAGTTTTGCAGTTGTGTGCATTTAAAAATTGCCATTTGTGTTTTGGATTCTAGCTTTTGAGCGTAGTGGAAATTTGCTTCAGAGACAATGGGAGCTGTGATGTGCAGTATGTAACCTTTCATCCAACGGAGCTGTGAAAACCCTTCACTCTTGTCTGTGCTCCAGTCAGCGGGAGGTCTTCTTTTCGTTTGTTTAGAAGAACCAGGTCTTGTCATCTGCATAGCATACAGTATTTGACAGAAAAACTTTCTTTTGCTCATGGTAGCTTAACTGCTGAATGCCATGAAGCTTCTGTATTGAAGAACAGTTTAAAGTATCATCTATGACGATGGTAACAGTAAAACCAAATACAATTTAAAATTATTATGCATAATAGGCTAAGAACCATTATCTGAATACCAAATAAAGCCAAAAAAAAAAGTCTCTATGATTCAGATTATACATAAAAACATTAAAAAAACACATATATAGTATAAACCACTTTGGAAAACCCTTTGGCATTATCTATTGAAGTTAATATACATACACTTTTTGATGCTGTAATTTAACTTGTAGGCATATACCCAAGGCAGATGTACGCACCTGTGTACCAATACACATCCAAGAATGCTCATAGCAGCACAATTAAATATAAAGCATGGAACTAACCAATGACATTAGTATTACCGTGATAAAATATCTTGAGATATAGTCATAAAAGGAATACCATAAAGCAGTAAAATAAAAAAAAAAGCTAGTACATTTGACAGCATGAATAAATCCTCAAACATATTATTGAGCAAAAGAAATTTGACATGAAAGAGTACTTGCTGCATGATTCTATTTGTAGAACATTAAAAAATAGATACAAGTTAACTATCATGTTAGATGTCAGGATGATAGTTATCTTTAGGGAGGGTAGAAATAGGAATTGAGAGAGTGGATCCTTGAGTGTGAGATATATTTTCTGTTGACCTGGATAATGGAAATATACATTTTAATTTATGATAATACATTAATAATATGATAATATATTAATATTTTTGTTTTTGATAATTGAAATTATACAACGATAAATGTGAATGTTTTTCTCTGTATCTTGTATATACAAGATACATGGCATATTTAATATACGTAACTAACCTATTATATGCAAAATATGTATAATATGTTAGTATTTAACATATACCAATTTTTAAATATATTAAAAGGAAGAAACCAAATCCTCAGGAAATAAAAATACTCCATTTCTTCTTCACTTGAGATAAATAAATCAATTGTGTACAAGTCATGTATGGAGTATTTATGTATATATTAAAATAAGCTATATTCCATTTCATCTTTCTTATGGATTATAAAACAGGACTTAGTTACATTTTATTTAGTCACTTTAGGAATTAAAATAGAAAGTTCTCTTCCTGAAAGGTCTTTAAGTATATTAATTGTGGGCCATTTTAACATAATTTAACACTTATTTTAAGGATTCTTTTACTCAGGTCTGTTGAATTTTCCTTGGTTTTCACTGAGCTCAACAATTCATTTCAATTTTAAGTCATTTTATTTTGTTCTTTCTCTATGTGAGACACTATGGTTTTTATATAATAAATGATTCTAATATGGCCTCCCTGTTAGAAAATTTTGTACATAAGAGTACTATTGATTGTAGCGAGTGAGTACATAGGTAAATCTATAGATTACCTACCTAATACTCAAAAAGTACATTATGAAAGGTAGAAGACAGACACCTGGCAACTGAAGCTGGTAATATAAAGTCCAGCAAAATTTTAATATTCAAATATGTAATACATTACTTTTGAAAAACTATTTTTCATAATCCCTTGGGATGCATTATCTAGGAGGATGATAAAGGTGATCCTAATGCCAGGCACATACTGCCATGCTTGAAAATAAATTTGCTACCTATCTTTCTATGAAGAGTTAATTTAAAGAAGAATTTTTTTCACCCTTAAAATTGATGAAACCATTGTTTCTTTTATTAAGGAGAAAATCAGCCATTTTAAAAGAACACTATCCTTTGATGGTTATTATCTGAGATATTTAAAGATGCTCTTAAAAAGTGCATGTCAAGGGGAGATAAAAGCAAATACAGTTACCTTACCCTAGATCTTGGAGATCTAAATATATGCATGGAAATACCTAATCTTCTGAAACAAGAAGTTTTGGTTCTCATAGCATCTCTTTCCATTATGTGATTTGAAAAATTTTAGGGGATTTTCCTTTCTACTTGGTATGGAGAAAAAAATAGAGTGAAAGTATCTATTTGTCAGATCTAGTTGCTTTAGAACTAGAATGAAAAAGAGGAGCTAGGTTGCACATTGTAAAATGTTTTTGCTACTTCAAGTTAGAATTGGTTGTGAAATGGCAGTGTCTGAACAAGAGATTTTCTTTTAGGAAACAGAAATGAAGTATTGTAGAAAAGAAATGACTAAAACAAAGCACATGATGACGTTTTATGTTGCTTTAAGAAGCATATGCAGTAACTCTTAAGGGGGTTGAAAATGTCAGGAAATTAATCTTAAATTAAAATTAAATTAAACAAAAGAATTAAATAGTATTGGGATGCCTGGGTGGCTCAGTCGGTTAAGTGTCCGAGTTTGGCTCAGGTCATTTTCTCACAGCTTGCGAGTTCAAGCCCCGCATCGGGCTCTGTGCTGACAGCTCAGCGCCTGGAGCCTGCTTTGCATTCTGTGTCTCTCTCTCTCTCTGCCCCTCCCCTGCTCACACTGTCTCTCTCTCTCTCTTTCTCTCTCAACAATAAATACATAATAAAAAAGTTTTTAAAAAAGAATTAAATAGTATTAACAAGCTTGAAATAAATGAAACACATTTATCCACCTATCATCCCTAATTCCCTCCCAGTCATGTTCCTTTTAGGTGTCTAATGTTAATATGTTTTACTATTTCTTCGGATATTTTAATGACATTTCTATTCACATTTCTCCATTTGTTAATTTTAATTACCATCAAATGACATTCTGTTTTTACAAATTACAGTGTAGTTTTCTTACATCTGATCTTCCTTGACTATCTTTCCAATGTAGTTATAACACAATTTTATTTAAAATCAGTATTTATATCTTATGATGTAAATATTGTTGAGTGTTAAAATGTCTACTCTTGCTGTCTTGAGAGCTATCAGTATCCTATCCTGAGAGATTATTTTTTTTTACGTCTCTTGAGTTTCCAATTCTGTACTTCTTATACTACTCATCATTGTCATATTGTCCCCCCCCCAAACATATTTCAGTATATTGGTTTCTCTAAATAGCCCCGCCTTGTTTCAGATCTCTCTGCCCAATGTCCTCTGTGATTTGCTTGAACTTGGAATATTGTTCCCTAGGCTTACTCTACTGTTTTCTTACATTTAAGTCACATCTTCCTCTTTTCTTGGTTTAGTTTTTCATTTTGTTGGAGCACATCTTCAAGCATTTTCTTAAGAAATGTTGCATGGACAATAAGCTTTCTGAGTTTTTTTTTAAGTTTAAATAATTATATAAAATGGTATTCCTTTTTGGTCTATCTACTTATTCACATTTGGGTAATTTTTCTATGTGTTTATAATTTTTAATATACATTCTTCTCTCTTTATTCTGTCTTTTTGAAGCTCCTATTCATCCAATTTGGCCTTCATGTATTGATGATTAATGTCATCTTTCCCCTTCTAATTTTAATGTTTTACTTTTGTTTCTCTTTTGTAGGCACTATCTTCAACCCTGTCTTCCAAAAGTTGTATTAAAATTTTATTTTAGAAATATTTGTAATAATTCATTTTGTTATATTACTCTAGTCTTTATCTCTTTTTAAATTTCTCCAAGAATAGTAAGTACAGGTGTCTTTCTTTTTTTAAAAAAAAAAGTTATTATCAGTGCTTTGTATAATCTTTTGTCTTCCAGATTTTTTCTCATTTCATTTTGTTTATTTTTTATGAGATACTCTTCACTAAAAAAAAGTCTGAATGCTTTATTCTCTATTAATATTTCACTGTGGTGACATGGCCTGATTAAGGAGTTGGCTGAGACGATGGATGGCCCTGGGTGTGAGGCAGAGCAATAGATTGATTGGGTAGAGGACCACTTATTTTGCTACGGAAGTGTCAAATGCAAGAATGTGTAGATGTCCCCTCTCTGGTATCATGTACTTTCTCTAGAGAGGTAACTTCCATACTTTTCCCTGGGGGAGATATGGTCACAAGTATTTGGGGACACAGTTGTTCTTGTCTACAAATAGAAGTATTCACCTATATAGAAAATTTTAAATTCTTTTTGTCAAATTATGTCTCATAATAGAGTCACATTTTGTAATAACTTTAACTTTTTTTAATGTTTATTTTTGAGAGAGAGAGAGAGAGAGACAGAGTGAGAGCAGGCAAGGGGCAGAGAGAGAGGGAGGCACAGAATCTGAAACAGACTCCAGGCTCTGAGCCGTCAGCACAGAACCCGATGTGGGGCTCGAATCCACAAACCATGAAAACATGACCTGAGCCGAAGCCAGATGCTTAACTGACTGAGCCACCCAAGTGCCTTACATTTTATGAATACCTTTTATTTCACACAGGTGATCCATTGAAGAAAACTTCACAATTTTAATTCCCAGTAACTCTCTGAGGTTTTGCCTTTTTGGATTTGCATTTCAGTGGATATGGTAGGCTTAAATCTCAGGGTTTGAGAAAAATCCCAATGTTTGAATTATAGACCATGTGATTAAGTGGAATCCTTGTTGTGAAATGGCAATATTTCATACATCGAACAAAATGTTGAATCATTTGACATATTATATCACTTATTTATTCCAAAATATTTCATCTGTGAATTGACTACACTTCTGTGTTCAATCATCTTTGTACAAAAGTGAAAAAATAGTTTTGGAAAGGCAAATTATTCAGAAGCTGAAATCACATTTTCATTGGTTTCAAGTAGATTATAAACTGGTAGAATTAGATATCAGCTTTATTTAACAGTTTATTTCTTAAAATTATACAGAAAGTACACATAATTCTGGAAATAAAATATGTTTAAGTGCAGAGAAACTCTCTTCTGTTATTTTTTTCTCCTTTTGGTACAAACACTCATATACGTGTATATATAGTGTTGGTAGTTCTGTATTCACAAGAATTAGCAGCAGCTTTGGAGAGAACAAGTAAGAAAGAGAATGCCCTGAGCATCCCTTTGAATAGCTTAGGCAAGAATGGGTATTATCATCCCAGGAGGAAACTGTAAGTGACTTTTCGTAATTGGAAGTGTGTCCTGTCCTGATAAGAACTTGTGGATAAGGAAACAAGAGACTAGTAAATAGCCAAAGGGAAGAAAGAAAAGCTTGCTGTGCTCCTCCTCTTAAATAATATGTCTTTTCTCTAGGGACTGCAGGTTTTACAAAGAGATGAGGACTAATTTGGGATGCTACTTACCTCTGTTTCCAAAAGAAAAAGTTTCCTCTAGAATATGGTTTTAAGTAGGCCATAGACCAAAAATAGGCCACAAGGCATGCCAGGGAGCTTTATGAACTTCAGGGTTCTAGGAAATTTCATCCATTGGAGAGTTCCTTAGTGCCTTAAACAGTATTAGAAAGGAAACAGCAGTAAAAATTAACCATGCTAGTAAACATCTCTCCTGCAAGAAATTATGGGGTGGTCGAGCCTAAGTCGTTCTGCTATTGTTGTTTTGTTGGGTGGATGGTTTGCTCTGGCTATTTTCTTCTTGATGTTTAGGATATAAATAAAATTTTGCAACGCTGACAAAGGAAAATAAAGTAAGCTTTCAGGAGGCTGTGAGATAACATCATACATTTTTGAGGTTTTTAAGGCTGAGATTCTATTTTGTTTTACTTAAAAGGAATGTTATATTGTTGCACATTTTTTGCTTATTGTACATTTTGCTTATTCATGAAACTCAGAAGAAATTCTGTCCATTGACAAATTCTCATTGTATATTCATCACCACACTGAACCCTCATTTACTCAAAAATTAAGTGTTCAATGATATGCATGTTACAAATTCATTCTCAGTTGCAAAATTTTCTTAGTGCCTAAGAAATTGTATTTTAATCACTTAGCCAGAGTTGAGTGAAAATAGTACTTTGACATACATTGTCAGTATGTTCTTAGATTTTGATAAATGTGGCAAAATCAATAGCTAGATACATGAGGAGTGCCCAAATAAAATCATCATACTTCAGAAGCTTTTATTAACATAACTCATGCTGTAGACTTTTCTGCTGAATAATAAGAGGAAATGGCTTTGATAACTGGAAAGCATCAAGCCCACTATCTATGTTTGTTTGTTTGTTTGTTTGTTTGTTTCTTTCTTTCTTTCTTTCTTTCTTTCTTTCTTTCTTTCTTCTCTTTCTCTCTCTCTCTCTCTCTCTCTCTTTCTCTCTTTCCCAAATAAGCCACTCATGTGCCCCAGGACAGATCCTATTTTTTTTTCTTTCATAGTTTATTGTCAAGTTGGTTTCCATACAACACCCAGTGCTTATCCCAAGTGCCCTCCTCCATGCCCATCACCCCCCTTCCCCGAACCCCATCAGCCCTTAGTTTGTTCTCAGCATTCAAGAGTCTCTCATGGTTTGCCTCCCTCCCTCTCTCCAATTACTTTTTTCCCTTCTCCTCCCCCATGGTCTTCTGTTAAGTTTCTTCTGATTCACTTATAAGTGAAAACATATGGTATCTGTCTTTCTCTGCCTGACTTATTTCACTCAGCATAACACCCTCAATACTACACATGGCCAGATTTCATTCTTTCTCATTGCCATGTAGTATTCCATGGTATAGATAAACCACATCTTCTTGACCCACTTGTCAGTTGATGGACACTTAGGCTCTTTCCATGATTTGGCTATTGTTGAGAGTCCTGCTATGAACATTGGGGTACATATGCCCCTATGCATCAGCACTCCTGTATCCCTTGGGTAAATTCCTAGCAGTGCTATTGCTGGGTCATAGGGGAATTCTACTGTTAATTTTTTGAGGCACCTCCACTCTGTTTTCCAGAGGGACTGCACCAGTTTACATCCCCACCAAAAGTATAGGAGGGTACCCATTTCTCCACACCCTAGCCAGCAACTATAGTCTCCTGATTTGTTCATTTTCGCCATGCTGACCGCGTGAAATTGTATCTCAGTGTGGTTTTGATTTGTATTTCCTTGATGAGGAGGGATGCTGAGCATCGTTTTATGTGTCTGTTGGCCATCTGGATGTCCTCTTTGGAGAAGTGTCTGTTCATGTCTTCCTCCCATCTCTTCACTGGATTATTTGTTTTTCGGGTGTGGAATTTGGTGATTTCCTTATAGATTTTGGATACTAACCCTTTATCTGATATGTCATTTTCTACTATCTTTTCCAATTCTGTCGGTTGCCTGTTAGTTTTATTGATTGTTTCCCTTGCCGTGCAGAAGCTTTTTATCTTGATGAGGTCCCAATAGTTCATTTTTGCTTTTGATTCCCTTGCCTGTGGGGTTGTGTCAGGTAAGAAATTGCTGCAATTGAGGTCAAGGAGGTTGTTTCTTGCTTTCTTCTCTAGGGTTTTGATGGTTTCCTGTCTCACATTCAGGTCCTTTATCCATTTTGAGTTCATTTTTGTGTTTGGTGTGAGAAAGTGATCTACTTTCATTCTTCTGCATGTCGCTGTCCAGTTCTCCCAGCACTATCTGTTAAAGAGGCTGTCTTTTTTCCATTGGATACTCTTTCCCGTTTTGTCAAAGATTAGTTGGCCATACATTTGTGGGTCCAGTTCTGAGTTCTCTAATCTATTCCATTGGTCTATGTGTCTGTTTTTGTGCCAGTACCATACTGTCTTGATGATGACAGCTTTGTAGTAGAGGCTAAAGTCTGGGATTGTGACGCCTCCTGTTTTGTTTTTCTTCTTTAATATTACTTTAGCTATTTGGGGTCTTTTGTGTTTCCATACACATTTTAGGATAGTTTGTTCTAGTTTTGAGAAGAATACTGGTGCAATTTGGTTGGGATTGCATTGAATGTGTAGATTGCTTTGGGTAGTAATGACATTTTAACAATATTTATTCTTCCGATCCATGACCATGGAATGTTTTTCCATTTCTTTGTGCCTTCAATTTCCTTCATAAGTTTTCTATAGTTTTCATCATACAGATCTTTTATATCTTTGGTTAGGTTTATTCCTAGGTATTTTATGTGTTTTTTTTGTGCAATTGTTATGCTCAATGGGGAAAAACTGAGTGCTCTCCCCCTGAGATCAGGAACACGACAGGGATGCCCACTCTCACCACTGTTGTTCAACATAGTGCTGGAAGTCCTAGCATCAGCCATCAGACAACAAAAGGAAATAAAAGACATCAGAATTGACAAAGAAGTCAAACTTTCACTTTTCACAGATGACATGATACTCTACATAGAAAACTCAACAGACTCCACCCGAAGCCTACTAGAACTGATCCATGAATTCAGCGAAGTTGCAGGGTACAAAATCAATGTACAGAAATTGGTTTCATTTTTATACACCAATAATGAAACAACAGAATGAGAAATCAAGAAACTGATCCCATTCAAGCCCACTTTATACACAACGAAGATTTCTTGGCAGGAGGCAAAATAATAACTTGACAAAATAAATAGAATCACTAATTTTAAAACGCTATTGTGCTTAAAGGTAATGTGGGTCCAAAATTATTTAGTCCTTCTAGTTTAGATATTTGGGAACAACTCTTTGCTCCTACATGCCAGTATAGATTACCGCTTTGATTTTGAATATTCCCTATAATTGGATCCCTCTCCTTCTACATTTTCCATCTCTCTTAATTATACTTTTCACACAGCACCCTATCAGCTCTTTCCTTTCGGAATTTCACTTTGTTTAATTTTTCCCCTTTTTAAAGATAAACAAAAATGTATATACACTATTCTCCTTTGCATCCATGTCCATACTTGGACATATGCATTCGCTCCTCAACTGGTGACAATCTGCCTTCAGTTTCCATCTCTATAAAGCTATTCTTATTAAGTTCACTAATGGGCCCTTAATTTCTGAATCCAGTGAGGATTCCTCTCTATCTTCATTGAATTCGTTGTTGTGGCATTTAACATGTCTGAGCACTCCTTCTTTTTTTTAGGACTCTTTCCCATGGACTTCTGAGAGGACATTTACTTTGAATTCTCTTCTGCTCTCCTAGGTTGATCCTTCTGGGTAACCTTTATAGGTTCCCCTGTGTAATTTTTACGTACATATAGGTTCTTCTGAATTCTATACTTCTCATTTTCAGTTCCATGTATCTGGATTGCTTGTTTATCTGTATTAAGTAAATTTCTGAGAAAAGTGCAAATTTTCATACATGTTGTCTTAAAATTTGAAAGAATGTAATAGAAGCTTAAAGCATGATTTTGTTTTTACGGGTTTCTTTAAAAAAAAAACAGTGATCTGAAAACGTAATTGTTCTTTCCTAAAGGTGGAGATACCACATTTTGCTATAATATAGCTACGGTTACTCTTTTTTATCAATAGCTTTGTTAGTAGGTCAAGGAAAATTCCTACCTAAAAAGAAGAGTCTGTGGAGAAAAGAGAGTAACCATATCAGAATTAAAATTAAATTGAAAAAATTTAAATCAAGGAAACCATTATTGCTTCTTTTTGGTATGATGTGCAAATTCATGCATTTTAAATGGGAAATGGGAGATTTCATAGCCACTGAGCAGCAGTCATATGAGCTCTGTGGTCAGGGTGGGTGCAGGGTACATACACTATACCTGTGGCAGCTTTGCTCATTTAAAGAAATTACATTTGAAGCATTCTGACTACATTATGGAGCTGCAAGAAAATTTACAGTGATTTCTTTCTAGTGGAACAAAGTACTTGCTCTTTTTCAGCTCAGAATCATTTTCCAATCTTGCTGGGTTTCACAGGCAGTGCAGACTCAGACATAGTAACGTATCTGCTATGCACACACCTGCACACACACTCACACATGAGAAATTTTAATAACCACCTATGTACTTCTTTGTGCATGTGAAACTTACCCATCAACTAGAATTGGTGCTTTAATTTGAATACTAATTTACCTTATTAATAAAATGCCCTTCACTTACTCCTTCTGTATATGTAGTTGGGATTTCTTATTTAATGTGATATGGAATAGAATGACACATTATGTGAAATTGAAATCATGATGTCAATTATCTTTCTATGATGCAGAATGACATAGGGACTTTGAACAGATACAAAAAATATCCACGGTAATTAAATACATTCACACCATAAATTTGTTGAAGATCTATTTCCCTGTTAAATTATATGTAACATTTTAATTAACACAAATATATTATCAAGTTACAATGGTAACATATTCTGTATTAAGATAGTTGCATAAATGTGCACTAAAATTGAGTCTAACAGCAAGGATGAATGTAGCAGCTACACATTTAGAAACAAACTTCAAAAATAGAGCCATTTACAAGCAATTAGTAGATGTGTGCTTTGTTAGAGAAAGGGGAATTTGTTGTGAGTGGGGGCACATTAACTCTTTCAGACATAAGGATTCTATTTCCCCCGAAAGACTCCATTCATATAGACAAGACTTTAAGTCCGTTTTCAGCTTCCAGCTGTTTTCTGATATTGGAAAGGGAAACACTGGGGTTTGAAATGGTTCTGGGGACATAGCCTTGCCTGTCAGGGATTCTAGCAGATGCTGATATAATTTAATATTCGTGGAAGACAGAGCAAATATAGAATAGCATCAAATTGATTTTTCAGACTTTTCAAGCCAGATGTCCCTTGGCATTTACATGGAAGAAGTCTACTCTCTGCCACATTGCATATTTTTGTGTTCAAGTTCTCAGCCCATCGTATGTAGTCATTGGTTTTTTGACAGCCATCTGCTTAGGCCTTACTTTCTCTATTCAGCCAGAGCTAAAACTGAACATTTTTCAAAGTGGAAAATTCCAGGTAGTTTGGTTTATAAAAGAACAGAAAACTAGTACTCAGTATTAAAAATAAAAGACAATACATAAATTTTGCTTAGTAGTAACTTTTATATTCAAAGAGAATATCTCTGTAAATAGTTGTGCAAAATAAATAAATACTTTGAAAACAGATACCCTAATTCTTTTTGTAATGCTTATTTATTTTTGAGTGAGATAAAAAGAGAGAGAGAGTGAGCAGGGGGAAAGGGCAGAGAGAGCCAGAATTGCAAGCAGGCTCCATGCTGTCAGCACAGCTGGACGCGGGGCTGGAACCCACAATCTGTGAGATCATGACCTGAGCTGAAACTGAGTCAGGTGCTTAACCAACTGAGCCACCAAGACACTCCAAGATACCCTAATTCTTATCAATTGAGTTTATTTTAATTTTGTGCAAGGCTTTAACTAGACACTGACAGAGGAGTTACAGAAATGAGTAACTTCAGAGTGACTAGCCCACGGCTGGTCTCATGTTGTACATAACAAAAACTCTATAAATATTTGCTGAATGAATGATAAATTAATATGTTAGAATCCATTGTAAAATAGTTTGTGGAAGTTTTAAACCAACAGCTGATAGGTTTTAATATGTGGAGATGTACACCTGTGTGTGTGTGTGTGTGTGTGTGTGTGTGTGTGTGATAGAGAGAGAGAGACAGAGAGAGACAGAGAGAGACAGAGAGAGATGTTTGTTTATACCGTGCAAGTGAGTGAAAGTTTAATGAGAACTTCTGAGCACTTACTATCTCACTATGCACTCTTGAATACCACATGCTAGGCATTCTGGATGTTCAAATCTAGTATGTAATATTTTGTTCTAATGTCATGAGTACATCTATGTAAAGTAAATAAGAATAGTTTTTGAAATGATAAATTGTATGATATAGAAAAGTTGATGAGTAAATCAGGATGGGGACATCTTTTTTTTTAATCAAGAGGATGGATTTTTAACTGATTTTGATGGAAATATTAAATTGAGAAGTACGGATAATCGTCAGATAGGAAAATCAATATAACCTAGGTGTGGTGGGTAACAATATGGTCCCCTCAATCAGTTTTATTGAGATATAATTGACATACGGTACTGTATAAGTTTCGGGTGTACGACAAAATGATTTGACTTACATATGTTGTGAAATGATTACCACAATAAGTTTAGCAGATTCAAAAAGAAGAAAGAGTAAAAAAGTATTTTTCCTCATGGTGAGGGTGCTTAGGATTTACTCTCTTGGATTTACTCTTAACAGCTTTTATATACACTATACAGCAGTGTTAACTATAGACATCCTACTCAGTACTAATTTAATCTTACATAGGTACTGTTTTCTAATTAAAATAATGAAATCATTTAACTAGAGCATGTAATTTTAACTCAGAATAAGAAGAGATAAATTTAATTAAGTAGGGAAGGGTATTAGAGTGAAATTATGGAAACTTGGAATATGTAGGTGAAACATTTATATTTAGTCTAAGAGAGTTATCAGAGGACCCGGAATAGGGCACAAACATAAAGAAAGTGGACTTACATAGGCCTGAATATGACTATAATGCACAGGAATCTAATAAATAATGATAATTTCTGTTTTGAATAAAAATGAGGCTTAAAGCTACATCAGTACTGATTGAGGATAATGTGAATTTAGAAACAGAAAGATTAGACCTGATAATTAGAAGTTAAAAGAGTAAGATTTAAAGCTCTAAAACAATATGTATATACACACACATACAAAATACCATATTTTACTCATATTTTAAATGACAAACTATTTTTATTGCTCTTTGCAGTGTAATTTTTTCTGATTCATATTAAAACCAGACTTTTATGTTGTATTCATGCATTAGTTGATCTATTTATCTAATATTTCTTGCACACATTCTTGAGGTTAGCATTACATTAAGCAGATATATTATTAAATAAGCTTTCAATTTAGAGAAAGACAGTAAACAAATATTATTATAATGTATCTAGAAATCCTAAGGCCTCAAATCCATCTATTATTTTCATAAGTGTGATTTACAAGCCGGCTTCATTACTGACAGGGTAGACAAAATATATATCTCTAAAGAATAACACTTTACTTGGCATGCTTGTAGCAGCTGAGAAAATACATAGTATTCTGAAAATGTTCAAATTTCTTGTTTCAACATGCTTGGGACCAGTTAATGTTTACAGTTTAGTGAGTGAATAAACATATACACTGAAAACATTTCATCCAATAAGTTGACCTTCTTGAGTTTTGAATACATTTTGGGAAATGTATGAGGGAAACAATATGGTCCTTTAGTTTAATCTCCGATGTGTGTCTAAATTTAAGCTCCTAATGTGATCAACTCTTTATTATTATTGTCATATTTTGAATAAAAGAATTACTCTTGGAATGTTTTACTCTGACCATAAGCTTCTAGCCATAAACCAATCTCAGTAATCATGAGATTCAATATTAATAACAAAAAAAATGACCAAACTTTGCCTGTCTTGACATAACTGAATCCACCAAATATATATATTTCACTTCTGGATAATATATCCTGGATTAAGAGAATCCAGGATATATCATCTAGATATGATTTTAGATGATACAGTTTATTGTTAAATTTACCAGTAGTAAAAAAATAAATAAAATATTGTTAGATACAAGGAGAGAACAGTAAGAGAAATGAGCAGATACAAATCAGAAGTTGCGTTGGTAAAACTGAAGAGCAATTTACTTTGAAAGCAAAAATCTCATGACACTAAAACAAGATGACGAAAAAATTACACTGTGCGCAAGTATGTAGAAAAAAAAGCTTGTGATACTGTAGTGATCTGAGAGCTCATTATGCATCAGCAATGAAGAGATCTAACTACTAGGCAATTAAAATACTAGAGAGTATAAATAAGAGTGTATCATGTATGGTGCCATATAAAAGCTCAGAAGTGGATGGAATTTTAGTAGAGTGATACTCTTGAAAAAGGAAACTGATTAGGCATATTTAATTAGAGAACAGTTAAACACCCACCTTTTGTAATGTCTTTTAAGCAAGACTGTCTCATTTTGGATATCATACTTACAGTAAGGCTGAGACTCCAATGCCCAATCAACCCTGAATGCTTACAGAGATGTTTTCCTTCATCCCTAATAATATCTCTCACAGTCTGCCAACTTCCTTCTCTCGATTTTGACTGCCAACCAGGATTGGGATGTGGATTAGGTTTTGATGTAGACAACCAGTAACCACTGCAAATTATAGAATCGCATTAATACCTCTCTCCTCTATCTGTGGCCCAAGCTCATGGATTGAAATGAAGATAAAACACTTTTTAAAGATCTGAAAATCATTGCAATGGTATTTATTATGGGGGAATACTAATTAAAACTAGAAAATTTAAAGGTGACTGAAGTTATTAAAGAATGTAAATTTGATGATGATGAGTTCTTTCCTTACTGCCCATTAATAATTGGGGAAAAGAGGCATGCTTCCAAATACAAAAGTTATGAGAGAAACTGGGAGAAAAGACCCCAGAAAATCAAGAAAATTTTTTGGAAACCTTTTTAGTGAGCAGTAGTAAGCAATCTTTGGTCACATATTACAAGCAGTTTTTCAGAAAGTTTGAATTTTGAAAATCTAACCTGATTTTTAGGAATGGCATGGTCACTTTTTCCTCAGACCTCTAGGACAATCAACTGTGGATCCTTGTCACTACCTATTTTTTTTAATGTTTATTTATTTATTTATTTATTTATTTATTTATTCATTTATTTATGAGAGAAAGAGACAGAGACAGAACATGAGCAGGGGGAGGGGCAGAGAGAGAGGGACACAGAATCCGAAGCAGGCTACAGACTCTGAGCTGTCAGCACAGAGCCTGACAAGAGCTTGAACTCATGAACCATGAAATCATGACCTGACCCAAAGTCAGATGCCTAAGCCACTGAGCCACTCAGGTATCCCTTGCCTTTACCTGTTGATACAGACCTGCTTGCACGCTAAAGGCTACCTCTGACTCTTGGCTAGAATACAGTTTTTCTTACTGCAAACTGTTGACTCAGAATCAGATCATTTCTCTCAGATCCTTATCTTTAATTCCTTCATCTCCAAACTTAGGATCCAGGTCTTTGCCGAGGAATGCAAAGTGAAGATTAGCTTAATCTGGTGTCTCTGGACTTCTATCCACCATTATCTTAGCTCACTGTCTGGACTTGACAGCTGGCCAGACTTACTTTGAATATCTTTTAAATTTTCTCATTGCACCTGCTGTCACCCCCTACTTCTGGTCTTTTATTTACTGTATCCAATATGGAAATGTTTCTAATAAAATCTGCCCAGAAATGCCATCATAAAATTCTCTTGCACTGGTTTGAAGCTCTGTGAAGAAAGGGGTCATGTCCACATTGTTTATTCTTGTATAATTACTGCCTAGCTGAGTGCCTGGGCAGTTAGAGGAAAGGAATTCAATGCATATGTGTTACATATAGTTAAAGAAGACCTGGAATTGAGTTTGAAAAATTCAAATTCCTTATTGAGGGAATTATCTCTCATTACTGACCTTCCATTATTTTATCTATAAAATGGAGTGAATAATGCCTAACCTTTATCTTTTGTTTGTTTGTTTTGAGACTGAATAGATACATGTAAATATTTTTGAAATGGTCAGTGCTGTACATTTATTTTGATCACTGAGTTTCATTGCTTCAGAAAACATTAACAGTACATGCCTGGTGACAGAGGCTCATGGTTTTTGTTTTTGTTTGTGTTTGTTGCTTTAGATTAGATGAACTAAAACAAATGTACTTACTCCATGCAATGTTTTTAAAATGAAATTAGAAATGGCATGACTAAATCAATTCACAGAATCTCATTCATTAATGAGATTCATTAATTTTATGAAAAATGGGTGAGCACCCATTTGATGTCAATGACTCTAGCTATCTCTGAGAATAAAAAGGTTAATAAATCATAGCCTTTGCCTTCAATGACTTAGAGTTTAGTGGTCATAGAATGTTGGTAAAATAGCAAAAAAATTTTTTACAAAAACCTCATTATATATGAGACTTTATATGTGCTTGGTAAATGAAAAGTATTATTAGCAACACTGTGCTAAATGACTGTAAAATGCTGATTTTTCACTTCAAGTATTTACAAGAGCAAACAGAATATTTGTGAGTTTCCCTGCATATTTATGTGTGTGTTCAAACAGCTGCTAGAGAACAAAGTGTTTTGCTATAAACACTGTCAAATCTCACTTCAAAAAAAATTTGTCTATAAAACAAGTATTTCCATAGATATACTGAGGCTGCATAGAATTTGCTTTTAAAGCATAAAACAGAATTAGATGCTTGAGTCAGCTGTGAAGTATTTTTTCATGCAACTCTCATTCTAATTCTTCACCCTATGGATCAGGGTGAGACCTGGTGCAATTTGAAACTGATAATGCTGTATAAAAGTTCCAGAAGCAAGTCATCGGTGGGCATTACTTCACATTGTATTTATTAGAATTGTACATTCATCTTTTCCAAAATTGTGTGTGTGTGTGTGTGTGTGTTTGTTTTTGTTTTTGTTTTTGTTTTTGTGGGAGAAGGGTGTTGGTGGGGGTGGGGAAAGGGGGAAAGATAGCCTGGGGCTTTGGGAAATACATCAGTCAATCAATCAATATAACTCCTAAACTAAAAATCGTATCAACTGAGCCAACCTAATCCCAGAGAGAATTCAGTGACTTACAACAAGACACAAAAGACAGTTGTTGTTAATTTTCTACGACAGAAGCTAAGAAACTACCCAGAGATAGGGATTTGAGTTTAGGAAGACAATTAACAAAATAAACGTTAAAGGGATATTGGTTTTAGCCCTTGATGCTAACATGACCTCTGTGTTGTCAACTCATTAAACAATAAAATAACTGTATCTGTTTGTTCTGTTTTGTTTTTTGTATTGGTTATGTTTTGCTTTTTTCATGACTTATTCTTTTATATTTTGATAAAAGGAAGTTATCCACTTCATCAGAATAAGCCCTAAATTCTAAGCTACATTTTTCTTTGGAGAGTATTTTTGAGCACCTTTATGTGTCCAGACTTGGTGAGGCTCTGAGGACGATGTGAACAAAGTAATCAGAACAAACAGCTTCTTCTATTGGGGACTTTCTGTTCCGGCAAGATAGACAAACTTTGGATAAATAATCGTTGTATAAAATCACACATTGTAATCAATGTGACAGAGGAAAAATAAGGCATAATTAGGGATTGTAAAGGGGCACTGTTTGGAAAGGGTTAGGAAATATCTCAGAAGTAAGATATCAGGAAGAAAGACTCGTGAAGGTAGGAAGTATGAAGAATAGAGGAAAATTAAGGAGCAAGGATTTCTAGGCAAAGTTCTGAGGAAGGAAAAAGCAGATCCTTGTTCTAGAAACTGACCAAAGGTAGAATTCCTTGAATGTAATGAGAGGGCATTGTAAGCCAGGGTACTAATTTTGAATTTTAACCTAAGTTATAATTCATTGAAAGATTTTAAGAGAAGTGGCTTCATCAGATTTTCACCTTAAGAAAATCCAGTACATTAAAACTGGATTGAAAAAAGGCAGAAGGGAAACAGGATTCCATTTAAGAGGCTTTTGAAAAGTCCAGATGTTAAGAATGCCATTATTTGGCTCCAAATGTTGGTAGTGGCACTAGACAGAAGTAAACGGACCTGAAATTAATTTTGGAGATACATTAGTATTTAGTGGTGGAGTGAGAGCAACAGTGACTCCTAGCCTTCTGTATGAGACCCTGGGTAGGTAAAGCAGAATGTGTTAAGCTAGAGAGAATTTAGGAGTAGCTAATTCAGTGTGTGTGTGTTGGGGGGGCGGGATGATGGTGGTGGTGCTGGGGTATAGGAAGTCATGAGCTCTGCTTTGGGTCAACTTTGAGATGCTCACAAGACATCTGAGTGGAAGTGTCAACCCAGCCTTTGGACCAGGAGGCCTGGCACTTCAAAGAAATCTCTGGCCTGGAGATATAACTTGGGAGTTGTTGACTATGCAGATAGTATATGAATGGCTTCAAAGTAGATGAGGTTATTTGGGGAGAAGGATAAAATAGGAAAAGGATACAGGATTAGGTCCTGAGGAACTCGTATACTTACTGATAAATACAAATAAATAAAAAACAAAGCAAATGAATATAACTTTTCATTCTTTCTTTCCTTTCCTTCCTTCTTTCTTTCTTTTCTTTCTTTCTTTCTTCCTTCCTTCCTTTCTTCCTTCCTTCCAAGTCTTTTAAACCAGAGGGAACATGGTGTAGAACAGTGTTTTTTAATATATCTGTTTCATCATTAGACATAAGAACCTGTCTAACAATCCTTAAAGAACAGGGCCCATGGGAGCAGCTGGGTGGCTCAGTCTGTTAAGAACAGGGCCCATGGGGAATAGCATCTTTCCAGCTGCCATTGTGTACATCACAGCTTACATGAGCCCCTACTGATATTTTTCTGTGAGGGATGTAAATGCAAGCTCATGTTCCTCACATAGCAGTTAGCTTCAAGATTGATCATATTTTTATTTTTACATTTTGGGTTGTTAAGAGCAGATAGACACCAAGTTTTCAATTTGTGTTCTATATTACAAACACCTTTGTGATGGGGTAATTGCCAATTTAAGGCTCTCCATTTCATTTTCAGTGACTTAAAAGTGTTTTGCATTTCCTCTCCTTGCCTTTTTTACTTCTCATTTTGAGTTTGTGGGCAGACCTGCCAAAGAGACATCTAGTTTAGAGGCTTGATTTTGTAAGCCAGGCAGAAGAGAGCAGATACCGAACATATGTTCTGCTGATATTGATGAAGTGAGGTTGGAAGAAGTTGGAAGCAGTCTATTTTTCCCCAACCTACCACCCCCTCAAGGAATATTTTGGGTACCCTTATGCTAGAACATTCTAAATAAGTATCCCAGCTATACTAATTATTTTTATCATATGATTTTGAAAACCTTTAGGATGAATCAGGACTGTTCTACAAGTAGAACATTAAAAAAACAAAACAAAGTAGTTTGTAGATTCTAATTTTAAATGGATAGAAGATATAATTTCCATGGAAAGTGGAAGGACTAAAAATTTTGTGATCAGAGCACTCCACTGAATACTCAGCAAATGGCAGAAAGGAGAGTAACAGGGACCTGTATTTGAGGGAGGTAAATTTGAAGTTGGATAAAGAATCTTTTCAATCTAGCCTTACTGATGATAGTTTTCTAAAGTTAGGGGTTTTGTTATGATTTAAGAAGCTTTTATTGATCAGAGGTGGTATGTTCAACTTCAGTTTACAAGGCATAGGATAGTTAGAGTTGGTTTCAAAAATACTGTTTGGAGGAGTTTGAAGAACGCTGCATACAAATGCCTTACTTGAAGTCATTGTCATGGAGACAAATTGCCCTGCCCTTCCTGGTATATCTGTCAGTGAGTGTCCTTACCAGATATCTGGGTTACAACGGCAGGTATTGTCTTGTGTATGTGTAAGTTTTAGGTTACTGCAAATTCATGGTATGATCCTGTTTGAATAAGATAAATGATATCCTTTGTGAGGAATTTAATAAAATCCTATAGTGCTTGTCTGGGCCAAGTGACTAGATGGCATTTGAGTTCATAATGGCCCTTGTAGTCTTATTTTAGTTAAGAATATCTACTACATAGAATAATATTGATATTCCACAAGCAAAACTTTCTTAGGTGCCATTAGAATACGTATGGTTACATTTGGTTTATTTCGTTTCTGATGGTAATGAAAATACTTAAATTTTCTTCTAAGTCTGTTTGGAAGGAACAGAGTAAAGAATTTTTAAAATTAATTCCACAGGGGGACATGTACTATGTTTCCTTATGTAAAAAGAAGAAAGGAGACCAGACCAACTCAGAAGCCTCCAAAAATATCCTTTTATTTTGGAAGCTGGAAAGGGCAGAACTTAGCAACAGTAGAAGACAATTTGAAAGGCCTATAAATGCGAGTTTGGATTAGAATACATGCTCTCCTTGTTTCTTTTTTTCTCCCTGAACAAATGGATTCAGCATTATTTTTTTTCCAGTTTACAAGCATTGTTGTGTCTGGATGGCTATTAGCTCAAATTGGACTGATTTTCTAGTTCTATAAAACTCTTCATCTGCATCATGGATCAAGAGCATTGAGTTCCTTCCTGCAGTGCACAGCTGGAAATCATTCTCTTCGGCAACATTTTGTTTTATCCCATTTTTGTTTTATACCAATGTGTTCCCACACACCCACACAGCTCAGACTTTCAACAGACAAGTATCTCCTTTTCTTCCTTGATGTGTCTTAGAACATTTTAAATTGGCAGGTTCTCTTTTTGTCTTTCAGATACTGAACTACTTGCAAACAGCTCTGTTTGCCAGCCTGAATATTTTTTAAAAATGCTTCACAGACCTGAAAGACTTAAATGGAAAGTTAGAGACATTCAAACAGATAGTTTCCTCTGATTGTTTGAGAAGTGATGGGTACATAGCATCAACACTCAGGAGAAATATTATGTACCAGACTAGGGGGATTAAAAGGGAGAGAGAGGAAAAATATGTGTGATCTATTGTAAACAATATGGGATGATATTTTTAAGTTATTAAGAAATTAACTATATTGAAGGGAAGTCATTAACTGGATGACTTTTCATAGCAAATCTCTAGGTACCATATGTCATCATTATATTAGTGATGTTCTTTGCCAGGTTGACTGCAGATGTTAACAAGAATCATGATTTGAGAAAATAAAATGCATGTATTGTGTATCCTGATATATAAACATATATGTCAATTATCTCTGAGTAGTAATAAAAATTGTATACCTTAAGCACAGGCAGTGAAAACAGTACTCAGCAATATTCACTTAGTTTAAACTGATGAAAACAAGAAATATATATTTAGAAATTATTTTTGCCAGACTACATTAGAAAGTTTTTTTTAAAGACATGAGTTAGATTATCATCATTTTAAAGTGATGGTTTACCAAACTTCACACATTTCAAGGTAATCAGAAAAGAACACAGTGAAGGGAAAAAAATAAAAACCTGAAAGGAAATTTTCACTGTGAAACAGAATTTTTAAAGTGGCCACTTCTTGGGGCACCTAGGGGGCTCAGTTGGTTATGTGGCTCTTGATTTCAGCTCAGATCATGATCTCACAATTCTTGTGAGTTCAAGCTCCACGTTGGGCTCTGCTGACAGCACAGAGCCTGCTTAGGATTCTTTTCTCCCTCTCTCTGCCTCTCCCTTGCTCTCTCTCTCTTTCAAAATAAATAAATAAAGATTAAAGGAAAGTGGCCACTTCTGATTGTTATCATTGTGTAAGGATTGGGTCTTTGTGTAAATGATTGTGATTGCTGTCAGTACTACTGTTTCTTCACATTTTATCTTAAAGATGTTTAAATGTAGCAACTGTGTAGCTGTTAATTTTTTTTTTTGTTATAATAAAATTACTCTCTTGATCTTCCTCTGTGTATGTGTGCATGTGTGTGTGGGTAAGGAATGTATAAACATAATGTAGGGTCTTTGTATCCATCTGGCTTCTTGATCAGAAGAAACAGAAATCACCAATACTGTTCAACTTAACTAGAAAAGTACTTGAAGTATATCACATAAGTTGAGAATTGTTGGAAAATTTTGAGCACAAGGCATGGCACATAGTGCTCATCAAGGCCATTCCCAGGTTTCACTGCTCAAATAGTCTAGTCAGGGTCTTTTTACAGACATTGCCCGTTACCCCTTCCTTTCCCACCACCACTGATACTTTTATCTCTTTCATAATCATCCTATTTTCATTATTCCCTGGTCCTGTTCTTTAAGTGCTCAAGATTCACAACCCTAGGCTAAAGTCATGTGCACATGCCTAAACTACTAAAGGAAGGGGAGAAGAAAGATCTTTCCTACTTCCACTTCCTTAGCAGGCTGTGGGGTACTACATGCCCTTTGTACTAAATAAAGTGCCAATTACGTAAGAGTAAAAATGGAGGCTGGATGTTGGACAGCCAAGAAATGATAAAAGTCCACAATATTTTCGCATAGCTTGGGTTCTTTGAATTATTTCACTAACCTAGAATGCGAAAACGGAGTTCTAAATTTCTACTAAATCAAAGATCTGATCAGTTTAATGGCTTTGGTTCATCAGATTTCTCTCTAGAAAGAATAAATAAGTACATCTATTTCTTCTCTTTCAATAAATTTAAATTTGTGTGTTATTACAGGCTAGCTAGCTTTATCTCTATATTCAATGACACTATAGAGTAGAAATCCACTGTAAAGGATATTGAAGTTTTAGTGTGTGAGGGTTATAATAAAATATCAATGAGTATTGTGTAAATATCAAGAAGGAAACAACAGGGACACCTTGGGGGGATCAGTCAGTTAAGCATATGGCTCATGGTTTTAGTTCAGGTCATGAATCGTGGACTTGAGTCATGCATCAGGCTCTGCACCATCAGTGCTGATTGGGATTCTCGCTCTCTGCCCCTCCCCCACATATGTGTGCGCATGCTCTCTCTGTCTGTCTCTCTCTCAAAAATAAATAAATTTTAAAAAATAAAAAAAGGAAACAATAAATTTTATGAGGCAAAATCAGGGAATATGTTCACAGAGCTGGGGATATTGGAGCTGGGTCATGGAAGGTGAGTAGATGACCGTGGCACAGAAGAAGAAAAATATTGTAGAATGGATAAGATAATGGATGAGGCAATGCCCAACATAGAATTTGCAAAGCACCTGGTATAGTTTTAATAGTAAGATGTCAGTACACTTGATGTGTACAAATTAAAGAGGTCGATAGGGGCCTGATTATAAATGTCTAGGGGACCAAGGAGTGGCTATTCTGCTTTAGTTAACAGGTAACAGAGGTTGTTAAAAAGAAGTGAAAAAAAATGATGTGATCATTACTTAATTTTTAGGAAGATCATTTTCATGACACTGTGGCAGATGAACAGAAGTGGAGTCATGCAGAAAAACAACTTACGGTGCCATTGCAGTAGATGTAAGACAGGATAGGATAACCTTATATAAAAGTATAGATGAACAAATGGATGAGGAGAGAGAGAGAAAGAGAAAGAGAATGTTAAGGTGGAGACAAAAAAATAAATTGGAAGCAGAAATCTTAGAATGGTGAGAAGTAAGACACATTTGTTCTCAAAGAGTCACTTAATATTTTCTAGTTTCTGTGGAATAACATGAGGGCTGGTTGATGTCCACCTATTGAGTGTGAATGGCAGAGACCTGAGGGATAAAGATAACTGAATCAGCAATGATTTTGTGGATGGTCTTCGTAAGGTCCGTCAGTAATGCAGATGAGCATGAGTAAAGGGTGGATGATTTAAACTTTTAGAAAAGAAGTTATGAGCAATGAGAGGAATTGATTTGTAAGTACCAGTTAAAAGCCAGTTAAAAGAAGGAGGCAAGGCTTCCTTTTCCAGTGGTTCTAGGGATCTACTGGGGAGATCTACAGAGTGTCACTGTCAGAGGAAAGCAAAGGTTCAGTTACAATAAGAAGGGGCTGAAGAAGTGCTTTCTTACAATGGAGAAATTTGGAAATATATTTCAAAACTTACAAAATTATGATGGAAGTTGGCCTGTGTGCATGCGTATGGAAGGGAGAAGGAGAACTAGATGACAGAAAACTGAGGAATGGTGTAGGAGGTGGAAAGAACTTTTGTTTACAGTGGGAAGGTAGTGAGGCCAGTCAGTGAGTCTTCAATAATAAAATTAATTCTGACCCATTTGGGATTACAGTAGCTGAATTTGAAAACTAACAGTGCCACTTAGGTTTTGGGAATTATTTTCTTCATTCTTAAATTTCAGATTCTTACTAGGCTTCTTTGAACTGAATTCTTTTTGCTACCGGAAAACAACCTTCTAGCTCTCCACCTAGAGAAACATCATCTAAAGCCTAAGAAACCCGTCTGAGTCATGCCACACAGCAGATCGCTTACTAGGACACATAATGCATTTCTCAGTGGCTCATTTGTAGTTCTTCAAAAGACAGCACTTATGTATTAAATATGATTCGAAGTCAAAGTTCTTTATTTTTATGAAATCAAAGCTGGAAGGATTGGAAAGCTGTACGAGGAAATAGAGTTACCTGCTGATTCCTGGCCTGCTGGGGTCCTGGGGAGACTTTCAGCTGTTTTGCTGATCTAGCACTTGCTTTTGCTTGTTTCCACTGATTCTGACAGGGATTGAAAAGACAGTTTTCCTCTGTAGTATCTACAAACTTTTCCCCATTTGAATTAAGAAATGTCAGTTTAAAGTTCTGTTGTTACTTGCATTGACAATTTATAAAAACCAACAAACGAGATGAATCATATATATACATATGTATATACATATACACATATGTACATCTATCTATATATGTGGTTATATACACATACACACGTATATATAATATATGTATATTCTATAGATTCTTTGCCAAATTTTATTAAAATTTCCCCATATACAGAAAAATTGAAAGAATCATACAGTAAACACTCATATACTCAGCATCCCTTGCAAACTTCATGCCTAAACTCTTCATTATGAATATAACTAACTAGTTTCTTTTTAATGTAAAATTTACCTACAGTGAAATGCATACATCCTCCCTGAGTGTAGCATGCACTTACTGAGTGTGACATTCAGTAAGTTCTAAGGGATGTACACACTTGTATAATATAAACACCCATCAGTAATATTATCTTTACTCCAGAAATTGTCTTATGCCTCCAGTCAGTCTCTACCCCTCAAAGCAATCTTTTTTTGTTTGTTTGTCTTATTTTCCCAATAGATTAGATTTGTCTGTTCTAAAACATCAAATAAATAATACAATATGCATTTTTCTTTGTAAAGCTTCTTTAATTTGACCTAATGCTCTTGGGAGTCATCTTGTTGTTCCATGTTATCAGTAGTTTGCTCTATTTCAATGCTGAATAGTATTCCATTGTGTGAATAAACCACTATTTCTGTATCAGTTCTCCCATTGATAAAAAGCTCTTTCCAGATTGGGTTCTAATGATACGAGCTTCCCTGTACATTTTTGTATAGATCTTTTCATGGACATATACTGTCATTTGTCTTGGATTTTACCTAAGGGTGGAATGTAGGGGTCATGAAGTAGATCTAGGTTTAAATTTATTTTAAAAAATGCTTAACTCTTTTCTAATGTAATTGTACTAATTTACACTCCCAACAGCAATGGAGTGGAGTTCCAGTTGCTTCACAAACTTTCAAACATTTGTTGCTGACAATATTTTTAATAATCTACCACTTGTAAAGCATAAGAACCTTGGAGCTATATAGATCTATGTACCGTGATCTCTCCAGCCACCATTTCTTTCTTATAATTGTTACATGTATTACATTAACATACATTGTAACCCTCCCTGCCCCCCCTGCAACATTGTAATTTTTTCTTTAAATTTTAAAATGTACTTAAAGAACTTAGGAGGGGTGCCTGTATGCTTCAGTTGGTGAAGCATGGACTCTTGATCTGAGCTCAGGTCATGATCTCACTGTTCATGAGTTCAAGCCCCACGTTGGGCTCTGCACTGACAGTGCGGAACTTGCTTGGGATTCTCTGTCTCTCCCCTGCTCACTCTCTATCTTTCTCTCAAAATAAAGACACAAATAAACATTCATAAAAAAAGAACTTTGGAAAAAGGTCTGTCAGGTGTTTTTCAAGTTTGCTTACATTTTTTTCTCTCATCTCCAATTTGCTATTAATCCCATGCTATGATTTTTTTTTTATATTCTAGATACCGCATTTTTCAGTTCTAGAATTTATATTTGGTATTTTTTATAGTTTCTGTTCATCTACTGAGGTTTCCTATTTGTCTTTTCATTATAAGCATTTTGTGTGTGTCCTTGATCATGGGTATAAAAGCTGCTTAAAAATATTTGTATGCTAACCCCCACATCTGGTTAATACCAGTGTTGATCTATTCACTGCTTTAAGCATCGATAGCATTTTATTGTTTCGTTGTGTGTTTAATAATTTTTAAAAAAATATATCCTGAATACTGTGAATGATACATTTATAGAAACTCAGGATTCTGTTATGTTTTTCTGAAGAATACTCTTCCATTTTTTATTTTTGTGTCATATCAGTTGGTTAACTTATGTGGATTCAAACAGCAAACTGTAGTCTTTCCTGTGGAATGCAGCTACTGTAGATTTCTGTGTTGTTCTTTTAGCCCCAGTTAGTATACTTGGCATCTGCCTGGGTCATATTCAGGTCTGGCATCAGTGAGACATTTGAGAAGAGTTTATACACATATTTTGAGGCTCCTTTTATGTGTTTTCTTTTCTCAGTACTTTTTCTTCACTTCATAGCAGCTGTGGTTGTTCAGAGATCTGGTCTCTGTTTTTTCAAGATAGTTTAGAAAAAGACAAACAGACAAGAGACACTGGAATTCTATTTGAGCTTTAGCCACTGTGCCCTGTGCACTCTGAAACACATCCCGTACCTCCTCCTTTCTAAGCATACACACCCCTCCCAGCTTACCTGTTTTGGGTTGTTTTCCATGGCTTTCAAGCATTTGGAATTGTAAAAAAATATATTTTGTTCAGAATTCATACCTGTTATCTGTGAGGGGGTTGGTTCACTGGGAGCCACCCCACAATTATTAAAAGTAGATCTTATATATTCAGGTTTTAAAAATGCTTCTGTCCTTTGAAGCCAGAATGTGGGATTTTGGGATTGCAAATCATCACAAACATGCAAACACGTACAAACATGCCATAGTATTTGGATGAGCAAATATAGTATAAAACCATCCAAATGAAAATATGATAGATTTTTTAAATGTTTGTCATATTTTGAAAAATTGGTGTTTTTCAATATATACTATCCTTTTCTAGACTGTTAAATGTACACATTATATAACAGAATATATGGTTATTTTATTTATAGTAATCATATTCTCTCTAATAAAAATATATAGGGAGAATAAATTTTATCTGTTGTTTTTTTCAGATTCTGTTATCCCACAAATCCAGCTAAATTTACTTGGTCTACATACTATTCAGAAAAAAAAAAAAGTCAATCATAATTGTACGGGTAATGATGACTAGCTTTTATGTCATTAACATTACATGACCTCAAACTGAATTAAGTGTAAGTCAATACTCTATAAGGGCTCACCAGCTATTTGTAGTTTATTTATACTCACAATCTTTACATAATCTTAACCAAGCAACCCATATTGAATATGGCAATAAATATTACCCTGCTGCTTTTGAGTGGGAATAAATAGGTACAGTTTAATAGATTTAACATATAATGAAAATGGGCTGCAATCTATAATACAACCTGCTGAAGACTCCATAAAAGCTCAGATATTGACTGACTCTTCAAACTGGTTGTTAGCAACTAATTGGAGACCTTTTCTGACCAATACACTTTACTGATTAAAAAAAATAAATAGCAAAATAGCTGATAAAATTTTAGAAGGCAAGTGTTTCCTGACCAAGAAACAATGAAATTAAATTGAAAAGGTTAATTTTGAGCACTTGATCAATAAGTGTAACAGAAACAAATCAATGGAAATAACTGAAAGATAATAAATGTAAATTTTATAAATTTCTTTGTTTATGGGTAGAAAACTCTATGAAACAACAAAAGGGTGGCACTGGGTAAGTCATATCTTTTATTAAATATCTAAGTTGATAAGCTTTGCTGAGGACCAAGTTTTGGCTCTTCTTCATGCCCTGATAAGAATAAGTCTTCTGGGTTAAAAAGCTGAGTTCAAATCATAGTTATTGGTCTTACTAATTCACAATTTTGTACTTACTGCTTATTTTCTCTGAGCTGCCCTTTCTTCATTTGTAAATTGAGACTGATAAAATCTATATAATGGGGTGTTTGGGGGAATTAAGTCATATTAATTAATATGAAATAGCTTCTGAATCAGTGTTATGTCTATACCTATAATTCTTTAATAGCCATGTCATGCTGCTCCCATTTTATCCATTTAATTCTGTAGAGATACTGGGATGTAATTCAGTTCTATATTTTGGACCATATAATACACAGTAGAGGAGTTTTCACCAGCCATCTTTCCTTTCTGGACCCCTTCCATTATTACTCAGACCTGAGAAAGTGCAGGTTGAGCCTACTCATGACAGGTCCCACACCGGGATGCACCAAAGCAGGGCGTAGAGAGTCTTATCCATATCTCCAAAACAGACTCAAGGGCAGGGTCAAAATCAGAACTAGTCAGAGTTGAAGCCGGAGACAAAGATCACAGAGCAAAACTGATAGTGTGGAGATGTTGGCCCCTGCCTGAGATGCCTTTTGTGGAAGTGCGCTGGCGCTGTTTGGAGGGCTTAGAACGGGCTTACCTACCTAAACTCCTGCTGCAGGCCAGCAAGATAAATAGAGTTTTGCCCTCCTGAAAACAGCATATCTTTTCCTTCTAATTACCTCTTTTGTTCTGTACTATACACTAAAATTACAAAGACCTGGAAAAAATGCCACTGAAACAAATTACTAACAGTGACAAGGAGTCAGCGGTTTGTGTTGATGTATATGTGAACCATTATGTATACTCTGTGTGTAATCTGTATATCTAGATCTGTATCCATATCTATATCTATGTATCTGTATCCGTATCCATTCTTATATAATCACATAATCTAATGGGCTAGAACAATTCTAAAATCAGCTACTCTGTTAGTCACTCAATATTCTCGTAAGTTTTCTGGGAAAAGTCCATACTTGTATACTATTCCCTCTGCCTGGTGAGTTTGCTTTTCCCTTTTCTCTACCAGATAAATTTCCATTTCTCCTTTGAGATTCAGCTCAAGATCACTTCCATAATAAGCCTATCTCAATAGTATGTTATTCTCAGATTTTTATGGTATCTGGCATAGTATCATATGTATTTAATCATATATCATTTAACAATTTGGAGAATAAAATGTCTAAGGTGGAGAGATAATGTTTTAGGGATGATCAAATTATTTTAAAATTTGTAATGTGGTAAACCTCAAAAAACTGAGGAAATTTCCAATAAGCCTGTATATACAAGGAAGACTCAAAAAAAGTTAATAAATAATATAGTTACTTAAAGTATACAGTGTACTTAACCATTTAGAATACACCATGGTAAGTTTTGACTTTCTGGCAAACAAGGAAAAATCAGACCCTCAGTAACTCTTCTCTGGAGAAAAGCGCAAGGCAGGATGGCCAGCAGTCTGGCGATTGGTGAGATTAGAGCAGCAGAATCTGAGGGATTTTAGAGGCTGGTGAGTTGTGGAGAGGGAGGGAAGAGGAGGGGAGAGAGACACAGAGAGAGTTTGAAAGCAGATTTTTGGGAGACCCTGAGAGTCACTGAGATTATAATTGTGGCATTGCCTGGTCTTAGGAATTAGCTTATCTCTTTGAAATGGTTGAGAGTGATTACAAAAGAGATTAAAATTATTGAAAAATCTTTCCCATTTGCTTTCCTGTTACTTCTTTCAATGCCATTCTAAGGTCAACAAGGACCACAAATTAGCATTAGATTCAGGTAGAGTTCCATATGACATTGTAGAGAACAAGCACTATAGTGATTAAGAGGATAGACCCTGGAGCCAGATTTCTTGGGCTCAAATCACAGTTCTGCTATGTGCTGTCTGTAATCCTGGGCAAGTTACTGGACATCTTAATAAAATAAGAACAATAGTAGCATGCAGCTCGTATGGGTATCATTTGCAGCAAATTAGTCCATGAAGCCGGAACAGTGCCTGGAACATTGTAGACATTCAGTAATGCTGGTGATGAGGATGAGGATGAAGATGATGCAAAGAACATTTGCACATTTATGTGGCCAGTATGTGTATAGTTCATTCATTTTACAAATATATTGAGTGCTTACTCTGCCTAGCATGTACTAATTTTTGACGATAAGGAAGAAAACACCTATGAACTCAAAACTCTAGGGATCTCAGTAAAACATTGGGGCATAACATTTAGTTAATAAAGGTCTTTCTAGCAGAGGTTGAATTAATGTTGACCTACTTGGCATGTGTATAGAGCAGAGACCGCCTAGATGGTTAGCATGTTCCTTATATAAATTGGGTTAAAATATCTGTAATCTCAAATGTACTTTTTCCAAGTTAAGTTTTTCAGGTAAAGAATGGATTCTGATAAATGGCTTTACTATATTGTTATTGAAATGGTGTACATAAAATGCAAATACTAGATATATATGAAGGAAAATAGACATTAGGTTTTAGAAAGTTAAACCTGAGTTCATATTGAATGAAAGGCCTTCCCAACTGTACACTGACATGGGTCTCTGTGATTTTACCTGAACGAGCTTAAACTTCTATCATATCTAAGAAATAATTGCTGGCATATGATCATGGACCATTATAACTACTTGTTGCTGATAATACATTGCTATATAATATGGCTTTGTAGCACAAGAGGCAGTAAAGACTGGTTTTCCAAAATCTTTCATCATTTGCTATTCTCTCCAGTCTGGATAAAAGGAATTATAATAACAACTTAATGCTACATAATAATTGGGGAATAAAATGACCACAAAAAACATAAATGCTTAGTTATGCAAGATCTTTATATGTGATTATAGTTTACTGCTACATACAAAATAGCTGAAATGGAAGATGGAAGATTCAATACGATCTTTTGCCAATGACATGAACAGAAGAATTTTTAAGTTTACTATTTTGAGAGAGGGAGAGAGAGAGAGAGAGAAGAGAAGAGAAGAGACGAGGGGGGGCAGAGAGAGGGAGACAGAATCCCACACAAGTTCTGCACTGTCCAGTTCAGAGCCAGATGTGGGGCTAGAACCCTTCCTTGTACTGCGAGATCATGATCTGAGCCTAAATCAAAGGTTGGTCACCTAACTGACTGAGCCACCCAGGCACCCCTGAAGATTTTTGTTTTTTAAGTGTATGTTAGAGACAGGGCTTTCTTCCTAATTAAAACTTACAGGTTAAAAATTAAGAAGATAGCTTTAGATTTTATATTTAAGACTTAGAAAGAAATGCTCGTTTGAGAACACATGCTATTTATGTAGAGTAGTTAATTAAATCAGTTATTCAATTATCACTGATTATTTAATTTTCAGTTAATTTACTGCTCTGAAAAAATATCCTATCTTAATTTCATCTTAAAATGTGGTAAAATCATACCATGTTGCTACGACACAACTTCACTTGTTCTTCTTTTTCAGGTTTATTCCCTGCTGTCCTGAATCTTGCTTCTAATGCTCTCATCACCACAAATGCAACATGTGGAGAAAAAGGACCTGAAATGTATTGCAAATTGGTAGAGCATGTCCCTGGACAGCCGGTGAGGAACCCCCAATGTCGAATCTGCAATCAAAATAGCAGCAATCCATACCGTATGTATTTTAATATATACTTGCATGCCACTGGCTAAGATCTATAGTTGAGCGACTTTGAGGTGAAGTTACATTCAAGTCAAAGGGTTTGTGGTCCCCCAATTCCTAGACCTTTTCTTCCCTTGTGCGCTTCTTTATACCTCTTCTGTATCATCTGACAAACATTACTGGAATTCTCTATATGTCCAGGTATAGTGCTTGAGGAGAGTTTTCTAGCTGAACACCTGTGCTAGTCATTAGGTTCACTACCTCCAGAATAGCACCTGAGAATGTAGTTATTAGTGCAGACTTTAGTCATTCATTGGTCACTTATGTGCCAGCTACTCTGATGAAGATCCAATAGGAATAAGGTAAAGTTCTTCACTTCAATGAGTGAAGCAATCGGCAAAAGTTACAAAGTAAAGAATGAGCATGGGGGCCTGAGGCAGAGAGAGGAGGGTCACAAATTAGTCTTGGTGCAAACGAAGGCTTGCCAGAAGTGCTATCTGAGCTGAGACTCCAGCGTAAGTATTAAATAAGCATGTAAAGAAGAGAGAGTGAGAAGAGGAGATGCCAGAAAGATCAGAACAAGACAGAAAACCTTACTTGCTCAGGGAACTACAAGTAGTTGGAACGGCTAGAAGTAAAAGCGTTGAAAGGCAAAATGTAGAAATGGGTCTTGTGCAGAAGCTGGAAGTGGATTATGAAGGTTCTTAGCCACCTTTATAAGGGAGTTTTAAGGAGAAGTGTCATACAAAGCCCTCTTGCTGGCTCTTATGAACCACACTGACATCTCAGATTCATTTATGTATTTATTCAGCAAGCATTTGAACCCCTGCTACTAGCAATGCATTGTACTAAAGTATAATGGTAAATCATACATAGCTCTTGACTTCAGCAATTTAGAGGGGAAATACGGGAAGCAGAAAAGTAAATTGAGTGTTAAGGGAACATGAGAGAGGCTATTTAAGTATTTCTGGGAGAAAGTGACCCATGTACTGCAGAAATAAGATTAAGATGAAAAGGATTATAAAAGAAAAAGCATACATAAGTCTTGGAGTTATGGAACAACATGATGCATTCAGATAATGATAAGTAATTTGGTTAAGGAGTAAAGAATTTATATGGAGAAGGGCAGAATAGTGTGAGAGGATTCCTGAGATGGAGGTTGATTTGGAGATATGCATTGGGAAATTATCCAAATATATCTGTTGAGGAGGTTAATAATGTGAATACTTAATGTCAAAGAGGTGGGTTCTAATGGGGATAAAACTTCACAATGATAGCATTTTAAAATTTGCTTTGTTTCCTTCTGTTTTTAAGTTGTAAAATTTATAAAATGAAAGAAATTGTCTCTCATAATGTACATTTTTTTACCTCAAAATAAAGTTGGAAGGCATTGTGTGGTCTTTATTGGAACTGGTTAAAGGGTTTAATGCATAGTCCCCTCTCTATTGTATAATTTAGAGATGCTGAAGGCATTATTATGTTTGGAGAATTGGAACTTTTGTGATTAAAACTGGTGGTCTTGTTTTAATATCACAGAATGTTTAAAAAATCTTAAGACAGCAACTACCAGAAAACTTCCATGGCTTTTAATGACTCTGATTATTTCTATGATGTAGTGATGGAAGATATCTTATCTGTTAGCTTATGTTTTAGAACAATAAGGGCAAAGGACCTGTGTCTGAGCCCTGTGGAAACACCAAAAGCTAAGGAGGTAGGTCTAGTGGAATCCAGGAAGGCAATAAAGAGAAACAGAATCCAAGGAAGGAAGTCAGAAGATTCAGGTACCATGCATGTGAACAAAGAAAGAATTTTCAGGAAGAATAATCAACCATGCTATCTACTTCAAGATACTGAGTAAGAAAAATGTAAAATAGATTTTCCTTGGTTTTGACAATATGGAAATCCTTTGGTAACCTTGTTAAAGCAGTCGATGGATGAGGCAAAAGCCACATTCAATAGTTAATAAGTGAGTGGTAAAAATGAAAGAAAGAAGTGTAGGTATATTCTCTCAAATATCCTTGGTGTGAAACAGAATGGAGGACTTCAACAGAAGATGTGTTTTGAAGGTTTTCAGAGATGGGGCATTTGAGCAAGTTTCAATGCCGAAAGGAGAGGCCAGGAAAGTTGAGGATATAGTGTTGGCAGTGGGTGGTAGTTCCCTAGAGGTAAAAACAGATAAGTCACTGTGCACAGGTGAGAAGACATACTTTTACACTGATCAAATCAGGAAGAGGGAAGATGAGTAGAGGCAGGTAGAAGGGAGTATTTGGGAGGAAATTCTTATTTAGTGCTCTTAATTTTCTTATTAACATGTGTGTCGGGGTCTTCTTTTAAGTAAAGAAGTCAAATTCTGATTAGTTCCTTTGGGAAATAGGAGAATTGCTGAACTATAGTGAGAATAAAGTAAGAATCCTATATGGGGTAGAAGGGAAGAATCAAGTGTTTGTGCTGATCCTCATGGAGTTTTGCAGAGAAAGTGGAATGGAAGAATAAGGTGGCAAGAAAACTGAAGTCAGGGCTGCAAGATAAATAAATTGATGGACTATGAGCTTTCGGTTCATTAGGGAAGAGAATTAAGCCTGATGGGGAGAAACTGTCATTGGTTTAGACTGGTAGCCTTGATGATTTGACAAAGAATGTGAGAAAGCCTGGATGCATGGAAATGGTGGGGAAGGGGTGGGGAGGGTGGATGTGTGGTTAGGAAGGGCTAGGCAGAGAAGGAGAGTTGGGTAAGGTATGTAAAATTTTGTATGTGTGTACACATGTGTATGTGTGTATACATATATGTGTATAAATATAAATATACATATGTGTAATTCCTATCTACAAGTATAAGGTTAGGCTAAATAAGCCTTGAATATAGAAAACAATTAAACAGATATCAAAACAGTAAACTCAGGGACTATTACCTTGTGGTACATATTATGAATGATGTAGAGGAGCACCTGGGTGGCTCAGTCTGTTAAGCTGCTGACTCTTGATTTCAGCTCAGGTCATGGTCTCACAGTTGGTAAGATTGAGCACCGCATCCAGCTCTGAGCTGACAGTGCAGAGCCAGCTTGAGATTCTCTCTCTCTCTCCCTTTCTTGCTCTCCTCCCACTCTCTCTCTTTCTTGTTCTCTCTCAATAAATAAATAAAAATATAAAGTGATGTAGAGTTTCTGAGAAGGAAAACATCAGTGGGAACTGAAGTATTGAGAGGAAGTTCTAAGAGGTAGTCAGACTTAGCTGAGCATTAAAAAGCTGAATTGCCTGAGATTAGGAGGAAAATTATTCCAGGAAAGGAGAAAATCAAAGAAATGTGTACAGTCACAGAGACAGAAGGGAAGTAAGATGCAAAGCTTAGGGTGGAAAATAATTGAGGAGAAACTCTTTTTTAATGAATATACATATATATTAATATTAATATATTATTATATGTATTATATAATATATATTATATAATATTATGTAATAATATGTATTGTATAATATTGTATAATAATATGTATTATATAACACTATATAATAATATTATATAATGTGTATAAAATGTACATACATGTATATATATTATTCTTGAGAAAGAGAAAACTTAAGTGAGGAGAGGCAGAGGGAGAGAGAGAATCCCAAGCAGCCTCAGCACTGTCAGCGTGGAGCCCAATGCAGGACTTGAACCCATGAACCCTGAGCCAAAATCAGGAGTGAGACACCTAACTGAGCCACCCCGGTGCCCCAAGTGGAGACTCTTGGTTGGAAAAATGGATGAAATGCATTTGCTAAACTAGTCTGAGAGTGACTCTGTCACTTCCCCCTTCAGAGTTATATAGTTTGTATCTCTTGTGTTTCCAGGGAAGACATCCATATTTAAGCAAGCCCATCCCATAATTTTATATTGGGATAGAAGTGAACAGGTTGGTTTAGTAAGGCAAAGTGCATCGGAAGTATGTCTTATATTTCCTCATTTTTTTTAATATTTATTTTTGAGAGAGACAAACTGAGTGTGAGTAGGGGAGGGGCCGAGAGAGAAGGGGAGACAGAATCTGAAGCAGGTTCCAGGCTCCGAGCTGTCAGCACAGAGCCTGATGCCGGGCTCAAACGCACCAGTCATGAGATCATGACCTGAGCCAAAGTCGGTTTGGAAGCTCCACCTGAGCCACCCAGGTTCCCCTGACTGAAGTGTTTTTTAACCTATCATAATCTGGATTAATCTGTGATTAATTTTAAGCTACCAACTTCACTACATTTCAAAGTCCTGTTTTGAAACTAGAAATATGGAAAGAACAATGCCCTATAAGAATAAAAATCTAGCAGTAAACTACATAAATGTGTTTTAGCAAAAGTTGAAGCAGCAGATGATTAAAATTTTACAAATGCATCTAACTGCTAGAACACGTCGGGCAGGTCTGTGCATAATTACCATACAAAGAAAAGGAAGCTTGAGCTACCTGTTAATAGATTGTGCTTTCCAATTAAAAATTAGCAGTTTGAAAGATTTACCTCATCAATGATTCCCTGGCCAATATTCTGGTGCAGTTAGCCCTTGGATTTACTTGTATAGCTATCCCTGTTGAGGATGTTATAAGTTTCTCTCTCATTCTAAATCAGGGAAGTATGCCAACAATTAATCAGTATTTGCAAATTAATTATGATTAAACTTTCATAATGGGGATTATGGCTAATTGTTGATTCATCTCCCAGTCCTCATTTTCGTGACTAACTCTTGTATCAATTTGACCTGAGGTGGCACATATCAAAATTTCCAATTAGACAGCTTCTCCCAAAATTACCTGAGCCACAAATTTGACTTGGAAATGTGGTTGTGTGTGTGTTTTCCTAACACATATTAAACCCACAGTCTGTAGAGAAGATTCCAGAGGATGTTTGGGAGATGTTTGCTGTGATATTTATTTTTCTTCAGAAGCAATGCTAGTAATATTTCATTTATGGCCCTGATTCCTAATGTGTCAGTTTCAGCACCCACTGACACCACAAGGGCATTTGTTTGATATTTAGTTATGCTTATGGTATTTGCTGTCATTATAAAGACCTGACACCTTTGCTGGCTTCAACAGAACAAGTTCACTAGTGCTAATTATTAAATACGTTCAGCAGTTTTACTTTTCATTAATGAGATAGGATGCCTCATCTCAGTGGACTGCTAATGTGATAAGACTTGAGACAAAACAAAGTCCAGTTGTTTAGCTGAATTAAATAATTTATCAATAAAAATAGAACACTTTTATTCTGTCCTCTGCTCTGATAGTCCCATAAGTAACTCAAGGACATAAACCTTTATGGTTTTAATTAAACAAGTTTTAGCAGGCTACTTTAACAAAATTAATATAAAAGTATTCACAATCTAAAAATGGCAAATTTAATAACTATTCAGTTCGGAATGAAATTTTTGTTTTAAGGATGATTTGACGTTATTATCAAATTCCTATTTCATTGAGGATTTCATTTTGCTTAGTTTTTGTTATTTTCAAATTTTTTATTAAATGCAATTTGCCTGTAGTTAAGATTCAGAATAGTATGCATTTTGAACAAATGTATATTTTATGTTATGTATATGAATAATAATGGTTAGACTATTAATAGCTATAATGTTCCCTGATAGCCCTGTAAGTTTAGAGTTTTCATCCAAGGTATGTTCACTGGCCCATAGAAAAATGAGAAATTCCTAAATTTTTAATGAAAACAAAATGAGCACATTTTAAAGAACTGTTCTTGGGGCGCCTGGGTGGCTTAGTCGGTTAAGCGTCCGACTTTCGCTTAGGTCATGATCTCGCGGTTCGTGGGTTCGAGCCCCGCGTCGGGCTCTGTGCTGACTGCCAGCTCAAAGCCTGGAGCCTATTTCAGAGTCTGTGTCTCCCTCTCTCTCTGACCCTCCCCTGCTCACGCTGTCTCTCTCTCTCTCTCTCTCTCCTAGAAATAAATAAAAATATTTTAAAAAAATAAAGAACTGTTCTTCATTTTGAAATTATAGTTCTTTAAAATTTTGGTTTCAAATGTTCATTACTTTATGAAATAATAGTCATGGTTCATTAAATGACAGCAAACGTAGACTGGAGGCTCCCATGACCCACAGAAACAAAGAGCTAGAACTCCTATATCAGTTCCACAAACCTCTCAAACACATTTTTTAAATTTCCCTTGTTTTCTGAAAATTAATTTGAGAGCAACTGCTGTGAGTGGAGTTCTATTATCCCTAGTTCAAGAATTGCGCACACGGTTTAAGTGAGTTGCCATTGTTGAATACCAAAAGGTGGAGCCAGGTGGAATACAGGTGGACTGTTTATCTCCTCATACTCCAGCCTTTATATGCCAGATCTCATGCTGTTTTCATCACCATTATCATTAGACTACATGGCTAGATTGCTATACCCTGTAGGCAAATGGAGGTCCATGATGGCTCCTTTGCTCCTTGTAGTGATGCGGTTTGTTCATTATTTGATGTATTCCTTCCATTTACCAAAAAAGATTGTATTCTAATCTAGAAGTTTATTCTTAGGCTATTTATTTGAAACATCTCCCCGGAGAAGTAGTGTTAACAAGTTTTCAAGATTGACGCTCCAAAGCATGTGTAATCCATGATGTATAGAAGAGTAGCAGATAATCTAGCCTCCAGTTTATTTACATTTCTACAGGTAAATAGACTGACTTTCAAGTGAGGATTTAGGAAGTTAAGTGCCCTTAGTGCAGTCCTTGGAATAGAAATAGGAACCTCGTGGGGCGCCTGGGTGGCTCAGTTGGTTAAGCGTCTGACTTCGGCTCAGGTCATGATCTCACAGCTTGTGGTTTCGAGCCCCACGTCAGGCCCTGTGCTGACAGCTCAGAGCCTGGAGCCTGCTTCAGATTCTATGTCTCCCTCTCTCTCTTCTCCTCCCCCATTCACATTCTGTTCTCTCTGTCTCTTAAAAATAAACATTAAAAAAAAAAAATCAGACCCTCTCCATCCACCTCCACTCCTGCCATTCTCACCTGTGAATGAGCTGGACCTGTTGAGAAAAGAACAGAACTTGTGTTACTTGGAAATGAGAACAGATTTCAGGTAAGAACCAATGAGTAAGAAACAAAACAGAAAAAGGGCTTTGACACCTCAGGGGTAATGGCTGCTGTCGTGAGATGCATGGAGTTAAATTGGAGAAAACAATGTAAGGTTTGAGGAGTGTATGGAGAAAAGGAATGGTAAGAAAGGACTATGAGGGTGGGGTGGGCTGTGGAGGGATTGTCCTCCCCTCCCATTGTCTATCTCTAGTCTTCCTTTTCCTTATTTTTAAATGATTTTTAAAGTTTATTTATTTGTTTTCAGAAAGAGAAAGAACAGGAGTGGGGGAAGGGCAGAGAAAGAGAGAGAGAGAGAGAGAGAGAGAGAGAGAGAGAGACTCTCAAGCAAGATCCATGCGGTCAGCACAGAGCCTGATGCAGGGCTTGAACTCACCAATTGAGAGGGCATGGCCTGAGCTGAAATCAAGAGCTGGATGCTTTACCAACTGAGCCACCCAGACGTCCCATCAGTATAGGACAGTAGGTTCTGTTCTCATCTACAGGTACTAAAGGAGAGGAAAGATCCATGTTTTGTTGGTAGGAGAAACATGTATGCTGTTGTCTCCCATTTGCCATTATTGTCCAGACTCCTCTGCTGAGTTAGTGATGATGGGGATGGATAATGCTAGTTGGGAGGTTTGGAGTATCTTTCATTACATTTTTATTCTTTATTGTTTTAATCTTCATTTTTGAGAGAGAGAGCATGAGCAGGGGAGGGTCAGAGAGAAAGGTGGAAAGAGGATCCAAAGCAGGCTCTGCACTGATAGCAGCGAGCCTGAAGCAGGGCTAGAACCCCACAAACCTAACCATGAGATCACGACCTGATCCAAAGTCTGACACTCAACTGACTGAGCCACCCAGGCACCCTGCCCCTCATTATATTTTTAAATACTGGTTGAAAGTTGGCAAGTTAAGGACTGGCAACAAAAAAAACTCATAGGATGGATTTGGGCAAGTTGATTAAGCATCTGACTTTTGGATTTGGCCCAGGTTATGATCTCCCAGTTCATGGGTTTAAACCCTACATTGGGCTCTGCGCTGACAGTGCAGAGCCTGCTTGGGATTCTCCCTCCCCGTCTCTCTGCCCTTCCCCCACTCACGCAGTCTCTGTCTCTCTCAAAAATAAGCTTAAAAAAAAAAAAAGAAAACTCCCAGGTAACATATTGGGCTGCCCAAGTCTTGGTAATAATGAACGTGTCAGAAGGACAAATCTTCAAGTACCTAAAATTCAGAATTTTATGGGTTTTTTTCCCCACAGTGTGGATGGCATAGTAGAGCTGCCTCAAACAGTAGTTTTTACTTCTTTGAATGACTGACATATCCATCAGATTTTAATATTATTTCTCCACATTTAATCTCTACAGTAATTTTTAAAGTTGCCTGTTAGTTGATGGCTAGAGTATTGAACAGCTTCTTTTATAGCCTAAGTATTTAAGCATTTTGTACTACCTTATAGAGTGGTGTGAAAAAGTTGGCATTAAATAAATTCTCTTGAAGATATGAATTGCTCTCTTTATATTATTTCGATGTTTGATAGTCACATGATGATGTCTTCAACTTAGTTTTGCTTTTTTTTGTCTTTAAAGAAACAGCTATAAATTCATTCTATGATCTTGTTTTTTTGTCCTTTCACATGCTGCTGATTCAACAGAGAGACACCCGATTACAAATGCTATTGATGGAAAGAACACTTGGTGGCAGAGTCCCAGTATTAAGAATGGAATCGAATACCATTATGTGACAATTACACTGGATTTACAGCAGGTATAGTCCCTTTTTTTTAATTGACCATTTTCTACTTTTAAAATTATATCTTGGGTTTACTATTTGTTTAGTTACTAGTCCTTGGGTGAATTTGGCACTTATTTCTAAAGCACAACAAAAATGAATTCACATGAAGAGTTTAGAACTGAATTAGGGGCTGACTCTGTTTTGACTAATGACAGTTAATGATGAAAATATAGATCAACCAAGTTTTACATAAAGAAAATATAATAGTACCATTTTTAACTTTTAAAATACTACAGCTCCCCTGATCTGCTCATGGTGTGTGCACTGAAAGGTTCCTGGATAACAGGGCTCTTGAGTAAATTGCCACTCATTACTGAGAGTTGAACAAGCTGTGACAGTTGATTCTTAAATTAAACTTGGGCCACTAAATGAGGTAACAAGCCTTGTAGTTGTACAAAATTGACGTTCAAGTTGTTAAGAGTTTGTGCGGCAGAAGCCTGGGTGCCTTCAATACTTAATTTCTTTCTTCTTTCCGTTCACAATATTCAGGCCAGTCTGAAGTTATTAATTGAGAACCACCATCACCCCAGATTATTTAGGTTTGCAGATAGGATGGGCTCTGGTAAAATGTTCTCATATTTTGCTGTTATTACAAATATAAAAGCTAACTTAATTGACTAAAGCCTGAGACTGGGGTGTTTAACTTAGATGACTTCTGTAACTCAGCATCTTTCTCATTCCCTGGAGTCATGTAGGAAAGGCTCTCAGTCATTCCTCCTGGGCCTGTAGGGACAGAGCAGCAAAGCATTTTGGGGTTAATGAAGGCAGAATGGCTAAGATAGTGACAGATACTATATATACACTGTAGAGCTCATCTGTCCACAGGTGGTCATAGTGGAGGAAAGCACCAGCCAATGGGGGTTAGTCACATTCTCAGAGGACAAGACAGACACCAGCCATTTCACATATGGATGGTGTTTATCATCAATAGGAGTACCACCTCCCCTCTTCAGAGCTCTGGCCCATTTTTGGCCAGGGTATACACATTGGGGAACTACAAATTGCTGGCTGATGGGTCTCCCAGGAGATCTTCTTTTTACCCATCTGGGACAACTCGGGACCTGAGCAAGCAGGAATGGCTCAGGGCTGCAGCTAACTTGCCAGCTGGAATGGATTTAAATCTACCCAACAGCTGAATGTTAGCCTTGAGTTAATGGTATTTCCCACGAAGTCTCAGAACACTATCAAGGAATGACAGGTCAAACTACCACACTGATCAATCATGCTTTAGGTCAGTGAAGTCTGGTGCATGAATCCCCTGAGGATCCCACCTTCAAAGGGGACTTCATCCCTCTTCTGATAAAGACAGCTTAGTCGTTTATCAGTCACTGTGGTTCTCTCTCTTCATGTGGTCTTTGAAAGTCAGCTTTCCCAATCAGAAGTGAGTCTGCTGTCTGTTACCTCGGGTCATTGTCTGGGATAGGGAATTAATAAATAGTGATGGCTAATTTCTCTAGTTTACTCTCTGCTTATTCTTTAAGTTCACATGGAGCAACTTAAGAGTCAACTTTTTTTTTTATATTATTTGTTTTTGGGAGAGAGAGAGACAGAATGCAAGCAGGGGAGGGGCAGAGAGAGAGGGAGACACAGAATCCAAAGCAGATTCCAGGCTTTGAGCTGTCAGCACAGAGCCTCACGCAGGGCTAAAACTCACTGACTGTGAGATTGTGACCTGAGCTGAAGTGGGATGCTTAACCAACTGAGCGGCCCAGGCACTCCACAAGATTCAACTCTTAACATAATCAGTAATATTACTTAACTCTTAACATAAATCAGTTATATTACTCTTTGCTCTCAACCATAATGGAATATATTTAATAAGCATAGCAGCATTTTTTTCCTTCTAATTTAAAACTGGATGGTACCATTACAATGTTTTATTAAATCATTTCTAGCCAACATTCCTATCATTATTAATTCAACAGGTCAGCATCCACCTTAAAGCCCATTTCTCAATGGAGACATTTCTTTGTTCCTAGGTTTGCTTTGCAACCCTACTCATCCATTCCCACATAATATATTAAGACTTATGTGGATTTGTTTTCCTGTTTAGTTTAATAGCCTTAAAATGAGTGAATACTCCAAGATACCTGTTATAGTTCAGTCTTCATAACAAGTTGTAAAATTCTACTTATAAGAGGTCTACCTAACTCCAGAGTCTGGAGTACATCTGGTGGGTGCCATACATGGGCCCCTCTATTGCAGGATGGTGCCCACCCATGTCCTTACTTATTTTAACCCCCTCCTACTTCCTGCAAAGCAACCTACTATATGTTCAAGAGAAGGGCAGTACAATTTGTAAAATGGAATAAATCCTTATTTCTAGTTGATTCTAGGTTTTTAATGTAGCCAGCGTTTTAATGGTGTAAAAAGTTAAGTAGGTTTTGTGATCTGTTTTTATAATGGAATTCCTCAGCCAAAAAGGGGCTTTAGGTCTCTCCTTTGGTCTTAAGCCTGGAGTAACAAACCGTGGAACACATTCCTGGAACTTGTTTAGATAAGGAACAAAAAGCTGCATGCAGGCATGTTTCACTGCACTGGCAACAGAGACAATGTGGACCTCCTGATTATTTATTTACTTCTCACAAAAATCTTAAAAGGGCAGCTGGAATTATTATCCTTATTTAATAAAAAAACACTGAGACTTAGAAACGTCAAGTGACTTGCCCTTCTTTACAAAGCTTACTATGGACAGAGCTAGGATTTCAAGCTAGGTAGTCTGAATCCAGACCAATATTTCCTAAACTGTGATCTGAAGACTAGCTTAGGTTGCCCATGAGTTTTGGTGTGTAATTTTAAGGACTCCGTGTATTGCTTGGATTCTAGAAGCATCACACTATGATCTCCTGGCTTCTACGGGAGAATACAACCATCTGTTTTATTGTAAAACAAGACACTAGATCTCTCATTTTCTAGTACATTTTAGTATGTCTCTTAAATGGCATAACTTCTGTCCTTTTTTTAACCTACATCATGAAGGATTAATAGGTTATTCAGTATAATATGAGCTATTATCCTACTGAGAGCCAAGGACAGCAGTTTTGTAGTGAATAGGTAAATATCACTAAGTGTCATTGATTCAGCAAGAGATTTGACCATTCCTTAGCTCTCCTTTTTATTTTGAGATGTATGAATTTCAGCCAATGCCAGTTTTACTTGTTGTTGTTGATATATACTTGGCTCCTCTGTGGAATACTGTTAATAAAATTACTATTTTAAATATAAACAGCCACCATTGAATTTCTTTGATTAAATCTTTATAGATTACACCAGGAAATTCCTTTTTACATTTTAACATTCTAGAGAAGTACTAAAAACATAACAATTTATTGAGAAGAAAGTGGCTCTTTATTTTATTAATAGATTCTTTTCAGATTCTTATTGCTGAGGGATTATTAACTTTTCCCAATTCTGTTATTTACTCACAGCATATCTTGAGCAAATGACTTAATCATGCTGTGCCCCAATTTCTAGATTAGCATAATAAATATTACAATATCATGGCAAGAAACTTGAAGTGATGATAATAGCAAAATAGCAGTTTTGGGTGTTATAAGGTCCTGGTATCAGCATAAACTTGAAGAGAAACTTAACTGTACAATATGTATGCAAAAATAGAGTATGATGGCAAAGGAAAATATACAACAATTTAAAAGACAGTAATGGGGACTTAAAAGTTAATAGGATGTCCAAAATATTCCCTTTTCTGTCCTTTCCAACCAGATTTTTACCACAATGTGTTATATCTGATCTTATTTTATGACTTAAAAAAAAAATCTGGCCATTTTCTCTCCTTTTGATTTAATTAGGAAGAAAGCCAACTGGAGGCAAGGGGGATAAAACACAGGGGGTAGCTTTTAAAAAAAAAATTTATTATGTTTATTTTTGAGAGAGAGAGAGAGTTGGGGAGGGGCAGAGAGAAAGGGAGAAAGAATCTGAAGCAGGTTCCAGGCTCTAAGCTGTGAGCACAGAGCCCAACACGGAGCTCGAACTCACGAGTGTGAGATCATGACCTGAGCCAAAGTTGACCGCTCAACTGACTGAGCCACCCAGGCACCCCAGGGGGTGGCTTTTTGATAGACTTTGTTGACATAAAGTGAGGTCATTTTCATTCCCGCATAATCCAGGTATGTCATGAAATTATTATATGCACATGTAGGAATCTCCTTCATTTTGATAAACAACTAACTTCTCTTCCGGTCTATCACCCAAAACTAAAAATGCATTTGTAAAGAAAGATAGTCTTGCAGCGACAGAGATCTCGAGCTAAATATTCTATCCATCGACCTTATTGAGACATATTTAGTGGGTTAGGTTAACAATGTTAAATAAGGTTTGGAAAGAGGTGGAATTAGCATTACTATGCAAATTCTATACTTTTAGAATCTATGTGAGTAGCATGCAACCATTGTTCCTATATTCTTAAACTGTTAATGAAATGATTGAACATTTTTGTAATAATAAGGTGTGAAATACATTAAAATATTTAACTAAGTTTATTTTTTTCATATATTCAATATTTTTTGTTTAAACATAATAAGGATGATCAAATTTTTAATCTCAAAGAAGATTGTTATTCATTTATTGAATATTCTTTCCTCACACTCCTCTTACTCATTCCTGTTAAACAAATCCATTGTTCTATAGCTTTGAGAACATTAGCTCCACCTATTAAAGAATGCAAGAGAGAGAGAGAGAGAGAGGAAACATATAAGCATTCAAAAGGTTGGATGAAGTATAAATATACCATTTAATTAATATCTCATTATCTAAATAAGCAAAAGAGACATACACATGTAATATATTAAAAAACCATACGATATTTTAAGAGTCCTGTTGAATATGCTTCTGTTCGATACAGTCTATTTGATGGAAGGGTTTCCTCCTGGAGACAGATCTCTACGAAGCCATTATTAGCCCGTGGAGTGGTGATCAGATGTTTATTTCCCTGTAGTCCCACTCTATTTTGAGTCCTTGAAGACAGAGGTTTCCGTTTATTCCATCATGGAGCTCAGAATTTTGCAGGAACTCAGGAAATTTGATGAAAGAATGGTCGATGGCTGCTCTTCAAACCACTGAATTTTCTTTCCTGGTAGTATTTGGGTCACTGCTAAATTGATGAATAGAAAACTAACTATAGAGGAAATTATAATCTACACATTAAAGATGTCCTGCATGGACACATCTTCTTTAGTATAGCAGAACATAATTCCAATCACTGTTCTTTACTTGCCTTAGTTTTTTATTTTTATTCTTCTTTTAAGATCATTGATTCAATGTCATAAGTCGCATCTACGGTAATTAGAAAATATATTCTTCCTCCAAGTGAATTTATGCTGACCTTTTAATCATTAATGAAGGTGACAATTGGCTTTAGTGTCTACACTGTGTGGAATATTAGTTCTAATCGTCTCCCCTTCAGTCTACATTCAATATAGCAGTCACATGGATTTTATTAGTACAAAATCAGATTATATCACTCCTTCCACTAATGCTCCCTAATGGCTTTCCATTCTACTGAGTGGGAAAAGCACCATGACCCAGCAGTATTTACAAGATCTTTATTTCATCCCGTTTTGTTTCTAGACTCATCTCCTCTTATCAGTTTCCCTTCTGGTGTCTTCATCAGGTCTTAAAGATCTCTGTACTTGCTGTCCCCTGCCTCAAGATCTTTGTACTTACTCTTCCTCTGTCTGGAATCATTTCCCTCAATTTACATTTAACCTGTTTCCTCACTTCCTTTGAGTTTTTATTCACGTGCCACCTTCTTAGAGACATCTCTGATAATCCTATTTAAAATTACAAACTCCTCTCCACTTTCTTACCCACTTCCCAGTATATTTTCTCCATAAAATATATTGCAGCCTAGCTAACTATGCACATTTTACTATTTATGTTGACTGTTGCTTTTAACTCAACATTAGAAGTGCAGTTTTCATAGGAGTGCAGATATTTTTCTTTTTTTTAAAGTTTAAATTATTTTTTCAGAGACAGAGTGTGAGCCTGGGAGGGGTGGAGAGAGAGGGAGACACAGAATCCAAAGCAGGCTCTAGACTCTGAGCTGTCAGCACAGAGCCTGACACAGAGCTTGAACTCATAGACCGTGACATCATGACCCAAGCCAAAGTCAGACACTTAACATACTGAGCTACCCAGGTGCCCCTGTCTTTTTTTTTTTTTCTAATTGCCACATTATAAGCACTTAGAGTAGTGCCCAGCATATGAGACACTCAATAAATTTATGCTAGATGAATAAATTATTAAATGAATGAACAGTGCAAAGCATTAATCCATGAGGTAAGCATCTTATTAAAGTTGAGAATTAAACAAAGGATGAAGTAATCTCATTGTGATATTATGATAAAATACACTGCACATTTTAAAATTTGTGACTTTTTCTTTAAGTCTCAGGCTGAATAACACCAAGTAAATTACTCACTAATCCTTTTTGCAAACATATTCTAAACTTCAGTCATATTTGTCACCCTGTATGACTTTACCATGTTTATAGCTTTATTTAGGAAAAGCAGGTTTTAGTTCATTTAACTCTTCTTTTGTCACAGAGAAGTAAGACTGTAATTTAAAATATATATATATTAATGTTTATTTTTGAGAGAGAGAGAGAGAGAGAGAGCGAGCTGGGGAGAGGCAGAAAGAAGGAGGCAGAGGATCAGAAGTGGGATCTACACTTACAGCAGAGAGCCCAACGTGGGGCTCAAACTCATGAATTGGGAGACCATTACCTGAGCCGAAGTTTGCTTAACCAACTGAGCCACTCAGGCTCCCCAAGACTGTAACTTTTTAAGTCGACTTTTTTTTTTTATGTTTTATTTATTTCTAGGAGAGAGAGAGAGAGACAGCGTGAGCAGGGGAGGGTCAGAGACAGAGGGAGTCACAGACTGAAACAGGCTCCAGGCTCCGAGCTGGCAGTCAGCACAGAGCCCGACGCGGGGCTCGAACCCACGAACCGCGAGATCATGACCTAAGCGAAAGTCGGACGCTTAACCGACTAAGCCACCCAGGCGCCCCTTAAGTCGATATTTTATTATTTCTTAGTGATAAAGGAAACGTAGATGTAAACGGGGAGAAAAGCTTACCATGATGCTATGTAAACAAGAGTATAGACATAGGATATATGTATTTTGATATAACATGCAGATAAAATAAAGTATCACAACATCATGATAATGAGAACGTTGGGAGATACAGATCCTATTTCAGGTGGTCTCAAGATTTTTGAGAAAATTATTTTCTCTGGAAAATTATTCTTGAAACCAGAGAATAAATTAGAGATTGTTTATTTAAAAACAGAAGTAATAATACATAAGGAAGAGATCTGTTATAAATCTGTGCGAAAGGATCTGCTAAAATTTTAAAAATCATACTACTTCTGTTATGGAAACTCTGAACAGAACTGCCTAAAATAGACTGAATGTGGGCAGTTTGTCACAGCTGTCTGATGACTTCCACACATAAAACACAACTGCATTTCATCATGTTGTTGTATATTGTGTCTTCTCCCATTTTATTCTTGGAATCTAAGTTTTATAACATATTCTATGTGTTTTGTATAATATGTATATGATTATACCTATATATTACACATACATCTATTTCTTTAGAGACTGACTACATATTTAAGTTATATGATAGCATGTGTGTTTTAGTTCGTAGATAGTACATGTTCTCAGTATGACCCTGAGTCTCTAAAATAATGGCAAAAAGGTTGAGAAAGAGGTTAAAAAGAAAGGAGTAGATATGATTTTGCTCAAGCTCCAGTTCCTGACCTGTCACTTATCAGTTCATTTGCCTTTGGTAAATTGTCCCATTATTACCCCTTCAATTTGGTCATATATAGAATGGAGTTAATAGTACCACTTCTTTTTGAAGAAGATTGTTATCAGGATAAAGTGGTGTAATGTAGGCAAATAGCCTAGCGCACTGCTGTGCATTACTTGATACTCAGTAAAAATTAATTCCTAGCCTCCTACTGAAAGTAATGCTAAGCTGAGAACAATGGACTGGAGTTATAATGGGAATGATGTACAAAAGCAAAGCAAAGGCTAGATTAAGTTCAAAAACAGTTTAATGGGGCACCTGGGTGGCTCACTCGGTTAAGAGTCCACTTCGGCTCAGGTCATGATCACATGGTTTGTGGGTTTGAGCCCCGCATCGGACTCTGTGCTGACAGCTAGCTCAGAGCCTGGAGGCTGCTTCAGATTCTGTATCTCCCTCTCTCTCTGACCCTCCCCTGCTCATGCTGTCTCTCTGTCTCTCTCTCTCAGAAATAAATAAAACATTAAAAAATTGAAAAAAAAAACAGCTTAACTACTGAGATATTTAAATAATATTTACAAGTTTCACTTGGCATATAACTTAAGAAAATTATTGTATTTAATATACTGCAACTTATGAAAATTAATATTTCTATAGAGAAGGTCTAAAAAGCATCACTTTGACACTGAAAATCTTTTATAACCCTCTCTGTACTATTTTGCTATGATTATATCCTCTTGGTTACTTGAATTTTTAATCACTAAGAAGTGATCTTATACATTACTGGTATGTTCTTCAAAGCTTTATCTGCTTATATCAGCTTCATTTTGTTATCATTTGTGGGATTTTCAAATGTCTTTTCATTAATTTCCACTTAGCTGTCACCTTCCATTTTATATATGGTTTCTTTATAAGCAGCATAGAGATGAGTTTTGACATTTTATCTAGCCTGACAATGTCTTTTATAAACATTTATTTTCCATGTATATGTGCCTATCTAATGGGTTTATGAAAGCAAAGCATGTATAAAAAATGACAAGTTGTAAGTGAAAAGCTTGGTGAATTTTCACAAAGTGAACCTATCTAAGTAACTACCACCTAGATTAAGGTAACCAGAAACTACCCTCATGCTTTCTCTAAGTCATTCTATCCCCCCCACCCTAAAGGTAACCAGTGTTCTAACTTCTATGCATCAGTGAAGCCATTTAACCCTAGACGTTTTCTCTGTAGGTAGAATTTTAGGTACAGATCAATAGCTACAAGAAATTTAAGTCTCTTTAGAGTTTTTCTTATTTTCTCTGTTGAGTTGAGCTTTTCAGTAAATTCGTCCATTTTCCCTATTTTTTCAAGTATATTGGTACACAATTGTGAATGGTATGATGTTACTACCTTTTCAGTGTATAAATTATTTGTGGTGATGCCCTTTTTTCCATTCCAACATTGTTTTGCATTCGTTTTTGTCCTCAACAGGTTTAATGAGTGTTTATAATTTTATTAGTCTTTTCAAATAGTTGAATTTTGACTTGGCTGATTTTTTCTATTAGATTAAATACTGCATTGAACATTGCACTGAATTCTGCTTTTATGTGTCTTTTTTTTAACTTATCTTTTTGGATTTTAGATGACTTTTTTCTATCTTCTTGGTATCTATCTTGGTATGTTTTAAAAATATATTTTAAACTCCTTCATTTATTCATTGCAAGACATTAATCACAGTGATTTTTAATTATATGTCTGATAACTATGTGAACCATCTGTGAGTTTGTTTTCATTGTCTTTTTCTTACTTCTTGGTTTACTGATTCATGGAAAAGTTGCTAGTTTTATTATTATTAAATAATGTACATTGTGTCTGAAAATCTGTAAAAGTTCTCTTCAATGGATTTATTTTTATTCTGGCAAGAATTAGAATAAGGCCAGCTTGCCCTGATTCGATCCGCTATTAAGATGTTTTGTGCCTTCATCAGGGATTCTGATGACTGTGTCTGATTTGACCTTATTTCTAGTGGAAGACATTCAGGGAGCCCACCAGACAGCATTTTCTTCCCTTCTTGGCTGATCTGTACTCCTAATTCTGTCTTCTCAGCTCTATGAGACTTCCCAAAGATCTGCTTAGCATTTCATTACTTAGAGTTCATGTTTTCATACTGTTTATCTTCTGGCTCTGTCACCGCTTTATTTGATAGGTCTGTTGAAGACAAAAGCTGAACAGAAAGTAGGGATCATCTCCTACAGCTCATGACCCTTCTGTCACATGCTAGCTTCACATTTTTTTCTATGGCTCGTGACTTCATAGCTGTGAACTACAGTGGTCATCTTCTCATCCTGTGAGATTGATGAAAGCCCTCAAATGTACCTTTGTCTATAAGCTTCAATTCCATTCACTTTTAGTACATCAATGAATACCCTGAGAGGAAAATGGCCAGATTAGCTTGATCTATATACTTTTAATCACATCTGACTGCCTTTGTTGCTCTCTGATGCCTTCAAATGACTATTTTTGGTATGTTACTCAGCATTTATAGTGCTTCTCTGAGAGAAAGTAGAAAATATGTCTCTGTTTTACTTATGGTTTTAAAAACAAAAATCAGAGTTTATTATCTTTAAAAAAAAAAAACCAGTTCATTTATTTTGAGAGAGAGGGAGAAAGACAGAGAGAGAAAGAGAGAGATAACAAGCAGGAGAGGGGCAGAGATAGAAGGAGACAGAGGGATCCCAAGCAGGCTCTGTACTGACAGCACAGATGTAGGGCTCGAACTTACTGAGATTATGACCTGAAATGAAATCAAAAGTCAATCACTTACCAGATTGACAGATCCAGGCACCCCCAGAGTGTATTACCTAATGAGAATTTTTTTGTGTGTGAATTCAAAGAACAGTCTCAGTTATTGCTTCAGTATTAAAATATACTAATTATTGGGATATTTTTGATGGATTTTAAAGATATAAGAAAGAATATTTAAGATTGGGATCATCCTGGAAAATTTGGGATACATGAAGTTGTCAACTAAAGTAGTCCTGAACAAAGTAGGTACAATCCTAAGTAAGAAACACTATGTCTTTTATGGGATCTGTCCTGAATAATATATAAATAAAATAACAAGGATACGTTTGAAAGATGTTAACTGAACAGTTGCTACTTGGCACTAACTGTTCTTAACCTGAACATCTGGCCATGAAGGAGACAGAAATTCTTGTTCTTCTGGATTTTACATTCTAATTGTGGACGGCTATGGTGGTTTTCTGGGGGTGAGAGAAGACACATGGAAAATTAGGTAAATAGGGGTGCTTGGGTGGCTTAGTCGATTAAGCGTCCAACTTTCGCTTAGGTCATGATCTCGCGGTTCGTGGGTTCGAGCCCCGTGTCAGGCTCTGTGCTGACTGCCAGCTCAGAGCCTGGAGCCTGTTTCAGAGTCTGTGTCTCCCTCTCTCTCTGACCCTCCCCTGCTCACGCTGTCTCTCTCTCTCTCTCTCTCTCCTAGAAATAAATAAAAAATATTAAAAAAAAAGAAAATTAGGTAAATAGTTACAGAAGTGAAGATGTGGAAAAAACAGAAGAGGATGATCCAATAGACAGTGACAAAAGTAACTACTTTATATATTGTCTATACATTTTTCAGAAAGTGATATTTGAGCTAAGAATTGAATAACAGAAAGTGTCAGTCATGGAAAAAGAAGCAAAGTATATATCAGGAGGAACGTATACTTGGTGTGGTGAGGAATGGAAAGACCCACATGACTAGAACATAGTGATCAAGAGCAAAAATTATGAGATGATGTTCCCACAATATCTGGATCTAGTTAGTTCCTGTAGGGAGTAGTCAGTCCTAATGAGGAGTTAGATTTTTTTTCTTCCTTTTTTAATAGTTTATTGTTAAGTTGGTTTCCATATAACACCCAGTGCTCATCCCCACAACTGCCCTCCTCCATGCCCATCACCCCCCTTCCCCTCTCCCCCACTCCCATTAGCCCTGTTTGTTCTCAGCATTCAAGAGTCTCTCATGGTTTGCCTCCCTTCCTCTCTCCAACTATTTTTCCCCATCTTCTCCCCCATGGTCCTCCATTAAGTTCCTCCTAATACACCTATATGTGCAAACATATTGTATCTGTCCTTCTCTGCCTGACTTATTTCGCTCAGCATGACACCCTCAAGTTCCATCCATGTTGCTACACATGGCCAGATTTCATCCTTTCTCATTGCCATGTAGTATTCCATTGTATAGATAAACCACATCTTCTTGATCCATTTGTCTGTTGATGGACACTTAGGCTCTTTCCATGTTTTGGCTATTGTTGAGAGTGCTGCTATGAACTTTAGGGTACATGTGCCAGTATGTATCAGCACGAGGAGTTAGATTTAATTCGGATTATAATAGAAGACCTACGATGGGATTTAAGTTAGAAATAATATGATTTCAGTTATTTTGATAAAAATATTAGTCTGCCTGCTAAATGAAGGATGATAGCAGTGAAATAAGCAGGACACTAGGTGGCAATTACAAAAGCAATGAAGGACTCTAGTCAAGAGAGGCAGGTGACTTGGACCATGGGATTGGTAGCAGAGATGGACAGAAGTAATAGGTTAAGAGACTGATATGACCGGAGTTGATAGTGGAATGGGGGTAGAGAGTGTGACATAGATGTTGACTCCTAGGATTTTGTCCTGAAAAAATATATTTTATGGAGATTGTATGGGCTGAAGGAGGAGCAGGTTGGGGATGCTAAATAGTAGGTAAGGACTCTTTTTAACATGCATTGTTTGAAATGTGCACTATCTCTCAAAGTGGAAACATTCACAAGACCATTGGATTTACAAGTCTGGAGTTCAGTGGAGAGACCAGAGGTAGCGATGTGAATTTGGATATCGCCAGCACAGAGATTATATTTAACACAAAGGCCTCATTGAAGATCACCTAGAAAGAAAGCGTAGAGTGAAAAGGATGTCCTAAAATTGAACCGTAGTCATTTCAGATTTGGAGGTGACTGCAGTAGGGAGGAAAGGAAGGTGAAGTCAAAGAAGCCAAGATAAGATCTGTCAAAAAAGGAGTGATCAACTGTGGTGGCGCAGCTGCCGAGAAGGAGGAGTGAAATCACTCAGATGTTGGAAATATCAGAATATGGGGGGAAAAACAGTAAAGTTCAATGAATAACAGTGTTTTAAGAAATCCTTAATAAAAGGTGAATGGCTCCAAGCACTGAGGCTGGATTTGGAAATTCCCACCACAGCAATACCTCCTAGTGTTCAGTTTATTTATTTAAATGTACATATGTTGATTATTTTTGAATTAAGGTACCAGCTAATAAAACCGTACGGGAAAAAAACTGTATCATCCTCTACTTATTAGCCAGGTTGTGTCTAAATATTAAAAGTAATCTATTCCCTGTCAAAATACCTCAGTTTTGTTTGCTTTTACAAATATTTTAATGTGGCTTTTCAGCCAAGTGTGCTGTCAGAAGGTTATGGTAGATTAATCTCAAATTAGCTGAAACAGTAAGCTCAACTAAAAGAAAAATCAGCCTCATAATGTACTACAACCAAGGAAATCAGCCCAAAACACTAATGAGTAGTTGCCTCTATGCATTGGGTTGTTATGATTATATTAATTTAATAAGTCAGTTTGGAAAGCAAAGATGAATCATCTTCAAAATAGAGTTAATACTTCATTTAGCTGTCTGCCTTCATAGATTTCACTTTTTCTGTCCTAAAATCTTATAGGAGTGGTCTGCATTATGTGATTTTTCTCTGTAATATGATTTAAATACAGTTTCCTGTTTTGCTTCATCATCATTCTCACTGCCATCTACCCCCAATTAATTCATTTCAAAGAGTGAGAATAATTTATTTAATGATTCAGACGCCATGGCAATATTTATAAAATGAGATAGAAAAACCAAGAAGTGGAGTAAGAAAATAAAAAGGTATTGTCCACTGACTTTCGAATACACTCAGGAGCATTAAACCAGCCACAAAATAGGTTCTAATGTAAGGTTACCATTTACTTTATTTTATTGTATTATGAGTAAGGCTGAGGCTTCACAGAATTTTTTTTTTTTTTTTTTGTAATTAACATAAAATCCTGATGTCATGATGAGCATACTTCCACCTGCCATTAGGGGATTTCAAGTGACCCTGCTACCATTTTATATATGTAACTAGATAAATGCAGGTGTATACTAGGAAACAGAGGAGAAGGTATTGAGTAGGTGTCTGTCTTAGTCCATTTGGACTGCGATGGCAAAATATCATAGAGTGGGTTGCTTATAAACAACAGAACTTTATTTCTCACAGTGCTGGTGGCTGGAAGTTTGAGATTCTCATTGTAGCCTACCATGACAGAGGGATTAGGGAGCTCTGTGGAGCCTCTTTTATATGCGGACAAATCCCAGGCATGTAGGCTCTGACTTCATGACTTAAACACATGCAAAAACTCCACTAATAATGCTATCACCTTGAGAATTAGGATTTTGGTGTATGAATTTGGTGCAGGGATATGGACCCAGACAACAGCAGTGTTACTCTATGTGATTATGTGATATAGAATACCCTTTGTAATATATAGTACCCTATATCTTTCTTGTAAGAGAACCTCCTAGGTCTTCCTAATTCACCCCTGAAAAAGGGCCCCCCCCTTTTTTTACATTCCCATTTGATAGAAAGAGTCTCTTTCTGAAAGCTGTTGTTTTTTTTTTATTTGTATCATTGTTCTCTCTGACAACATATTTTTCACTTTCTTTGAGAAGAGAGTTTATGTTCCTTAGTTATATTTTATTAAAGATTATTCTTTTTTAAAAACTTGAGTATTTAACACTTTGGACCATATTTTCACTTATGGCAAGCAGCCCAGAGTATGCTATGATTCATCCTTTAAAAATTATAGTAAAATCCACATAACATGAAGTTTTCCATCTTGACCATTTTTAAGTTTATAGTTCAGTGGCATTTAGCTCCTTTACACTGTTGTGCTACCATCACCACCATTCAGCTCCAGGACCTTTTTCATCTTAATAACTGGAATTATCACCCATCAAATAACTCCCCATTTTTCCCTCCTATCAGCTCCTGGCAACCACTATCCTACTTTTTGTCTCTATGAATTTGACTACGTATGTCACATAAGTGGAATCATACAATTGTTGCCTTTTTGTGACTGGCTTATTTCACAGAATGTAACATCCTCAAGTCCATTCATGCTGTGGCATATGTCAGAATTTCCTTCCTTTTGGGCTGCATAATATTTCCTTGTTGTATACGTCACATTTTTTTTTATCCATTCATCAATCCGTGGACATTTTACTTGGGTTGTTTCCACATTTTGGCTATTGCATATAATGTTGCTGTGAACATAGGTGTATGAACCACTATTTGAGTCTCTGCTTTTGTTTCTTTGAGTATATACCCAGAATTGGAATTGCTAGATCATACACTAATTTAATCTGTGATTTTTTTGAGCAACTGCTATAGTTTCCCACAGCAGCTGCACCATTTTACCTTCCTGCCCTCAGTGCATAAAGATTCCAACTTTTATGCACCTTTACCAATACTTGTTATTTTCTACGATAGGTGATTTCCTAATGGATATGAAGTGGTAATGCTTCAGATTTTATTTTATAGTAACTTTTAGAACGTATGCTGTTGGAAAGAATAGCAATAATGAGTGTCCATGTAAAATATGAGAATCTAAAAACATGAAAGATACAAAAAGTACATTAAAGGAAGTTAAATCGAATGATTTTGCTCAGCTTGCTGAAATGTCTCATCAACAAAAGGACAATGATAACTCAGATAGTCTGGAAATGAACTGTTTTATTTATTATCTCATAAATTATGGGTTTTATGATATAAATAATATTATAAATAAAATCAGTAAAACACTTGTGTCTAGAAGTACAACACAGGGGGTGCCTGGGTGGCTCAGTTGATTAAGCGTCTGACTTCAGCTCAGGTCATGATCTCATAGTTCATGAGTTCAAGGTCCCTGTTGGGCTTTGTGCTGACAGCTCAGAGCCTGGAGCCTGCTTCAGATTCTGTGTCTTCCTCTCTCTCTGCCCCTCCCCTGCTCACCTCTGTCTCTCTCTCTGTCTCTCTCAAAAATAAATAAACATTAAAAAAATTTTAGAAATAAAAAACAGATACTTTTGGCTCTGGGGAGTTAACTACTGGCAGTTTTTGAAAAATGTATTTTGTCCTGAGCACTGGGCAAAATATTATACATGAATCATCTTATGGAGTTTTTTTTCAACTCTGAGAACTCAGATGAGAACATTTTGCATCAAGATTTAGCAAGTTGATCTGGCAAGTAATAGAACCAGAGTCCACATTCAGTTCTTCCTGATTTCACTGCCTGCTGCCTATACTCCAAATAGACATTCATGCAGCTTAACTCCTTACCCAGACCCTGGAGTAATTCAGAGCGTCATGGCTTCTCTGTATACAGTATATATTGGCATCTATAATGGCATGTGTACAGGCCAATAATTGTGATAATTTTACTAATAACAAGAATAAATTAATATAAAAGAGGGTTAATTTTAAAAATTCTACCTTTAAATTAATTTTAGGATTTACCAAAAATACTACTAATCTCTGAAACATATGCATAGATATAACTTGAAATATTTAGTTGACTATTTAAATGTCTCTGTTTTTGATATTTTCAAAATGTTTTGTAGAGAGTTACTGCATTATTAAATGCAATTTATTGGTCAATGAGTACTTTAATGATCATGCAGAATTTGTGGGGCTTGACAAGAAAATTCTTTGAGTATTTACAACTGCAGTAGACTAAATATTCCTCTAGAATATTTGAGATAGATCATCATTGATCCAGTTTGATTAAAGTGATTTCCAGAAGTTTAAACTCTTATTTCTTCATTTTTAGTATGATTCATAGATTTTCCTAAGAAAGGGCCTTTAAATTTCTCTCTTGTAATCACAATAAAAGCCTGCCTAAATGTTCCCATACAAACATAGCTTTTCAAGTCCTTATGCTTATGGATATTAAATAGAAGTCCATACCCTAACTTTTACAAAACAAACATTTCTGAAGACATAGGAAATAAATATAATATTTTAAACACAAGAAATTACAAATTTTTAATTTTGTTCCCAAATGTAGAAAATGAAGATTAAGGTGCTAAAACAACTTGTTGGAAAAATTGATTTATTCTAAACTTGTTTACTCTATATACTAAATACCTGGGGTTTTTGAAAGTCTTATATTTCAATCAAAGTATTCCTAGAAATATAGAACTTTGACAAAATATCTTATAATTGAAATTTGTACTGGATTATTGGTTTAAAATCATAATTCCATATTATATTATTTAAGTGTAGAAATATGTAAGAGTTCTTGGTAATTCCTTTATAAATTGTCATTATTTTCTGAGTATCTATGTGATGCCTGGCATACAGTATGTGTCCAATAAATAGCTGTTGCACAGATGGACAGCTTTGCTGAAACTTCCTGTTTCTGAGCTTTTTTTCTTTGTGCTGTTAATTATGTTAATTAATATATACTTTCTTAATTATATTACTTCCTTCATCTTTAATAGGATTGTGTAAATTATTCCTGTCTCAGGAATAGGATAAATTGCTAAGCCAACCTCCTAGACTTAACTTTTCAGTAATCTAAATCTTGTAAACATCCAATAAAATTAGGATGCAATGCTTTACTTTTCCAGTAGGAATCTATTCTCAAGTTTCTGAAAAGGTCTAGTTTCAACAAAAAACACTTGCATCTATTGATTACATAATATGGGGATTCTTTTTGAAGAATGAAGTTACAGCAGATGCTATTGTAAATTATAAAAATAAGACTCACGTAAAGTCCTAAATTTGGCTATGGTGTCAGTTTCTCCTGAGAACATAATCTTTGTACCTGTTGGAATACTGACTATATTGACCAGCTTTAATTCCTTTGATTTTCATTGAAACCTTCAGTTCCAACATAATTTGTGAATAATATGTTGCTATAATAGTATAATTTATTGAACATCCTTATATCTTTTTTGCTTTATCTCTTTAAAATTATTACATTTTACCATTTCCAGTATGGCTTAAAATGACTACTTTTTAATTCTTGAAACATTTTATTTTTCCATTGGTACCTTCCTATTAATTGTTTTGTTTTCATATAGATCTTCAGATTTTTACTTAGGTTTCATAGCAGGTATAGCTATATTTATCAATTCTTTTCTCATGAACTAACTTTCAGATAGAGACTTTGTTTTATTGTATTATAAAAGTTTGTTAATAGCATTAATGTTTGGGTTTATTTCTTCTCATTTCTCTTCAGAACACACACACGCCAACAGCTAAGCACACCTACAAATATACATGCATTTTTGAAAAGATTTTATTTAAATTCCAGTTGGTTAAGATACAGTGTAATATTAGTTTCAATATATGGATTAGTGCAAATTATGGATTCAGCACTTCTGTACAACACTGGGTACTCATCACAATAAGTTCACTACTTAATCCCCATCACCTATTTCCCCAATCCCCCCACCCACCTCCATTCTGGGAACCATCAGTTTTTTCTCTATTATTGAGAGTCTATTTTTTGGTTTGCCTCTCTCTCTCTCTTTCCCTTTGCTCATTTGTCTTGTTTCTTAAATTCCACATATGGTGAAATCATATGCTATTTGTCTTTGACTGATTTATTTCACTTAGCATAATCTACTCTAGCTCCATCCATGTCATTCCAAATGGCAAGATTTCATTCATACACGCACATACACATACGCATACCCATTCCACATCTTCTTTATCCATTCACTGGTTGATGAATACTTGGGCTGTTTCCATCATTTGGCTATTGTAGATAAAGCTGCTATAAACATTGGGTGCATGTGTCTTTTTGAATTAACATTTTTGTATTCTTTGGGTAAATATTTAGTAGTGCAATTGCTGCATTGTAGTGTAGTTCTATTTTTAACTTTTTGAGGAACCTCCATATTTTTTCTACAGTGGCTCCACCACCTTGCATTCCCACCAATCGTGCAGGAGGGTTCCCCTTCCTCCACATCCTCACCAACACTGTTTTTTTGTTGTTGATTTTAGTCATTTTACAGATGTGAGGTGGTGTTTCATTGTAGTTTTTATTTGTATTTCCCTGATGCTGAGTGATGTTGAGCATCTTTTCATATGTCTGGTGGCCATCTATATGACTTCTTTGGAAAAGTGTCTATTCATATATTCCTCTTATTTTTAAGCTGGATTATTCAGGTTTTGGTTGTTGAGTTTTATAAATTCTTTTTATATTTTGAATACTACACATGCATTTTAAATTGGTAGCATACTATAGATAAAATTGTGTGTCCTTTTCAACTGTGTTTTGTTAACTGAACATTATATTATGAACATCTTAATATAAGTATATAGTCTTTGAAGTTTAGTTATTTAAGAATTAAATCTCAAACATTTGGTCTCACAGATCACATTCCTGTTTCCAGATCTCCTTGAGGTTGTGGACTATCTGAAATGCAAGGGTAATAATTGAGACAGAACACCTATCAGGATCTCAGGAAATACCAATGACACTATGGTACCTGCCAGCATCATGGGAACAAACAATGTGAACTTTAAAAATGAGTAATAAATCAACAATTACATAAATTTAAATATTTATTCTACTATTGCATTACTTATACTCCTTTTTCTTCATTCTCTATTCATTACAATAATTAAAACCAAACCAAACAGAAAAATCCAAAATCAAATAAGCTGTTGGCTGGAGAATTATGAGGATAGATGGGAGTTACGACTCAGGTAGACTTTACTCTCAATGAGAACATATTTATTGCCTAATCTAAATTTTGTCTCTCTCTCTCTTGCAGTTAAAGGTTTCAAAATAGATCTTCTTGCAAACTTGATAGGCAGTATTTTTTCCCTTGAAAAATAACAACCTAGCTGATCTTATGTATCAGCTAGGAAATAGATGAAAGTATTGCTATTTATTATAATAACTAATATTTAATGAATGCTTAACATGGTCTGGACATTGCTCTACCACTTGATAGATACTCTGTTTTATATTCCTCACAACTTTGCCATGAGAGTATATTATTATTTCCATTGTCCAGGTGGAAAAAAAATGAGGAATGAAAAGGTTATGAAACTTCCCCAAGTGGCAAGAGCTTGTTTATCACTATACTGAATCTTTCTCTCAATTGGCAACTCCACTTGAACGTCTAATGAAGCATCACATATTTTATAGCACAAAACAGCATTCTTAATGATTTCCTACATGCACCTTCTCAGTAAAGCACCACTCTTAATCCAGTTGTTGAAGTTAAAAAAAAAAAAAAAGAAAGAAAAGAAGAAGAAGAAGAAGAAAAAGTTCTGGGAGTTATCTTTGGTTGTTTATTTTTCCTTCATACTCCTTATTCAGGTTCCGTAAACTTGACCTACAAAATATATTTTGAATCTGACCACTTATTATCTACACTTTTCCTCCACCATTTATTCTAAGCCACCGTCATTTTTTTTTTTAACCAGGATTGCTAGAATAGCCCCCTGAATAGTCTGCTTCCATATTTCCTCAATGAAGACGTTGCCTACTTACCAAACAGAAGCCACAATAATCTTTTTTAAATTGTTTAATGTTTATTATTTTTTGAGAGAGAGTAAAACAGAGCATGAGCTGGGGAGGGGCAGAGAGAGAGGGAGACACATAATCTGAAGCAGGCTCCAAGCTCCGAGCTGTCAGCACAGAGCCCAATGTGGGGCCTGAACTCATGAACCGTGAGACCATAACCTGAGCCCTAGTTGGATGGCTAACTGACTGAGCCATCTGGGTGCCCTACACAGTAACCTTTTTGAAATATACACTGGATCTCTAAGTCCCTTTGCTCAAAATCCTTCAATGGCTTCCTGAGATACATAGACTAGCATTCGTACTCCTTGCTATTCCCTTCAGAGCTTGCCTGACCTGACCCTTGTGTGCTACTCCAACATCCTAGCTCACCACAGTCTCTTGCTCCTATTTTATTCCAGCCACATTGTCCTCATTGAGGTGAACCATGTTTATCCTTGCACCAGGCTCTTTATACTTCCTGTTTCCTCTGCCTTAAATGCCCTCCCCAGGCTCTTGACATAGCTTCATTCCTCATGTCACTGAGATCTCTGTAAATTTCACCTTCTCAGAACACTCTTCCCTGATCACCATCTATTGTAGAAGCCTAAAATTGTAATATTTATTCACATAACTTGTTTGTTACAATGGGGTCCTGGAAAATGTTTAACAACTAACTCTCCAGAAGATAAAAATAAAAAGCTATGATTTGGAGTCTTAACCAATTTCCATGGTATCCAAACCTCCAGTAGGACTGATTTCAAGCTACCAACATGATGTCATATTGAATAAGGAGTTGGGAAGAAATCTACACAATTGGACTTTTGAAATTGAAATATATTTGAAATAAAACATTGTGAAAATTTAAGGTATACACCATGTTAATTTGACACATTTATATTTTGTAATAAGTGCCACTGTGGTGACAACTAATGCTTCTATCACATTATTGAATTATTTCTTTTTAGTGTCTAGAATAATTGAATTCTAGTCTCAGCAAGTTTGATAATTATAATATCATATTATTATCTGAATTTACTGTTCTATTCATTAGATCTCTAGGGTTGTTTTTTTTTACTACTCAGTGTAGGTTTGTACCTCAACACATCTGTCCTATCTGCCCGACCCTCATCCCTTGGTAACCATCATTTTACTCTGTTTTTAGGAGTTTAGCTTTTTTAGATTTTGCATATAAGTGATATCATAACTTGTCTTATCTTTCTCATTTAGCATAATTTGCTCGTTTCAGCCATGTTGTTGCAAATGACAGGTTATCATTATTTCTCATGGCTGAATAGTATACAGTTGTGTGTGTGTGTGTGTGTGTGTGTGTGTGTGCTTTCATACATTCATAGGCACTTAGGTTGTTTCCATATCTTGGCTGTTGTGAATAATGCTATACTGGTAATCCATGTATTCCCTTGATAGCCTGTTTTCAATTTCTTTGGGTATATTCCCAGAAGTGGAGTTGCTGGGTCATATGGTAGATCTATTTTAATTTTTTGAGGAACCTCCATACTATTTTTCACTGTAGCTGAATGAATTTACGTTCCCACCCATAGTGTATAAGTGTTCCCTTTTCTTTATATCCTCACCAACAATTGGCTCTTGGAAGCCAATGCAAGCTGGCTTCAGCACATCACTGGTGTACTGTCTGTTTTTCAGAATATAATCTCCATGAGAGAGCAATGTTGTTATCTTCACCTCTATACTTGAATACTTAGTTTAAAGGTTGGCACAATAAATAGTGTGTTGCTCAATAAGACATGAGGCATATATGAGTCAATGAACTAATTAATATAACACTTTGTGGGCCTTTAAATATGTACAGAAGTGCAGAATTGTAGAATCTATAATAGGAGATGTGGGGGGGAGGGGAAGGTTAGAGTATTGCTGGCCAAAGCAAATTTGACTTCTGGTATAACAGTTCTTCCCATCCTTCTTAATCAAGAAACCACTCCAATCCCCATTTGAATATTCTTTTCCAAACCTTTCTAAAGAGATTACTGGGAATATAGACATTTAAATGTATTCTGTTCATATTTAAATAATTTCATTTGTGTTTAGTCTGCAAAAATTGATCTAAAGTTATTCCAGTATGTTGTGTACCTTAAGCATTTGATGCACGTCAAAAATGTTGTTCACGTCAAGAATATCTACAATTCAAATTATGACCTTCTTTTGGTTTCTGTTATCATTTTAAAGCAACCTAGACCCACAAAAAATTAGATTCAAGAGTTGTAGCAGTCATAGGCCTATTTTTCATTCTATCTGTGATGACACTTGATAGTGTATTGTGCCGAGGGGAGCAAGCAATGGAAGGAGGGTCTTCTCCACACAAAATGTGTGTAAAGTTGCTTCAAAAAGTGACTGTATTTCCTACCTGCTGTTTATGGCCACTAATTGCAATACTGTTCTTCTACTTAATACTGTTCTTATATTTATAACTCTTGTAATGCTTTGCTAACAGCTGCCGTTACTTTGCAACAATCCACAGCATGTGTAGGTTTAACAGAATCTTGGCTTCATAATGATGCACATCATTAAACTGTTGTTTATAGTGTCTCTTTTTACAGTCATTCATCCATACATGTTTATGGTGGAATCACATGGATGTTCTGCTGTCATCATTTCCTACTGTGTAGATGGATTAAATTTATACTGTCAGATTGTACTACTGATGACCTTGCAGATTCATGAATTAATGTTGAGTAATGATAGTCAACCCAGCTGCTCAAGAAATCCTATGGATTATGATGTATGTCATGAGTATCACACATGAGGTAGGGCTTGATTCCATATTGGTGAAATACTATGTTTGTTTCCTGCAGATGTCTTGCCCTTTACAATTCATTTATAAACATTGTGATTAAATGTTGTATTGGATAGTGACTTTAAAGTTAGAATACAATGACAACATTTTGTTATTTTTTAAATGGAAGTGTGTGTGGGTTTTTTTTCTAGGGAAGGATTTTATATAAATTAATCATGTTAAGAGCTAGTAGACTGCTCATAGCAGGACATTGGTTCTACATGGTGTTCAAAAATATTTCTCTTTTTTCTGGGCAGGTATAACCATGACTTTTTGTGACACCAATAACTTGTTTGGTTGGAAGAATTTCAATGTTAAAAAATTATCCTGTGTCTTTTTTTAAGGTCCCTCCCCCCAATGCCAGGGGTCTTAATTTGACAAGACTGGATTTTCTCTGTTGGTAAGGGTTTTTTTTTTTTTTTTCCTAAAGAGCATTTTATTTTGATGCAACCAATTAACTAGTCCTACATGGAGACCTTTGGAAAGTCCATAAGCAGTCAAACTTGACTACAGAGCAAAGCACTTACCTGTGAAGGCAGCACAGGGAAGACAGTAAAATTCTCTGTGTTGTCTGTGTACACTGTCGATCCTTTTGGAGCTTTAGAAATCCAGCCGTCAGCATTTCTTAAATCATTTTTGACTTGACATCATGAAAGTTATATTATGATTTGGTGTATTTCTAACTCAAAAAGAATTGGGAGAAATCTAGGCAGCATAGAAAAAGTGAAGAATTTGCAGAATGGCTGTGGTAAGAACTTCATCATATGTTCTCTTCAAATGGTAGCCTTTCGGACATATTTATCATAACTCTTTGGCACTCAGTCCTTAGAAAATGTCTGTATAGTTATATGAGTGTCATCTCCTACCCTTAGTTTTAAACCTCAGCTAGAATGACATCAGGCTCTGCAGCTTTCTCATTTTTCATTTCATTTACACTCTTCACACTTCACTGGCAAGTGAGGTAACCTCTAAAATTTGAGGTAAAGGCCAGCTTGACAAACTTTGGCAGAATCCTCTCTTTTGCAGATTCTCATTTCAGAAGGAGAATATGTGATTCAGACATATTAAGATAGTTTTCTTGTCAATATCATCTTGTCACACTTCTCTGTAAATGAGGAATATGTCATCTGCACATACTAATGTTGCATAATAGATAGGTAGATTCACCGTGTAGAAATCACCTCTGGGCCCCTTGAATCATTTCAGAGGTGGGATTCTATGCTTGGTCACCTATTCAAATGAATTAAAGGAAATAATTAAGAATCTACTACATGTAAGGCATTAAAGGGCATTTATAAACTGTTCTGTAGTTCCTACTATTAGCAACTTATAACTTAGTTTAAAACAGAGGCAAGTTGAGGCGCCTGGGTGGCTTAGTCAGTTAGGCGTCCGACTTTTGCTTGGGTCATGATCTCGCAGTTCGTGGGTTCGAGCCCCGCGTCGGGCTCTGTGCTGACTGCAAGCACAGAGCCTGGAGGCTGTTTCAGAGTCTGTGTCTCCCTCTCTCTCTGACCCTCCCCTGCTCACGCTGTCTCTCTCTCTCTCCTAGAAATAAATTTTTAAAAGAAGTAAAAAAAAAATAAAACAGGGGCAAGTCTTCTTTACAAAGCTAAATTAAACTGTCATAAGAAATACTGAATTATTTTGAAATATAAAATGGGACTTGAGAGTATGGGTAGATTAGAAAGTGAGATGTGGGAAATATCAATATAAATGAGTTAATTGAATTATTCTTAGACTCTAAAGTATTATTGTGCACAATGCAAAATCAAGCAAACTGGATTTATAAACTTTATAATTTACCAGTCATGTGAAGTGAAACACATTATCTAGTGTATTGGTTTTCCATTGCCACCGTAACACAAAGTGAGTGGTTTAAAACAACACAAATTTGGGGCACCTGGGTGGTTCAGTCGGTTAAGCAACTGACTTTGGCTCAGGTTATGATCTCATGGTTTGGGAGTTCAAACCCCACATCGGGCCTGTGTGGACAGCTCAGAGCCTGAAGCCTGCTTCAGATTCTGTGTCTCCTTCTCTGTCGCTGTCTCTGCCCTGCTCATTCTCATTCTCTCTCTCTCTCTCTCTCAAAAATAACAAATAAATATTAAAAACACTAAAAACACAAATTTATTATCTTACAGTTTAATAGGTTAGAAGTCTGAGATGACCCTTACTGAATTAAAATCTAGATGTTGGCAGGGTTGAATTCATTTCTGGAGGCCCCAGAAGTGGCTCCATTTCCTTGATTTTTTCCAGCTTCTTCAGGCCACCTACATTCCTTGGCTCATGACCCCTTCCTCCATCTTTGGAGCCAGAATTCAGTTTATTCCTTCTCATGCCCCATCACTCTGCCCGCCTCTTTTGCGGGGCCATTATTTTTCTACCACATCTACACCCTCTCATTTTTTTTTTTTAACTTTATGTATTTATTTTGAGAGAGAGAGAGACTGAGTGGGAGAGAGAAAGAGAGAGAGGGAGAGAAAGAGAATCTAAAGCAGGCTTTGCGCTCTCAGCACAGTGCCTGATTCAGGGCTCAAACTCACGAACCATGAGTTCATGAACTGAGCAAAAGTAAGAAGTCAAGAGTCAAATGTTTAACTGACTGAGCCACCCAGGTACCACTCTCATTTTAATTTTCTAGTTGGTTCCTACCTATCTCATAGAGTTCTTGTTTGCAGAAACCAACTTCTGCATGCTTAAGTGCCTGGCAAATGCTATCCTTCAAATCAAATGTAACTTTCCCCAAGAAAAATATTTTTCAGAAGTAGAACATTGGATCATCCTTTTGTCAAGGGAACTTGAGTTAAAAAGAACCACAGCAGGTGTGCCAATACAAGGCTTGGAGAGAAATTCAGGACATGCTGTCTTCAGAGCGCATTCTGTCTTCATTCCCTCCTGTCCTATTGTTTACTTTCCATTTTAGGTGAAAAGCTCTTTTATGAAAATATGTTTTTTTAAATCCATAAATTATAAATAGTGTAAATACCTTTTTTTACCCCAAAGATAAAGAGAGTTTCCAAAAACGGGGAGGAAAGCATAGTCAAAAGCTATAGAGACTTGAAAGAAGATGAGGATGAAGAAAAAAGTATGAATTTTTTATCCATGTTTCTGATAACTCTTCTGAAAGTGATTAAAGTAGGTGGGCTACAAGGGGTTAAATAGAGAATGGATGGTAAGGTTATAAACTACAGAGAGTACAGATTGCTCTTAAGAAAGTCCCTAGAGAAAAACAAGAAAGTGGGACAATATATAAACATGAAAATAGTTCTTTCTATTTCATTTATAATAGCTAAAATTGAATAAGTGTTAAGTGACTCTGATCTGTTGAAAGAATTCATGAACCAAGATCAGAAAGTTTTATACTGTCTTTGATTTGTTATTCTACAGTGTTAACGTTATATTTCTGACTCTTCTCATCACTACAAATCTTTGCTATTATTCCCCAAATGCTTTGAACTGGTGTGATTCATTCATGTCTGCAATGTCATAAATTGGAGAATGTGTAGGTTCTTCTTACCCTGATAACTATAGAAGTACAAAAACAAAGGCAATGCTGGGTATTTCTCAAGGGTGAATAATTTTTAGAAGGCAAGCTTTAAACTGTCACATTTCTGACTGTCTGTGATTCACACCAATATTGTGCCCTGTGATGGTTTCATTGAAAGGACTGTCATGTTCTGTGGGGGGACTCAGCCTACCTGCTCTTTTACCAGTAGCTGGTGTGAAAGCCATGCTGTGCCAATGGTTTGTTCACAGGAGGCAGGTCAATCTTTTGAAACCATAGATTGTTTCAGATAAGAGAAAAATATGTGAGGAGAGAAGAGATGTCAAGGGCAGTGCTGAAGAGCGAGAAAATGCTTGTCTGAGTTTTACCTGCAGCTAACATTGTTAAAAATGATAGCAACTTAATGAAGCATGAAGTACTAACAGCATTAATAAGCTGGGGGAGGACCTTATTCATTCCAACTTGGATTCTGTTCACTTGTGTTACTAGTTTTCTTAAGACTGAACTAAAATTTTGATACCTCCTGGGAGAGCAATGCCCTTTAGAATTGATAATTAATTTGAAAGAATTATTAAGGTCTATTTATTGAGCTCAGGATGCAGTGTAGTCACAGTATGAAGCAGAGTTAACCATTTATCAAGGTAATAAAGAAAGTGCATTAAACATTTGATCAGTAGGAGTGAGCACTGGATTACCAGTAGTGGTAAAATCATTGTGTAAAAGAGAATCATTTGTTTATTAAAATAAGATGCCTTCGTGACATTTTAAATTCTGATTATAAAAATTTTCAAACATACCTCCAAAAAGTTATATTAGGAAGAATACCATAGACCTAGATGTACCCGACATTCACCTGTACAAATGAACTCCTGGTCTTTCTTCTGTCAATTCTATACTTACCCATATCCTACCCTGCCCTCCAGATTATTTAGAAGCAAATTCTATATATATCATTCTCCTTTAAATATTTTATTATGTATCTCTGAAGGATACCATTCTTTTGTAAATAAAGTCATTGTCACATCTTAAAATTAATGCTATTTCTGCTACTTTAATACTAACAAATATCCAGTCAGTTCAACTTTATCCCATTAACTTCCAAGTTTGTTTTAACAGCTGTTTGGCTGAATCAGGGTGCATCTGAAGTCGCATACTGCATTTGATACATCTCTTAAGTCTCTGTTAATCTATAACCTCATTATTTTTTATTTCCTTGCAATTTCTTTCTTCCTTTTAAAATTGAAGTGTAATTAACATACAGCTTTATGTTAGTTCCAGGTATACAAAATAATGGATTCAGCAATTCTATATATTACTCAGTGCTCATCAAAATAAGTATACTCTTGATCACCTTTCTCTTTTCTTTCCCCCCACTCACCTCTAGCAACTACCAGCTTGTTCTCTGTGTTGAAGGGTCTGTTTCTTTTGTTTATCTTATTTTCTTTGTTTGTCTATTTGTTTTGTTTCTTAAATTCCACATGAGTGAAGTCATATGATATTTGTTTATCTTTGACTTACTTATTTCACTAAACATTATACTTCTAATCCATGTTATTGCAAATGGCAAGATCTCATTCCCTTTTGTGGCTGAATAATATTCCAGTGTGGTGTGTGTGTGTGTGTCTGTGTGTGTGTGTGTGTGTGTGTATATATGTGTATAGTCTTCTTTATCATTTCATCTATGGATGGATATTTGATTTGCTTCTATATCTTGGTTATTCTAAATAAAGCTGCAATAAGCATAATGTTTTCATTTTCAAATTATCTTTTTGAATTAGTGTTTTTCTTTTTCTGTGTGTAAATACACAGTAGTGGTATTACTTGATCATATAGTAATTTTGTTTTTGAATTTTTGAGGAACTTCCATACTGTATTCTACAGTGGCTGCACCAATTTGCATTTTCACCAACAGTACATGAAGGTTCATTTTTCTATACAATCTTGCCGACATTTATTATTTCCTCTCTTGTTAATTTTGGTGAAATCACAGTAGTTTAATTTTGCTTTTCTTTTTCTTTCTTGGGGAGACATATCTAGAAAAATGTTCACACAGCTGATGTCAAAGAAATTACTACTTCTGTTTTCTTCTAGGAGTTTTATCGGGTCTCAGATTTAAGTTTGTGATTCATTTTGAATTTATCTTTGTATATAATATAGGGAGGTGGTCCAGTTTCACTCTTTTGTATGTAGTTGTTCAGTTTTCCCAGGACCATTTTATTAAAGAGACTGTCTTTTCCCCCTTGTATATTTTTGCTTCCTTTGTCCTAGATTAATTGACCAACTAGGTGTGGTTATGTTTCTGGACTCTCTATTCTATTCTCTTGATTCATATGTCTTTTTTGGTGCCATTACCATACTGTTTCAGCTACTGTAGCTTTGTAATATTCCTTGAAATCTGGATTACAATACCTTCACTTTCATTCTTTTTCAAGGTTGTTTTGTCTCTGAGTCTTTTGTGGTTCTGTGTAAATTTTAGGATTATTTGTTCCAGTTCTATGAAAAGTGCTGTTGATATTTTGATAAGGATTATGCTAAATATGTAGATTGCTTTGGGTAGTATGAACATTTTAACAATATTTATTCTTCCATAGAATATCTTTGTTTTTGTCATCCCTTTATAGGAAATAGCCGTAAATAGCAGTATCCTGTATAACTGCAATCTCCATGTTGCTTTTTTCATTTAACAATATATCCCTCCATTTGTTGCTCTTCCATCTCAGGTTTTCTTGACTATTCTTGCTTGTTAATTCTTCCAAATCAACGTCATAAACAACTTCTCCAGTTTTAGGAGAAAAAGCTAAACCAAACTAAACAAAAAACAAAACACGCACACACACACACACACACCCTAATTTTTTAATGGCAAAATGAAATTTCTTTAAAAATATATATTAACTTAGGAAGAGCTGAAAAGTAACTCTTGTTATTTTCCAGAGCTAAAAGTTGAGATTTTCCTTTTTGCAGAAAGAGGTAGAGAAGTCCTTTAAATACTTTCCCATGGACTGTTAGGCATTGATTAAAACCCCTTTAAAGAACAATTTCAGTGTATTATTGAAAATTTTATCTTTAAAGGATTACCATTAGTCATTTGATTAGATTATTGTTTCTTAGAAATTTGGAGTGGTTGTGTAATTCATTTTCAAATGTATAAATTTCTCATGAGTTTAAGGTTAGTATAAAAAAGGCTGTTTCAGTTGAGGGTGCAGTGTTTCTCTTTCTCTTCTGACACAGGAAGCACTTATCCTGAGTTGAAATCACACATTTGCTTACCTGTAGCATATTAGGTTGACACTCAGCAATTGTAGTATACAGTTGGGAGTACGGGATATGAGTGGAATAAATAGGCTGCACGGGACAACTAAGTGACAATTGCAAATCCTTTTAGAATGGATGTTTATTATAAATGAATTTGTCTGAAAGGAGGTATAAGCAGGCAAGGGGGCTACTCTTCTGGACTTCCTACCATGTTATTCTAGGTTTAGTGAAGTTTGTGCAAATTTATAAGAGCCATAAAACCCAGAAAGTAATAATTGGAGGTATTTCTATCAACCTCCAAATAATTGGAAGTTAATTTTATTAAGTTCAGAGTATCATTTAAATGCTTTTCCTGTTGGAATTTGATTTAAACAAGGTCTGGTAATAGTATTATCAAAATCTGTAGAATAATCTCTTCAGAGTATTTTCAAGATTATAACGAGCCACTTCTCTGTGATTGCCCAGAAATTTTTGCTAGGGAATAAGAACTTGGTTATGTGTATTTTTGATGAGAGTGGATCTTTGAGTGAGTCCTATATTGTACTCAGACTTTCGATGAATTTCCTGCATTCAGCCCATATTCTCACCCTGCCTCTGGTCTGACCAGCCTCTGTGAAGTTCTCCTGGGCTTCTTCAGTGCTAGAGCCACTCTGAGTATTTAAGGTCATGACCTCTGCTCTCCCTCATTAGCCAACTATCATGGACCTTCGAGAAAAAATATGAGCTCTTCTTGGGGCACCTAGGTGGCTCAGTTGGTTAAGCATCCAACTTCGGCTCAGGTCATGATCTTGTGGTTCATGGATTTTGAGCCCCCTGTTGGGCTCTGTGCTGACAGATCAGAGCCTGGAGTCTGCTTAGCATTCTGTGTCTCCCTCTCTTTCTGCCCCTCTCCTGCTTGTGCTTTCTCTCTCTCTCTGAAAAACTAAACACTAAAAAAAATTAGAAACAAAAGGTAAACTCTTCTTATTCACTTATTTTGGCTCTTATTGGTTTCTTTTTTCTCTTTTGAGGTCTCAGGTGAAAGAGCAGATAATCACATGAACTGCATCCATTAATTCAAACACAGAGAAGTATGTGCATATCTATACAGCGTCCCAGATTATTCCAGTGTATATTAAGCCTGCAAACACCTGATTCCTAAAACCCTTTCTGGTTCTAAAAATGTATAATCTCATTGCTTTCTGAATGCCAATATACCTGTATGCATAAATGAGAGAATTTGACAAACTTATTTGTAGAACTAAGAATACAGATGAGTTTCAAAAATATATTAGAGTTGGCATCACACCATGTAGAAATGTTAAAATCCATAACATAGAAAAGAGCAGGTGCTATAATAAAGAAAAGTCTCCTCAAAATGAAGCAGTTTTGTTATATGAACAACTGTTTGCTATAGAAAGTTCACAGATGGCAATGTCGGGAGGGAGGTAAAGTTCAACAGTGAGCAGAGTTCAGACGACCACATGTTGTTCTCTTGCGAGATTAGGAAAGAAAAAATGGAAGAGAGTAATTTAGGTCAAGTCCTATGAGAAGGAGGAAGGGTCATCTTCCATAGAGAGTGACCTTTATTAATATTTTCATGCCTTTCATGTGGATCAGTTTTATAGGAAACTAAGGTTCTTTGGCCTTGCTACATCATTAAGGGGCCATACTTTGGGAGTGCCTGGATGACTCAGTCGGTTAAGATTCGACTTCAGCTCAATTCAGGATCTCTCCATCCATGAGTTCAAGCTCTGTGTCAGGCTCTGTGCTGACAGCTCAGAGCTGTTTTGGATTCTGTGTCTCCCTCTCTCTCTCTCTGCCCCTCCCCTGCTCACACTCTGTCTCTCTATCTCACAAAAATAAACAAAGATTTTAAAAAATTTTTTAAAAAGGGAGCCATAGTATGATCTAGCTCTTTTATCTGTATGCCAGTGTCACTCAGAAGTCTCAGTAAAATCCACGAAATGCTGTACTCTTTGTTAGCATTTTCCTAGACCTGTGATTCTTCTGAACACAAAGCAGTGGGAACACAGTGGATTCCTGAGAGTCATAGCAGAGAATGTATATTTTTAAAATCCCGACCTAACAATTCATGTGTTAGGAAGCTGTTGTAGGTGCCAGATTTATCCACATGGGTTATAGGTGAGCTAAGATATTCAGCCCAGGGCAGCATCTAGAATGGCCAGTTACTAGATTGCTCATTTTAGGCCGTGAGGTCTCCTCTTTTACCCCAGTGCTATTACAGTATTATCCCAGGCATGATGGGGAAAACATCACTGCATATGGTGATCGCATGTTACTTTGGAACTGAAGGGTTCTTCAGAAAGATTCTGTTCGCCAATCCCAATGCTTTAAATGAGATCAAGTTTTTAATACTGTACACATTAAACAAGGAACATCTAATTTAATGCTGCATCCGTGAAGTAATTACATGATATTTTCCTAGGTGACATCTGAATGGAATATGCAATAGAAAGTTGTCTTTGTTCCAGTAAAATGTCAAACATTTGATGTTATTTCAAAAGTTATTTGGATTTTTTGCAAGCCGTGAAGATTGTAAAAAATGCCCTCTGACATGGGGGGAAAATTGGGGTATTATGTCTCTCTGAGGTTCGTCGAAGCCTGGCTGTCACAGAGTTTTTGTACTTCTTCTAATGAGGTGTTTGCTTACCTTGTTGCACACCACAGATCAGGGTTTTGTTCATCTGTTAAAAAAGTTTTATAATTACTGATTTTGACAAGTCTTTATACTGGAAAACAAGACATAGTTAATAAAAATGGCATAGGTACATTAGAGAATTATTCTATCAGGGTCATTAAAGTGTTGTACTTAGAACATCACTGTTAAAATTTCCACAGTCATTCTCTGATGCTTTCAAAAAATACTTCTCTTCATTGTGTTTTTCAATAATGCTGTCTACCACATTTTTAAAAGTTTATTGAAAATACTACATGCCAGCTAATTTAATTAAGTTTGCATGAAATGTGAAAGAATCCATAGAAAGTAAACGAAAGAGGGATATTGTTTTGAAATGGGACTCCTCTAATGTTCTCTAAGGCAGTGGCTGCTTTTTCATGTCACTAAATGCTGGCTGTTATATTGAATTATATAAAGAATCTGTGGGGTTTCTAGGATAACTTTGTTTCATGGATTTCATCTATTATTCCAGAACCAACACAGAAGCTCCTAAGTCATAAATCCACGTTGTTGCTCTAGGAGAATTTGGATTCTTTCCATATTTGCTTGATTATCTACTTTCTAAACAAAATTCTTTATCTATAGCTTCACTGTATATTTTTCTTATTGGGTACCTATGACCTGTACTTATGCTTTGCTGCCCTCTTTTTGTTTTCCATTAAAAAAATACATTTGTGCATTTTTTTTTCCTGGATACTGATTTAAAATATTTACAAAGTTTCTTTTTCCAAAGAACACGCAGTGTTTGGTTTTCATCATTTTATTATGTCTTCCATGGTTTTGACTTTGGAAAATAAACATTGGAACAGACGGTAAAAGAGTTTAAGCAATTTCCTTAGCTCATAGAGGCATAACATAGTGAACACCCCAGTAATGTAGGTCTTGGTTCTTGTGAGTGAAAAAATACTCTAGTGTTGACAAAGAATCAAGATCTAACAGAAAAAAACAAAGTGTTAAGCGAGTAGAAGTAACATGGTGGCATGTTAGAGTGACTATGGTTATGCAAATGAATGTAATTAATATTGAATGCTCACTATTTCAAGAGCTATTATAGAATTTTAACATCTTTCAAGATATGAAAGCTATAGTCTCTGCCATTAGGAGATCACAATTTAGTTATTTCAATTTTGTTTATCATTTTACAGACCTTGCCATGAATAATTTAGGATTACGTAACAGAAATTAAGATGGTGCTTTACGTTTATTGTAGAAAGAACTATCTCGGTGTTACGTTAGATTAATCAATTGATATGTTCCTTAGTGAATTTATTTATTTAAAAAATTCCATATGCATGGATTGTTGAATATAGAGTGTCTAAGAGAAATACTACCTGATGAATAACACCAGAAAAATACAGAAACCACAAATATCTTGGATAATGATTAATAGTGTGTGTTCCATCTTGCTCCTACTCTTGTTTATTTTCTGATACTTTTTGCTTTAATTGTTCTTTATTTTAAAAATAACTATTAAAAACTAAGACCTTTATGTTAATATAATTAATATAGTAAGATACTGGATGAAAAGCAAAATATCTTCTCCTTGACTCCTTATCCTCAAACCTCAGAGGTAAATAGCTTTAACATGCGTATGTATATCCTTCCCCAAAATGTCGAAGCACATATGCACATACATGGGTTTGTGTGTCTATTTGCACATATACTTACCTATGTACCTTTGTAAATTTATATTTATAAATTTATGTTTAGAAATTCATATTTCCCACGTGGGGTGATAGTCAATAAAACAGAACTGCCAAAGCCCAGACCAATGAGAGCAGATGTCTTAGCTGTTCCTTGTTACGCTGAGGTTAACAAGATGGTCTCAGGGGAAAGGAGGCATTTGGGAGGCTTGGGCAGCAGCGATTTTCCAACACGCGCAGAAGTATTTCAGAATTTTAATAACGAGGTTTTCCACAACTGTGCCTAAAAGGCCAATACCAGTCCTACTTCCAATCATTTGATGGCTTGTGTGTCTCCTCACAGCACACCTGTGCGCATGTTCCCCCAAAGATCACAAAAGATCAGCATCAGCGCTGCTGGTGTTGTCCCCTTCTATACCAACCATTCATATTTTTAAGTTCAGCCCCTTAGAGTTGCTCGTGGACACTGTACGTGCATTCGTGAAGGGCTCATGTCACAACTCTGAAGCAGATGCAGTTGATTTCTAGAACATTTCTTTGAGAATTTCCTCTGTGTTCCCTCTGTTGTCCAGTGGGCCTTTTAGTCACATTTTTGTGGGCCAGTCCACCCACTTGAACCATTCCAGTGATTCTAATTCCTCAGAGCTTAGAGTTTTCAGGCTCCCCATATATCATAGTGTTTACTAAACAAAAACATATCATGTTGTTTTATTATTAGTATACTTCTTATGTGTCTCATTATTACAATATATTATCAACCCATGGATGGTAGGACTGTAATTTAAACTAGCTTATATCTATCTTTCTACCCAGGACATTGCATATAAATATCACTCAATAATGTTTGTGCATTATTCTTTTGGACTGCATTAGTCATGCACCTTCGCAAAACATCTACGATGCTTACTGTTTATGCCTTCATACTTTATGTAGATTTCAAAATAAAGGATTGCCACATTCCCCTCAATTGTCACCCTGCTGACATGTAGTAACTTCATGTCTTCCTTTATCTTCCTTTTTTTAAAGACATGTTTACTTCTGGGTACAGAAAGTATAATCACCCATAATTTAATTTTATTTCAATCACTTGTCTGCAGGTCCAAGAATTTCTTCTCCATTATTTTCTCTTTGGGGATTGTAAAGTAATTGACATTTATTGAGTATTTATAAGTCCTTTGACAGGTACTCTGTATACATTATCTCATTGAGTCCAAATTGTCTGTCAGTACTGTGCTTATTATTAACTCTAATTTGTAGGAAAGGAGGCTAAAAGTTGGAAAAGTAAAATCATCTGCCCAAGGTCACATAAATGCTGAGAACACAATTTAAACACAGGACTATGCCTCTAAAGCTCTATGTTATTTTTGCTCACCATACTAACTCCACCCACATGGTACTTTTCTGAGGACTGGGAGATATAGGTAAGTATATTTTCTAAACAATCAAACTTATCCACCATGGAATTTCAAACTCATACTTTATATCCTCTAATACAGTAGGGTGAGTAAATTGGTGTTTAATGAATGCTTTAGGTGATCATGATGATAATGGAATTTAAAAAATCAGATGAAATGGTGTCAATGATTTGTTAGAGAACTAAAATCTAGTCTTAACCCATTTCTTTTAAAGTCGTGGCTGTCAAGATGAAACAACATATTTTAGCAAAAGGTATTAAACATGAACATGTAACAGTAAAATCATTTCAGAGAACATAATAGTGTTATAGAATGATATCAGAAATAAATTTTTTCCGTAACATTGAGCTTTATAGTTGCTAAAAAGTGGTGAGAATATTTTAGAATTCAAAGTTACATGTTGTTGTGGTTACTCTTCTCCAGGTGTTCCAGATTGCATATGTGATTGTGAAAGCAGCTAATTCCCCCCGGCCTGGAAACTGGATTTTGGAACGCTCACTTGATGATGTTGAATACAAGCCCTGGCAGTATCATGCTGTGACAGACACGGAGTGTCTAACCCTTTACAACATTCATCCCCGCACTGGACCCCCATCGTATGCCAAAGACGATGAGGTCATCTGCACTTCATTTTATTCCAAGATACACCCCTTAGAAAATGGAGAGGTAAGATAAGAAAACTCACCACAAGTACATTTTAGATGGCAAAGTCAGCCTGTCAGAAGGATGTGAATATATCAGTAATTAATGTCAGGGAGATTTTAAAATAGGATTTAGCAGAAGTACATTTAAATGAGTTATTAAATAAAAAGGCAAAACCCAAGGTGATTAGAATTTTAACTACCTTCATCCAGTGTGTGTGTCCCAACCTCAATAAAGATTAGAGAAGAGGAAAGGCTTTAGGTTGGAAAGTCAATGATTAATTTTAGGTATTAAGACAGCTTTTTTGACAGTGAGGTTGCTAATAATTGGAGAAAGATTGAGACCTTCAGGGAAGCCTTAGATCTGTGTATATTCTGGCCTAGATGGGGACAAAACCCCCCTGAAATTTAGGAAGAAATATAGTTGATATGAAGGACCTAAATAAAAGGGAATTCTGTTGTCTTTTGCATGTTTTTCGGCTCTTGCCAGATAGGGAGGGCTACATTTGGGTTATTTGTTTGTTTGTTTTGGTCAGGCTTTGCTTATTTTATACTTAATTCAAAAGTGTTTAGTTTCTCTATAGCATCTTTTATTCTTGGTTAAGAGTTTACATTTATTCAAACCATGGCTTCACCTGTTACCATCTGTGTGATCTTGAGTCAGTGACTTAAATTCTCTGTGCTTCAGTTTCATCTCCCATGAATTGGAAAAAAATAATAATAGCCCTTATTTAATATGATCATTAAGAAGAATAAATGAATTATTATATTTAAAGTGGTAGAACCGCACTGACAGACCTATACTAAGTGTTTTGTAAGCATGAACTATTTTTACTGTTGCTGCTGTAATAATAATAATAATTATTGTTAGTAGTAGTAGTATTGTAGTAGTTAGTAGTTTTGTTAGTAGTAGCAGTTAGTAGTAGCAGTTAGTAGTAGTAGGCTCCTCTCAAATACCCAAACTTTGACTTAGGGATTCTCTTGGATTCTCTAATGATATTTTCCTAATCTGTCTCTCTTCAGTGTATGTGACCTGGCTACTTTTGTCCTATCTGCTTACATGTATCTCAATTTATACTCATGTGTGATAGTTGCTTTTCACAGTCCACACCTGATGCTAGTATCATTTTTTACATTCACATTTTCAGTGAACCCATATTCATATTCTATCAGGCCGATCTTGGCCAGTTGAGGGTTATCTTTTTAAACACTTTTGGAGGAAAGTTATATTTTTTACATAAATTGGTCACACTCCTTTTTGGCACTATTATTCTATGAATATATACCAGAGCCTCACTATATTTCAAATTCCATGTTCGGAAATATCAGTTTGGGGGAAGAAATTCCAAATGGTGCTCTCAGCAGAGATCTCAATCTGCCAAATGACAAGGAGTCAAATGCATTGAGTCAAACAGCTGTTCAACCTGCTTTGTGCCCAGAGGCATCCAATTCCTGGCCAGATTGGCCTGAGGATATAGGAGTAGGGAGGGTGTGCAGAGATAATGTATTTGAGTTGAATTTTTATTATTTTTCTCCTGGATCTAGTGCTTACCCAGAACTAATAATTATGTATTTATATTTTTAATATTTATAAAGCTATTTTTTCCTAGAAAAAATGGTGCAATTCAGAAACTGGTTGAACAATATAAAAAGTGCCTTGATAGATATGTAACTTATAAGTCTACATGCATATACCCAAAGCATGCTGTCCCTACATTGATGGTGGTTCTCCATTCTTTCAACCTTGTCAGCCTGCCAACATGGAGCAAACAGATATGTTGTTTGTTTGTTTAACTGACTATATTGTTTTCACTCATAGACACTAAAAATTAGTCATTGATGGTGACTATTAGAAACAACGTTCTCAACTTTCTCTGTGACGTTTAAGTCTATTTCTCATTAGAAAGTGGATGAGGTTAGGAAAAGAAAGTAAATCAAAATATTTGAAATATAATGGTAATATTTAAGAGTAAGAATTAAATTCAGACCTCTCCTAAGATATCTGCTTCATTTTAAACAGCTTACTCTGTGAAACATGCTACTTTTTGGAATAAACCAGTCCAGGGGTGGTAGGTGATATTTATTCTCCAAAGCTTCCAACTCACTGGCAACAAAACTGAGTTGACAATGAAGGTCCCCAGACCTCCCAGGTTGATGGTCTTTTCATCCTCTAGTAAAGAATGGAAGTTGATTATTCCTTTTTAAATTTGGTAATTGATAAACTCGAGTTTAGAGGAGACAGAGATACTGGATCGAGTATAACTGGAAAGAGTCCTAAATCTGAGGTATCACACTACAGAAGAATGTATAATATGAAGAATATAGAAGAATGTATATAACAATATCATTTTGGATATCATTTACAATATAATATGTAAGAGTATTCTAAAATTTTTGATGCTTATCTTCAATATTTCCCAGACTTGTGACTGTGAAATAAATCTTGTTATCTTTAACTTTTAGTTTTGAAATGATACATTTTGTGTACCACCTGACATATAATCAATGCTTATGTTCAAGACTCCCAGAGAAGTGACATAATACTCAAGTAAGAGAAACAAACATACAAACCAGTAAATGCTTAACACCCACCCCCACCCAAAATGTATAAATGCTACAACAGAAATGTTGAGCCAAAGTAGCCACCTGAAAGATGACTTCTCAGAATACTGGAAAATAAAAATAACTCTTAGTATTTCAAAAGTTTTAAGGCCAAAATGTGAATTCATCTCTAATATAGGCTATGGGTTAAGCTAGGCATATAACACAATTTACCTCCAATGTGGATGGATATTTTTATTAGATATAGAATTGTAGACTTGCAGGTTTGTTCTTTTGGCACATTTTGTTGTCTTATGGTTTCCATTGTTTATATTAAAAAGTTAGCTATTGAATAACTATCGTCTATTTTCTTTGATTGCCTTAAAGATTTTTATCTTTGTTTATTTTTAATTTTTTTATAGTTTATTTTTGAGACAGAGAGAGACAGAGCATGAGTGGGAGACAGGCAGAGAGAGAGGGAGACACAGAATCTGAAGCAGGCTCCTGGCTCCAAGCTGTCAGCACAGAGCCTGATGCGGGGCTCAAACCCATGAACCGTGAGATCTGACGTGAGCCGAAGTGGGATGCTTAACCAACTGAGCCACCCAGGCGCCCCTTATCTTTGTTTTTGATTTTCCATAGTTTTACTATGATGATCCAGATTTGCACTACCAAATACAATAATCACTGGCCATATGTGGTTGTTTAATTTAGATTTCATTAATTCAAATAAAATTGCAATTCACGTCCTCAGTTGCTTAGGCACATATCAAGTAGTCAGTAGCCACATGCGACTAGCAGCTACCACTTTGATTTATGCAGAATAGAACATTTCAGTCACTGCACAAAGTTCTGAGCAGTGCTGCTATAGATTACTCCTTTTTATTTTCAGGACTATGATTTATTTGGTTTGTATATTTGCAGAATTAGATCTTTCATCAGTTCATGAAATAATTTAGCCAATTAACTCTCCAAATACTGCTCCTTCTCATTCTGTCTCCTCTATTAATACAATTAAAAATAATCTGGAACTTCTCCCTGTATACACTGTGTATTTTATACTCTTTTGTATATATATCATCCTTTGGCCTTCTATTCTTCTTTTTAGATATTTTCTTCTAATAGTGAAGAACTTCTTCCAGTTCACTAATTCTCTCTTTAGCTATGTAAAATCTGCTAATGAAACTATTCATATGATTCTTAATTTCATTAGTACATTTTTTAAATTCTAGAATTTATCTTTGGTTTATATCCAAATAGTTTAGTATCTAGTTTATCCTGAAAGTTTATCCTGAAATTTTATATATTTAGCAAAACTATATTTAAATTTTCAATATTCTATCTTTATCTCCATGAACATAAAGTAGCAATTATTTAAGAGTTTTTTGTAATTTTAATATCTGGCCTCTGTGGATATATGTTATCTATTTCATTTGCTGATTCTTTTTTTGATGTGTTATATCCTCACAATTCTGATTATCTATGCATAACAGAAGTTATATTTAAAAATGTACGTATAGAAACAGTTTGAGGCCTAAGATATCATCTTTATCCTGTGAGGATTTTCTGGTGTTTCTGCCAGGCGATGGCAATAGGGATCATCTTAATACAATTGTAGGAATTCAAATTTCCAGGTCTTAGGTCACTCAAAGCTATGTTGTGACCCAGTGACAGCTGCTTTAATTCTGGTTTAATTTAGGCTTCCTGGGGTTTTTGTTTGTTTGTTTTTAAATTAAATTAAATTAAATTTTATTTATTTTATTTTTAGTCTAAATAAAAATGTGTGGTACTTTCCATAGTCCTGCCCATACAAGTCTTCTGTCTTCCTAGTATACTAGGGCCATCAGAGCACTGCTCAATCTCTCAACCGTGTCTTCTGACAGGGAAATATGCATTAGACAAAAGTTGTCACAAAGTGCTAATTACCTCTTTAGACATATTTCTTCTCCTTAATATTGAGAAGGTGATTTTTCACATTCTTGATAACTCTCAGATGGCTTTAAGTAAATGTTTTTACATTTTTCTCCAGTTGCTGTAGTTGTTATCATTGATTGTATTGACACTAATTGTATAAACTACCATAAAAAGAAGCATAGTCTCATACACATGTTTAAAAATTATTTTGGAATCATTTTAAATTCAGTATATGGACTACAGAGAATCCCTGTTTCCTCTTTACCCAGCTCTTACTAATGTGCATCAGGTTGTGTGCCGACAGCTAGCTCAGAGCCTGGAGCCTGTTTCAGATTCAGTATCTCCTTCTCTCTGTCCCTCCCCTGCTCACGCTGTCCCTTTCTCTCTCTCTCTCTCTCTCAGAAATAAATAAAAACATTTAAAATTTGTTAAAGAAATAAAGTTAAGTCAAAGAATAAAAGAAATAAATCCATAAATTAAGGTATTATAACATGTCTCAACTTTAACCCACCAATTAAACAATAATGTTTATATTATAGATATATGATATAATAGAAAATAGTCTTTTGTGACAAATATCAAAATCAATTGAGTCTATGGTTTATTATATTGTTATTTGTCTAGAGAATTTTGGAGACATGTGTCAAAATATTTAGAACATTCTAGAATATTATACTTCAGGTGAAAAGTGTATCATTTTAGACCGGAAAGATACCTTCGGTAAATTCTTCATTGATCTATTAAAATTCTTTAAAATATCCTTTCATATCATAGCCTTTAACTTCAGCTTCTTCTATATCCATATTTTAATACTGCCTTTGTCCATATCATTATTAGAAACCATTTGGCTCTTCCTTCTGCTCTCTTGAATTTTAATAGGACCATCTCTGCTTATTTCTTTTACTTTATTTGTTGCTTCAGCCATCCCCACTCTTTTCCCTACACTTTCTGACTTAGCCCATTCTCTGCCCTCCACTTCACATTTCCCGGAAGAGATCCACAAATACTGATCCTGTGGATTCACTAATAGGGTACTTTAAGCAGCATATGCAGTCCGCTAGGCAACTGGATTCAACTACTTCCCAGGAAGAGATTAGTCCTGCTGTCTAGCATCCTGGGCTTGCACCCAGACGGGGGAAGAGTTCACTCTGAGCTATAAGAAGACTAAGTCTCAGGTCCTGGCAAAAGAGAAATAGTGGAGGAAAATAGTGGTATAATTAAATGACCTAGTATGTTGTTATCGAAGCTGTAAACAGAAGGAAGCTTTGAGCAAAAGCCTTCAAGAGTTTTCATTCTAGAAAAATTGTGTATCATCAATACCATGAGAAGGCTTAACAGGCAACATGTCTTCCCTTGCTTTGAAAGTCTGATCTTGAGCTCCCTAATAGGAGTTGTAGGGTGTGAAGCAAAAGACCATAGGGGTCCTCTATTACTTTGAGGCTAAAGAGAAAAGTTTGATGGCAACAACTACATAGGTGTATACCCTTCCAGCAGTGCTGCAGGGAGCCAATTCTATCAGCTCAAGTGCTGCCTCTACTGAGAGCAGTTGCCCCAAGAGGCTATTGAGAACTTCTAGTAAGAGCCACCCCTTTAGAGATCCCTGAAAATCATGATTGTAGCACTGGTTCCTCTCAAACTTGGTTTTATCTGTGTATCACTGAGGACATTTGGAAGAGCAATTTGTGAGTTGAGTTCAGGGCTTATAATTCAGTAGATTTGGGAAGGGTTCAGGAAGCTCTATGCATATTTTAAAAAGTGTTCCTGGTCGTTTTGATGCTCCCTCCTCCTAACTTGTTGTTCAGATATTTTCAGCCTTCCCAAACTCTGGAGAAGAACTGATCATCTGTTATTTAAGGAAAGAGGATCAGCCATTCTAGCTACAATACTTCTAACTAAAGAGACTAATGTTTTTCTGTCAGGAAATATGATTAACTTTGGTAGACTGACTCTCTGGGTGGGTTTGAGATAAGTCAGTAAAATTTGAGCTACAACTAGGTTATCATTGGCTGAAGAGATGGCTGAGAGAGGAAAATCACATTAATACTATTGACAAGTATGGGGCTGTATAGATGGCACTACTTTTGGGGTCCTAGAATTAAAATCATGATGAATATTTTGCCTTACATGAGATTCTCCCCTTTCTCTGGCTGAGATTATTTCTTGTAATTTCTTAGATTGTCACTAGACTGCTAACTAAATATGCATGGTTACCATAGCAATTTTTGCTTCAATTTCCTCATACAGGGGAAAAGATATTTACATATGATTTCCTCTCCTTACCACTCTTCTGGACTGCAACTCAAATGGAACTTAGATTCACTTTGATTCTGCTTTGAAACATGGCAGGCTTATCTAAAGATCCCTGGAGAAACTGTCATTAATTCCTGAAGACACCTTTTTTTTGGTAAACTATATGTACAGCTTTGATATAATTTTTATTTCTTATGTGACAGAATTTTATATACACAGAATATTTTTTCCTCTTTCCATTACCTGACATTATGGTGATTCTTAGAACCACAAATACTGGTGAATGAAGAAACAAACCTAATCTTGTATTTAAAAATGTTTCTGAAGTCTTTCTTTGATGTAATATTGTTGAGGGTACAGCATGATTGTACGTGTGAATTTGTGTGGAAATGAGGAACTAGCCTTTTACAATTACTTTGGAGTTGTTCCTTTATGGAAAAGCAGCCAGACATCACTAATTTGTACCAATTATGAATAGAAATTTAGGGAAATAATCAGTTAGGGTTTCAGACCCTAAAGGAGACCTCCTTTCTCTAAAATAATTTTTGTATTGACCAACATGGTGCCAAGTAATACCTTGAACAACAACATGAAATGACCTTATTACCATAAGCATTACCTGGCATCCTCCAAAACAGCAAGTTTGAACTCAGCTGGAATACACAGAGCATTTGAAATATATTGTAATTACACCCCATAAAAAATCCATAAGTTATCTAAGAATATCTAATATCTAATATTAGATATTATATCTAAGAACTTAGATAACTTGTAATAAAGATAACATTAAGAAGATTGTGTTCCTCCTCTCTGTTGATCAGGTTATAGATTCCCCCTACAATATTGTCCTTAGAAAGTGTCACTACATCTTTGCCCAATTAATACAGTTATATTGAAAAATCATGAAGACCAGGGAAAGCAAATGAGAATGGCATGTTGAGATGATAGCTTCCAGTACTTTTTTAAAATTTTATTTTTATTTTTTAATAGTTTATTGTCAAGTTGGTTTCCATATAACACCCAGTGCTCATCCCTACAAGTGCCCTCCTTCATGCCCAGTACCCCCCTTCCCCACCCCCCCATCTGCCCTCATTTTTTTCTTGGCATTCAAGAGTCTCTCATGGTTTGCCTCCCTCCCTTTCCCTCACTATTTTCCCCCTTCTTCTCCCTCATGGTCCTCCGTTAAGTTCCTCCTAATCCTCCTATATGTGCAAAGGGAACTGTCCTTCTTCTGCCTGACTTATTTCGCTAAGCATAACACCCTCAAGGTCCATCCAGGTTGCTACACATGGCCAGATTTCATTGTTTCTCATTGCCATGCAGTAGTCCATTGTATAGATCAACCACATCTTCTTGATGCATTCGTCCGTTGATGGACACTTAGGCTCTTTCCATGTTTTGGCTATTGTTGAGAGTGCTGCTATGAACACTGGGGTACATGTGCCCCTATGCATCAGCACTGCTGTATCCCTTGGGTAAATTCCTAGCAGTGATAGCTTCCAGTACTTAAGACCTGGTTATCTCAGTGTTGTGGAATAGAATCTACCAGAATCTACTAAAATGAAATAGAAGCACAAGCTTCTGTTAAGGAAGAAGCTTCCTTCTGCATTAAGGAAATGCAGGGTTGTAGGAGAAGGCACAAAAGGACAACCTGCTTTCCTTTAGGATGTTCACTAGATTTGGCTTTTAGATATAACTTTGTCATCGCTTCTCGGCCTTTTGGCTAAGATCAAGTGTAGATATAACTTTGTCATTGATTAACCATGGGACTTGGATGGACAGAGAAAAACTGCCCACTGTGTCCTGGCCAGTTCACTGACTACAATGAGGATCACGGTAGGTTATTTATGGTACTCCCTCCTTTTCTATATAATATGATCACACACTCTCTAAGTCAATAGCTATCATTGGCTTAAACTCACCCCTAGTTGTGGTATGACTGAACTGGCTTAGTCTGGATTGAGACTGGGATGCAAGAAAATGCACCGTCTGTGTACAGTCAATACAAAGGGAGGCAGGAGTAACTAAACAGGATTGAAAGAATAAGCAAAGCAAAAAATCATGAGTTTGCTGAAGTTTAAAGGAACAGAAGGAATAGATGAAGGTCTCAAGTGCTGATATGAGTTAATCCGAAGCCTGGAAGATTATAATAATGATAGCTAACATTTATCACACACTTGTTTTATAGCAGGCACTGCTCCAAGGGTTTACAAGTAGAGACTCATATGTACTAATACTTGTCTTCTTATAGTTGAGGGAAATGTGGTATAGAGGGGTCAAATCACTTACCCAGAGTTCAAAGCTAGTAACTCTTGGGTCTATTATTTGAATCCAGTGTGTCCTCTGTGCACCAGAAAGGCACACCATCGAAAGTTTTCTTCTGTGTCTGGGGTTTTCTTGGAAAATTGGCTGGGCACTGCAGGTCCAAGAGCCCTCACCTCCTGACAGACCCGGCTTCTCTCTGCATGAACTTGTACCAACTTGTGATTGGGCTGCTGCCTATTTTTTGGCTTACGGGGATTTTAATTTATTATATTATATAACATTTATTTACCCTCCTTTTTTATTTTTTGAAAGGAAACTAAACATATAGAGTGTCAAAAAATTATTTCAAAAAGGGGGTGCCTATGTGGCTCAGTCAATGAGCATCCAAGTTTTGGTTTTCGCTCAGGTCATGATCCCAGGTCATGGGTTCAAGCCCTGCATCGGGTCCACACTGAATGTGGAAACTGCTTAAAGATTCTCTCTCTCTTTCTGTCCCTCTCTACCATTTGCACACTCTTTCTCTTCAATGAAAATATTGAGAGTAGCATTTTTAAAAATTTTGCTTTTCTATTTTCATATTTTCTATTTTTATGTATCCTGCTTATCTTTTTACCTTTTTAATGATTTGTAGTTTTAAGAGTTTTATCTCGCTATATTTACATTTATCATATATTGTTTTTCCTTTTTAAACTTTGTTCCAGTAAATGATTTCAATTTCTTTTATGTTGTCGAATACACACACACACATATACACACAAACACACACACACACACACACACACACCTATACTTTTTGTTTTTAGAATTTGATGGTTTCCAATTGTATTAAATACTTGTCAGATTTTTTTTGTCTTAAAAATATTTTTTTAATCTGGCTTTTACCCCTCAAAGAACTTTTTCTTATAATTTCATCAGTTTTTACTGTAGCTTATGTTTTATTTTACATTATTTTTGATCATTTTATTTTGAGCTTATTTTGAACTTGTATTATTTAAATACTATTCTGCATATCTTATGTTTAGCTGTTTTGATTCATTGTATTCAGGACCAACAGGAAATGCCAATCATAAAGACCACAATAAGAGTAACCATGTGAAGAGGGGTCTTGTATCTTTTATCCCCCAGTTTAGATCATCAATACCCCTTTTAACTGTTCTGAAAAGCGTTCCTCTAGAACTTAGTGTTTGGCTTCAAAGCTGAATCTCGAAAAACTATTAGTAACACAGAGGAGTCACTGACCAACAGGTCTTCTCAAGATGATGATATAAATTTATACACACAACTGTGAAAATGCTTTTTAATTTTTTTTAACTCTCCAGACTCTCAAGACAAATTACTCTAAAATGTTACTTGTACAAAATGGTTAAAAAGTGAATGAGTATTTTAAACACGTAAGGAAGATGGTTTTACTTAGAGAAGGTTTTAGTAAGAGAAGAATCCTCAAAACACATATCTGGTTTGATTTTAAGAAGGGTCACATTTCAGGAGACGTAATAGAAAGTATATAAAGGGAGTTCTAGGGAAAAAAAATTAATTGTAATTTGTTTCCATTATGGCATTAGCTATTCTATATATCTTGCTTCCAGGCCTGGTTATGGAATGAGTGTTCTAGCCTATGGGTGTCCCAGAGTCTATGCCATATTCAATAGGTTAGTGACAAATAGGGTGACATAAGGTTTCTCACCAGAGCATCTTAGGGACATAATTCATTGATTCTATGTGGGTGTCTTAGTCAGTTTGGGCTGCTATAACAAAAATATCATAGACCAGGTGGCTTAAACAGCAATCATTTCTCATAGCTCTGAGGATAAGAAGTTCAAGATCAAGGTGCCAGGATGGTTGGGTCTGACTGAGGACTCTTCTGATTTCCTCACATGGTAGAGAAGGCAGAGAAAGAAGCCTTTTAGCATCTCTTCTGATAAGGGCACTAATCCCATTATGAGAGCTCCACCCCCATGACCTAATTACCTTCCAAAGGCCTCATCTTCAAATGCTCTAACACTGGGATTAAAGTTCTAACATATGAATTTGGGTTGGACACAAATATAGAGTCTACAATAGTGAGTTATATCATAAACAACAGAACTCCTCTTGTATAAGTATACTTAGAAATCCAGACATTTTCAAGTTTTTTACCACTTTAATGCCTCATCAAAAGCCCTCTGAATATAGGAAAATTTTATTTCTTTTTCCATTTCCATAAGAAAGAACACAATGCTATGTTAGACAGGCTTGAGACCCATCATAATAACATAATTACTTTTTAAAAATAAAATTCTCAAATACCCTAATCACAGTAATCCTTTTCTGAAGCCTTTAAAATTGGCTCTTAATATCAATAATAAAATTATATTTTTTGAAAATAGTTACCCATCTCATCCACATTATAAAAGAGGTAATAGAAAACAGGGTTTTAAATGACTTTGAAGAGACTCATTTCTCCAAAGTATAGATAATTATATCAAATATTACGTTTGGCAGAGTTATAGTAATTCATCATCTTACAGTTAATTGTATTAAAAATATTAAGTAAAGGACAAAGTGAATGATTTTTTTGGGTCTATCAAAACTTTTAAAATTTGTGTTTTTTATTTTATTTTGGCTCAAGATAATTCTTTAAAATTGCCATTTGTGTTGTCAATTAGGTAAAAATCCTATGTGGGCGGAATTGACATTGTCTACCTCATCGTTAGAAAAGACAGCCTCCTATACCCCAAATCCCATACCCCGAAATTTTCTCATCTCTTAGATTTTTGGACATTTCTTTAAAATTTTATATGTTTTAATCTGAATAAATTTCAGACTTTATTTTTTAGAGAAATGTCTGTTTTTGTTTGAAAAATACTATTTTCATATACTCCACTTTTGGTCAATACTAAAGTCACTATTATGTAAGGAAATTTGCAAAGTATGGAATAAGATTTAATATTACATAGAATTTTTAGGTTGTACATCCAATAAGTCTTTTCTTCCACACAGATATTATAGAGACCTAGGTATATAAGTATTTAATTATGCTAGCACCTTATAGAAGAAGTTCAGAAAAGCTGGGTAAGTGAAGTTCCACTTGTTATGTTAATTGCAACTTGTCATAGAAAATGCCTATGTTAAAGTTCTCTAAACTGAGAATTACAAATAGTTGTCAGTTATTTGGATCTCAATTCTTAAGCATATGGAGATTACAAAGTTATGAAGTAGGAATAATATTTTTGTGTGCAGAAAGAGGAAAAAAATAATTATTAAAATGTCCTGGACATTATAAAAAGAATTTGAGACCATTGAAACTCATCTTTTGGCTTTTATTTTATGTGTTTTTTTCTTTCTTTTATGTTTATTTATCATTGGGTGTGTGTGAGGGAGAGAGAGAGAGAGAGAGAGAACCTGAAGCAGCCTCCAGATCTGAACTGTCCATACAGAGCTTGACGTAGGGCTCAAACTTACGAACCATCAGATCATGACCTGAGCCGAAGTTGGATGCTTTAACCAACTGAGCCACTTGGGTACCTCATCATCTTGTGGCTTTTAAAATCAAGAGTGAAGTCCTGAGCAAATATTCCATAATGGAATAGCAGGGCATGCTAGATTTGGTGATGTTTTATCGTTTATTTCACATTACCAAAATAGGAACTAAGCCTTTCAGTTAAAATGTTAGCTCCATGGAAAGGAAGATGATTAGTGAATTTACTATTGTTATCATTATCAACAATGTTAGCAGTAATATTTTTTAAGTTGATTTATTTGAGAGAGCGTGCAAGTGGGGGAGGGCAGAGAGAGAGAGAGAGAGAGAGAGAGAGAGAGAGAGAGAGAATCTCAAGTAGGTTTTGCACTGTCAGTGTAGAGCCCAAACTCATGAACTGTGAGATCATGACCTGAGCCAAAGTAGGACACTTAACCGACTTTGGTTAAGCACCCAGGTGCTCTGGCAATAATAATTTTGTATACAGTGCTTCATTGATTATAAAGCACTTGTCATGCATTGTGCCATCTCACCTTCACTGAAACCTTGAGGACATCTGAAACTAAAATATTTTTTATTCTCATTTTACAGATGGAAGTTAAATGTTGGTGGTAACATAGTGGTTAATGTTCAACATCAATCTCTAGTCCAGGTCCAGTTCAGATCTCCTGATGGAAAATCTCATAATTATTTCACTTCATAAATTGAGCTCTTAGGTCCATTAAGCCATCTTCTAAATATGTATTTGCCATTGGCCATGAAGGCTGTGTGACACTGTGTGGGCAATTAAGTGCCATCTACAGTCCTTATTGGGAAGAACCCGAGGGTGTGTGAGAAAACCAGTCTCACACGGGAAAGATAATGTATTATTATCTATACTGCAGAAGTATACTTGAAAGTCCAACAAAGGATCTTGAAGTTAATAGAATAAGCTCCCGATCCTTAGGGAAACTATTTCCACACTAGAGCCATTATCAAAAGTCCTTGAGACAAGTAACCCAGGAGTGGAATGGTTATGATTACACTTTACAAGCAAACTTAAAAAGATATCAGGGACTTCTTTATCAGGTTCCCTGCTATGAAGTGAAAACTGGAGAAAAATCTACTACAAAGCATGCTAGCCTGAGGATGTATACTATTTTGCACCATGGCAGGCTGACTACTGCCAAATATGTATTTTCATTGGAAATATGTAAATGAATACCTTTGCTGATCTCCACTACCTGGCAATCACGTAAGACATACAATTTAAATTCTGATCGTGGGTAGCAAAAGTCCTATGATACTCATTTTACAAAGGAGAATGGCAACCTTGGCAAGATTACAAGTTAGAAAATTATATTCCCCTTGTGTAAATTTGCTCTTCAGCTTCATTCAGTAAGAATTATTTATTTTCTTATTCAACAGATAAGTGCCTTCTAAAACCAAGCCTACAATTAGCTTGAGCCATATGGAATTGCCAATATTTGACTATTTTGAGTCAATAAATATGCAGTTTCATATGTTCAAACTAATATATGCCAAAGCATGGTTAGAAATATTTGCAGAAATGTAAATTGTCCTCAGCTTAACCTCACCTGCACACATTATTTTAGCACAAGCATTAAAGGTAAATGAAGTCTCATCACCAAAACTCTAGTTTATAACTACTTTATACTAGTTATTTTGTGAAGGCGTTTCCTTACTTGGTTAGTAATATGGTGACTATTAAGCTAAAAATGAGTCATACTGTATTTGTTTTTTAATTTTTAGTTGTGGGGAGAGTAGCAAATAGCATTTGCATATGAATAATCAGGCATTACTTAGGAGTCATGGGTATTGGTTGAGGGTATATTGGTTACAAGTGATAAGTTTGGGAACTACGTTCTTTTGGCTCATAGAATGTAAAGCATGTATGCATGCATCTGTGTTTCTACACAAACACATTTCAGTACCTTTATATGTGCAGAAAGATCTTAGTTGTATCAGGAATGCTGGCTGCCAACTTCTGAGAGGCGTTTCAAATGTTTTGAAAACTGACATCCAATTTACAGCAGTTATCCACTCTTTTCTTCAGGATGAATTACCTTATTACAAGGCCATTGGTGGAAGTTTTTGAAAATTACATTAAGGGGCAAAAACCTTTTATTGTTTTTTGAAGAGAAAAGTCATAGTAATGATTTAATTTTGCTTTCTTATCTTTGCATTTGTTCTTTTTATCAGTATAAAAAACATTTTGTTCTTCCTTCTTACAATTTGCTATGTTGCATCCATTTATTTTATAACTCGATAAACCTTTGTGTTGAATTAGCTGTGATACAGCAGCTTCCACATTAATCACTGCTAAGCAAATGCATTACTGAAAAGATAGGACATCAAAGATATGGCCGGGATACAGTTTCAGTTCCACTACCAAATGATTTGCTATTACAAATACATTTTATGAGTTTATATAGCCAGTAAGTAGTCCTCAACATTTAGTTGTTTTTTTCATTAACAAATACTGAACAGCACCTATGTAGCGAACTCTATCTTTGGTGCAGGGGACAACGGACATTATAATTTGGAGGGGATAAGATAGGTTAAAGAAGTCAGGGAAACATCTGGAAGTCTTGTACAATGTTGTAAAGGTATGCCTAGTACAGAAAAGTTTTGGTAAATGGGGGCTGGAATTGGGGAGGCAAGGAGAGACAGAGACAGAGAGAGACAGAGAGAGGCTGAGAGAGAGAGAAAGAAAATGTCAGGGACCTGGTCCAGGAGCTGCGTGGTTTCCACACAGGAAATCTGGAAGGAAGTGATGGGAAATTCACTGTATTCATAGCACTTGCTTGACTCATCCTGATTATTTCCGCTACTGAATATCTGAATAAATTAAGTAGTGAGGCTGTCTGTACTGAGCTATGAGACAGTTTCAGGATGAAGAAAAAATTTGATTTTAAACTTGCACTTAGGAAAAGACCCAGACACCTGCCTTGCAGAAACATGTCACAGCAACAGCTTTTAGGGGAGCAGAATCCCTTTCCTGTATAACAATTATGGCTAAGTGCTTGTTAAAAGAAAAAAAATAAATAAGGATGTTTATCAGCATAAGGAGTGAAAGCATCAGAGGTTTTTTTTGTTTGTTTTTGTTTCTGCTTTTGTTGATAAGATGTTTCCTGTTTGGCAGTTCTTTTTCAACATGGTTCATGTAATGTGAGGTTCACTCTTCAGCATGAGGGACCACTTACTAGAATTGCAGTGTTTTAGTCACTCATCTTCCCCCAGTGTTTTGATCAGTCTTTCCATCGAGAGGTAACTTTGTAATAAATCTTCAAGACAAGCCTGGGCTGAAGTTTGCCTCTACACTGCTGTCACAGATGGAGAAGTCTAGATGGTAGAATGTGGGTTCCATGCTAAAGAAATCATACACATATTCCTTTACAGGATGGCTAGATGAAAGCATCAGAGAATTGATAGAAGGGATAGATAGAAGGAAAGATAGAAGGGATAGAACTACAGAGAGGAAAGCCAAAAGCAAAGTAACCCATTTTCTCAGCATTTACATTGTGCTGTCTGGGTACCGTGACATAGACTCAACTAGTCAATTCTATTAGGTATCTGATGCTTGCTAACAAGGCTAAACTACTGACATGGATGATGTTAAAAATAGTCAAGCAACAAAGAAAAGCACCTCCCAGTGAACACTGAGAGAGTGTCTAAACTTGGACAGTGGATTGCAAATGATGTTCTCAGGAAGCCAAATCATTAGGACAGTAGCAAAATGAGGGCAAATGGTGTCCTGGGCAACATAATGTGTGTAAACTCATCTTCTTACCCACAGAGCCACTCTGCTCAAATTTCCCAAGGCTCACTAGTGTCTTCCAGGCACCCCAGGGAGGGGAGCCCTGGATAGCAGTCACCCTTAGCCCTGCCCTTGTTAAGGCCCTATATTAGCAGAGAGGAGAGATGGTTGAGGGCATTTTATCCCCAACTCTGGAAAAATAGCACAGTTGGTGCCTAACTTTCATTTCTGAAAATAACACAGATAATTTTTTAGCCCAATGAAATTTTTCTTAAAAGAGGAAACAAAGGTAGAATGTGGAGAGGAGCTGATGCCAGTGACTCTGATAATACTAACATTTCTTTTCCAATAATAAAAGAAACACTATCACGAGGCACTTTAGCCTCCAAAATTGGAAGCATATCAAATAATGACAAATAGGATATTCTTGTATATGTATATATGTAAGAGGAGAGGCTGTAAAGCATAAGGTAAATGCAAATCAAAGTTAAAAAGATATAAAATAATTAGGTCAAGAGCAATCAGTAAAATCCATGCCAAACTAAATAATACTTTGATATTCTGTTCTGGAACAAGGATTTGGGGTTATTTTGAAAAATAATGTCACTACAACTCTGTCCAGAACTCACAGCTGCAGCAACAGAAGTAAACAAGTCATCCCGTTGGAAGACTGCAAGGTTCAAGAACAACCAAAGGCATAAAACTCAATGACATTCTTGTTGGTTCCCAGTGACAAGATTACAGCTCATATAATTCTCTAAAGGAAAACTACAAAGGGATGTTTCTAGAGGTAGGAATACAAATACCAGTTGCTTGTTTGTTTTTAAATGGGATAACAAGAACAAAGATTAGGTAAAAGAGGTTTTCTGTATTTGCTTTTGAAAGTATTTCTATATCAATATACAGTCATTTAACATAAAATCTTTCCCACTGCCTTTTCATAGATCACTGTGTGGCTGAAAGATGCTACTGTTTACTAAGTATTGGAAAAAAGCTATTGAATTCATTGAGGGAGGGCCCATGACTTACTTCTTATTACATCTTCCTACTCCTCAGCTTCCATCACGTAAACATATGTGTAAGGTCTTCCACACCAATGGCCAGATTGGATCATTCTTGCCCTAGAGTAGAAAGTGGGACTTCCATTACCTGATTTGATTATCCTGATGAATTCAGGATAATGTGACAGGTATAGGTATTTGTGACAGGTGACTGGCTTTGTGACAGGTGTAGGTATTTGCATTAGAGCTACATCAAACTCCCAGGAAAAAAATCCAGAGTAAAAAGCAATGAGTTATTTTGGATTCAAATTTATATGTCCACATATTTGGCCATTAATAGAAAAAACATTTATGTACAAATGTAATTTTGATGTTCTCTCTCTTATCTTTTGTGGTACCTAAGAGACTTTCTCCATTCAAAAATAACGCATTAGCAAAATGCTTCAGGGGCCACAGAATGTTATCTTGAAGACTGCATTAATTACTCACATCAGGAAACAATTTTGCGGCCCTATTCCATCGTTTAAGAGAGTACTTTCTTAAAAGCAGAGAAATAACCAGTGTCCTGTAACAACGTACAAAACCAAATTGGCGTCTCCACTTTGATTTCTCTTTTGAAATTAATTTCCAGTTTGATATTCTTTTGCCTCTGATGTCCTAGATGATCATTTTGTAGCATCTGGATAATTTTATGTTAACATCTGGAATTGAGATTTTTTTTATTTGTCTGATGCATATAGAATACTTCTGTAAGAAATGTATTTTCCCCAGCTGCTGTTTATTCATTTCAAAGAGACATGGTTAAGTGAGTGTAACAGCCTCTAAAATTCCTGAGGAAACACAAAGCATGTTTAATACAAAGTCCTGCCAGTCTATTTTCTCTCCTACCAGCTTTTCCCATGGCAGAAGTGGTTGAGATCTGTACAGAAAGAAGAGTTTTAAATGGGAACAGGTGGTGTCATTGAGCGCATAGGTCTTTGAAATCAGGTCTGGTTTGGAATCTCGCTCTGTCAGTCAATAGCTATGTAACCTTGGGCAAAATTCAGTTTCCTGATCTCAAGATGGAGAAGTAAAATTACATGTCTTCCAACATAGGTCATATTTAAGGAGACAATTTATATAAAATATCTGACTTAAGGTGGGGACCCAATATATGGCAACGGTTATCATTTATTTCTATGTGTTACAGAATGCAACTTAAGAATTCCTTCTTTTACTGACTTCCTAGGGCTTTTATTATGTGTATAACTGGCAGTTTGGCAACTTGTACAAAGTTTTTCAGAACCGCAACTGAATCCTCTCTTTTAAAAACTTGCTCTTTGAGTGGACGAGATGAAGGAGTCAAGCTGGCTAAAGACATTGCAGAGGAAGCCAGAGAATGTTCCTTTCTGAGCTTCTGTAGCAAAGGCTTTGAAGCATGTGTGCAAAGTAACTTGACTGTGTAAGCAGTCTTTTGGAATCCACAAACTAAAAGAAAATCTAGAAGTTCCAGCTATTGTGGTGACAGGTATAAAAGAGTTCATTACCGTCAGTGAAACATTGTTCCAAATGTTTTGAAGCTCTGCTCGGAGATTGCTGCTGCTATCTTGATGACCTATTAACTAGTCTTGACTCTACATGACTTGTTTTTATCCCTTCCCCCTAATTATTCATTTTCAAAGATAAAGTGTGTAATATTTAGTTAAAGCAACGCACTGACAGTTCTGAATACAGCTCTGAACAGTTTCAAAATCTCTTGGGTGTGGTTGGGATACGTGTAGAACCAATGCAATTAATGGAAAGGGTTTTTCATTTACTTAGTTGTATGACTTTTGATAACTTTGTTAGAAAAATTGGGCTCATTTTACATTCACAGATTAAAAGGCACTTTTCAAGGGAATGTGAGTTAACAGTTTCAGAGAAATGATTTTAATAACATAGATTTCACATAATGAATCTGAAAATTCATTAATTTTCTTAAGCATATACTTTCCTGTGTTCTTATGCTTTAAAAAATTGAGGGTTTGCAGATTGTTTTATTTTTCATTCTTTCCCCAATACTTAGCAGGGTTGGTGCTCAATAATTCTAGATAATACTAGATAAGTGAATGAATGAAGAAATTATAAAATAAATGAATTTATTACCATTATTTATTAAAGAGATATCCCCATTTATACCTCCATTTATTCCCAAGAAAAGTATCAAGGTGGCATACAGAACAAAACATTTTAAACTGACAAAAATGAAAATTTAACTAAACAACAACAAAAAAAAATAAAGAAGGATGCCTTTTTACTTTACTGCTCATCTGGAATGAGTTATTGTAGTTGAACTCTTAATTTGGAATTTTCAGACAATTAGGGCAAAAGAAGGAAAATGTTAAATTATGTAGTTTCCTTGTCTAACAAAAGAGAGCCTCCAAATTTGCAAGACAAACATTTTCTTGGCAATGCATGCTCAGAGAAAATTTTAATTCAGTCCTTATGTAAAGACTTCAGATAGCAAAAAGTAAAGGATTTTCAAGCATAACTCATACCGAGGATAATATACTTGTTTAATTCTACCACATAAGAATGCTAAGGATATAAACTTAAAATTTTCACTCAATAGTGACACAAGAGTCTCTGAGGAGCTAAGATAATATGATTTAATTCCATATTTTTTTTGTAGTATAACTCAGCCCAGGAAGGAGCCTGGAGGATGAATGGGTAGTTTCTGCATCTTGATGTCCCCCTCAAGTGCAAATCTGCAGAATTGAATTACTGACAGGGACTTAATTATCGATATTCCATGTTGCTGGTAGTTTTCTGGGTGATTAACATAGAGAGTGTAGTTCTAACCAAATGAAGAGTTAGCTCCCCTCTGTGCAGAAGTCCATTGTCCATGTCCTGTGGTTGGAACCAATATATTTCCCCAACATACATTGTGAGTAATAATAGATAACATTTATTGATCACTTGACACATGCCAGATACCATTCTAAGTGCTTTGATTCTCTTAACCCATCAAACTTTCAGAATAAATATATGCAAGAGACATTATCAGTATTCTGGTTTTATAAATGAGGAAGCTGATGGCAAATATTACTTTGCTCAAGATTGTAAGGTAATAAATGGCAGAGCCAAAATTTTAACCCAGGCTGATACTACAGCCTGAGTGCTTAGTCATAGTCATGAACTTACCCTTGACTTGCCTATGAATGTGTATCTGCATGTGGATTCTACAGAATGGATGCTTTAGACGGTTTCATGTAATACAGAAGGACATGAATACTTGATAACAGGAGTAACTAAATCCGCTTGCCTTAACCATAAAAGAACATCAGTGTGACTTCCTGCCAAGTATCTGATTATGAGGAGAATTGCATTGTGATCAGCAGGCTAAGGTGAAGACAGTAATAAATACTCTGAAAGAGCTGAATGAATGGATTAACCTTTTGCATATAGGATCAGACTAGAAAATAGGGCTCATCTTTGGAAGTGGTTTATGGGAGATTGCTTTTGATTTGAAGTAAAATCAAAGTTCATTTCCAAATTCTACCTCTCATATTCTCTGTAACTTCTAGGTTCTACTTTTTTGAGACCTTCTGTGTGCCTTCTTGGAAGCTCAATTTTTTAACCTGTAAATTGGTTTAAAATTCTGCTCTATGTCCCACCCCCCAGCTTTGTTGTGATGCCAAAGAAAACACTTAAGTGCATACCCTTGTAGATTCTAAAGCAATCTACAGATGCCCAGTATTCACACATACTTGCCGTGGGTGAAAGGCATGCATCCAATTAATGTACAAGCTGTACCATTTTATTTTAGTTCGATTAGAAAGACAAGTAGCTTATCTATAGGCCAATTTCATGGCATTTCAAGTTGGAATTTTATCTGTTATAAATCTGTTCCTAACTACTCTGATTCAGTCTTTGAGGAAACTTTAATAGACTGGGATATATTCAAGAGTGTATAGGGTCAGAATCTTTCTAAGAATCAAAAGCTAATGAGAAACCTTTGAAAGCAATGAGAAGTGCCTTATTGTTCTTAACCACTTACCTCAAGGATTGGAAGTAAAGCCGGGACCAGTAGTAGTGCTGATGGGTCATTGCTCTTTATGGGAAATGGATAAGAGTGAGCAACCCAGCTTCAAATTCCTTAAGGGATCAAAGAATTTTATAGATTTTTAATGTTTTATAAATCTTATAAATTATAGAATACTTAATGTTTTGTTTTAGTATTTTTAATGCCCAATAAAAATAAATGGAATAAAATTATTTAAATTAATTATTTGAGGAGAACTGCGCTGTGATTAACAGACCAAGTTCTCTCTCTCCCTCTCTTCTTTCCATTGCTAACAACTATTAATGGTTTAGTATGTATCTTTTCTTCTAGATATCATTTTTAATGCATGTATGAAAATGGGTATAAAAGTATATTATGTATTCTTATCTTTTCACAAATAGAATTATCCTCTACATAGTGTTTTTGATTTGCTCTTCCACTTATGATGTTGTGGCTTTTTCCCCAGGTCAGTATTGGTAGACTTGCATTGTTTTTATTTCAACTGTGATGTGGTACTTCATTAAAATGTAGATATCTTGCGTTTTTTTTAATCATACGCTCACTGATGGTCCCTTAAGCTGTTTACAGCCTTTATGATTATAGGCAATGCGATAGTGGACATCTTGTATAAATATATTTATGTTCTCCCATGAATATTACTGTAAATAAGTCTGGTAAGATGAATCAGTAGGTCAAAGGACATATACACATTTAAATTGTAACTCCTAGTATCTATATACTAATGTCATAAACAAGTTCTATTTAAAACCAGAAACTGTCACGTTCACAAGAGAAACAAATATGTCGAGAACAGTTTTAAAGTCAGAGCAGATTTCAGAATGTTCCAGACTTAGTCCCTCAGATACATATTTTGGTGCATTCAAAAAAAATCATAAGAATTTGTTAAATATCCAAAATTCCATTTGCTCTTCTCTATGCTCAAGTGTCTCTATGGAAGAGTCGTCACTGACACAGTAAAGTGACATTGAAAATTGAGGTTTTAAATGTTTTGGGAGACATGAACACAGTGAAAATCCGTAACGTAACCACTTAAAAGTTTTAAAAGTTTACTATTCAAAAAAAAAAAAAACAACAAGGAAAAGTCAAATTCAAATGAAATAAAACAAATAAGCTTTGTTCCGTGGAACATTGTCATACATAAACTGACATGATTGGACTAATGAATTTTTTAACCTGTCAGATTTTAGGAGAATCAAACTGAGTAAAAATGTGTAATTATTTTGTAAATAAAAATGTATGGGATTATAGATTTAAAAATCTAGGAAAGTGGGATAGCTTTACAGTGTTTACTAAAAGATAATAATTAGGATATCAAAAAGCATCTGGACTTTAGGTATGATTTAATGGGCTTAGAAATCAGACCCTTCTTTACAGGTGACTTCACTTTTGTCTTCAGGGCTGATTTGCTTAAAGGCTTATTTATCCTCCATCAAAGTGATCTTTATAAAGATTTTCAGCATGTCTCTTCCAATTGGGTTGGGAAATCTTCAAGGAAATTATTATCTTCCCAAGTCTACAAGGTCTTTTGCGATTGCATTTGCTATGACTTAGACAAAGGGAAAATCTACAGGAAAATGTCATCATGAGTGCTCTAGAATACAAAGGTGCTTAATGTGTTCTCATGCTACTTCCTTATTACCCTTAATAAAAAATAGCTTCTAAAGTGCAAGGATATTTTTAAGCCACAGGAATCAGTATGCTCCTTCAGCTGGACTTTTCAAGGAGACTCTTTGAATGCTGAAATGATTAACAATATCCAAAGCAAAATGGCTCCAGGTGTGTGGTGAGGCAACAGTGGGTGGGAAAACGTATCAGTCTGGAGGCCCCTGCTGAGCACAAGACAAAGACCTCCTGCCCCATGATGGTGGGCCTGGGATGTATTTTCAGAAATAATTACTTACCAAGCCCTTATAAAAGCGCATGAATCATCCTCTCCCCCATGCTTATTCCCTTTGGGGGAAGTTTGCCTACGAGGCTGTTAAATTGGGGGATCTACCAAGTAAGTAAGAAACATATTTACTACTTCTTTGAAGACCTCAGAATCTTTTGCAAACACACTTTTAGTTTTTATTACAAACCCTCTTGACACTATTGTTTACCAGCATTTTTACCTATTTTGAAGTTTAATTTAGCATAAGTCGCTACTGTGTTTTAACAGCTTTCTATTCTAGTTTGATGTCCCAAAGATTTTCCCTGAACTTTACACCTGAGACCTAGCAGGGCCTCAGGACGCCTGGTGTAAAAGCTGGGAGCTCTGGGAGGAGATATTAACAAACAGCCTCACATCTGGAAATTGTGTGCTTTCAAGGAAGTTAAATCATCTTGGTGAAGCTCTAGATTAGATTAGAATCCCTAATAAATACCATTTATACATGGGTTTTAAGAAAATTATATCAGAGCCTCTACACACTTTGGAAAAGGCTCTGTGGATCAAAGAAATTATAAGGCAGTAGCAAATTGTAAATAACATATTTTGAAATTATAATTAAAATTAACCAGAGTCAATTTTCTGAGGCATTGAGCTATTAAAGATTTATGAGTTGCCTGAAATCTCAAATCTTTCCTGAGGTAATCGCTTCAGTGGACATAAAGGAAAGGTATCTTATTTGCTGCCTCACTGCTTAAACCAGCATGAAAAAATCAAATTTGTGATTATTACTCATTATGAGGATGGTTATTGCAAAATACGGTCAGCCTTTAAAATTATGTGAAAAAAGATCACTAAATGCTATTTTAGTCGTTCCTCAGAAACTATAATAAGCAGAACTTACAAGTTCCCTAAACCAATTAATTTCTACCTGAACACGTAAGTAAATATCTTTCAGGAACTGTAGGCTTAAATCTATGTAAATCTTTCATTGTATCAACCGATAACTTATAAATGATTAACAGAAGGAAATCCAGTTTTTGGTCACATTTGTGCAATCAACATTCAAAATAGAGCGTTTGAAAAAAGATATCAGAATTGATGCCATTTCATCCAAGTTTCTGGATTTCATTCTGGGAAGCTTCAGCGTGTGAATGTGCTCATTATCACAAACACGGCTTTATTCATTCTGGTGGTCCAAAGTGAAAATTCAGGAAAATAGAACCCAGAATGCCTTCATACTATTCTTGGCCTCACGCCTTTGGAAATCTGTGGGAGGCTCTATAGCACTAGACTGAACAGTGGGAAGCAGGATTATATATAAAGTTTACCACCAGAGATTTTCCAAATGGTCCTTATGTGAACATTTGTAACTTGTATTTTTATGAGGATTGAATGAGCTCTGGGTCTACTGGACAGGACTTGTACAGACCAGTTATCCCTGGCAGAGTACTTTTCCTTGGTGGGCATGCACCGGCATCCACAGAGCTCTATCACATGCCTTCATTGGTGGACTTGAATCCTGGTCTCTACACTTTCTACTTGTTTGCTCTTGGGCAAGTTCATTAACTTCTCTGAGCCTGTTTCCTCATGTGCAAATAAGAAGAATAGTAATAGGTTCCTAATAATTATAATTAAGTGACATAAACCTAAATGATAAAATCAGCATGTAAGTGCCTATTTAAAAATCATGACAGCTTAAAGCCATCTAATTCGTGTGGTGTTTCTTGAAATGATCCTTATATTTTGGTTAATAGTAGAGATCCAAAAGCTTGGGCCCGAATTGTCAGATGACAAACCTGACATGGTCAGATGACAAACCTCGGCAAGTGGATTATCAATTATGAAGCCAGAGGCGTTGATCATCTTTGTTCTAGACTATCTTCTCAGGGTTATTTATAGAATGAACAGCCTTAGAAAGTAAAATTAGTGTCTCCGTGTGAATCAAAGGGCAGGTTTGCTTACAGCCTTAGAAGATATAGATAGTGCCCCCCTCTAGTGCAGGCGGTGAGTGTACTTACTGGCCCAAATAAAAGATTTGGTTTCTTTACATCGGGGGTTCCTCCACAACTCACTAGAGTGTATATATCAATGGGTGCTCGTTTTAGCTCTCTGTGGGAAGTGAGGTTCAGAGACTGGCACCAAATATGCTAACGCCTCATGTGCTGTGAGTAATACAGTCATTTGGCCCTGTTGTCGGAGTCTTGAATGTTTTGCCAGTATCCATGCCGGTACGTCAGGCTATATTGTTATCTTGCAAATAAGGTAAAGTTTCAGACCCTTCATAGTCTTTTCTTTAAATGATTTTATTTAGATATATTTCACATACCACAAAATTCAAAAATCTTAAGTGTACAGTTCAAGAGCATTTAATATATTCAGAGTTGTGCAAGCAGCATTGCGATCTAATTTTAGAGCCTTTTCAACATCCTCCAAAGAAACCCCATATGCATTAGCAGTCATTTCCCGTTCCTGCCCTTCCCTCCCTCTCCCAGACACCTTGGGCTGATGTTAGAGAGTAGGAGGGGAGGAGGAATGCAGTGAAGAGGCCTTTGCAGCACTTAGTGAAGGTGAGAGGTCTCCGAATAGAAGATAGACTTTAGAAGTAGCGCCAATAGGATTTCCTGACCAATTGTATCTGCCAGAAGGATTTGCTGATGGATTTTCCGTGAGGTGTGAGAGAATGAGCAAAGGATGAGTTGGCCTTTTTTGGCCTCAGCAACTGGAAGGATTAAGTTGCCAGTAAGTGAATTTGGGGAAGACTGTGGGTGTAGCAAGTTTCGTCAGGGAGGAACAAGAGTTACTGCTTAAATTACGTTAAGCTGAAAATGTCTGTTAGACATTATAGTGAGGGTAAAAGCACAACATATAGATAGTAGTCTAGAGTTCAGATGAGAAATACTGCTTTAAGATATGAATTTGGGAATTTAGAGCCATGAGACTGCATGAGATCACCCGGGAGGTACATGAGGACCAAGAAGGGAAACAGCCCTAGAACTGAGCCCCGAGGCACTTCAACCTGTAGAGGTCAGAGAGATGAGGTAACACTACTAACATCAAAGAGCAAACACACAGTCTTGGACAGAGAATTCTTGCAAGAACATTGCAAGTGTAACATATTCTCTTTGTTGCCAGATGTGAAAATAATCTCTTGGGAAAGGTGCACTCAGACCTAGGTGTGATTTATATAATAAGCAACTTACTATTTGCTAATTCCATTTTGCTTCCTACGAAAAGGAAAAAAATGGTTTCAGGAGAAGGGGCTTCAGACCTATAGAGAAGAACTTGACCAGGGCTTTCTGGGCAGGGCATAGGGAAGCCCAAGCCTTGGTATACATTAAACAAAAGCAAACACATTAGTGTACACTGTTTTATGTCCTTCAAGATTCATATTCCAAATTGTCATATCAGAATATATCACAGTGGTACATTCTGGAAGTAAGATCTGAAGGATAAACTCTGAACTTAAGAGACTTTCTCTGAAGACCATTTACAATATTGATTATATACTTAGATTTTAATTCTGGCTTTTAGTTGTATTAGTAAAACTTTGAAAGACATTTATCTTTACATAGTTTCATTCATGATATCATAAAAGACTTGCCAGTTGAATTTTCCTTACTGAGAAGAAAATGAAGTGCCCACCACTTCACTCCTATTCACTCAAGAAATACTTTATTTTCATGTAAAACTAAGGTGGTGTCCTATGAGAGGCCAAACATCTGGGTGGAACTGAAAAACATAGTTAGTCATCAGTGTTTATTACTATGTGGATATTTGATGTCACGGAAATGATAAATCATAATTAGCATTTCAATTTGTCAAACAGATGTTCATTGAAATACAAACACAACCTATTTCACAAGCTGGAAGGACATTGTAGATGACCCATAATTGTTCTCCTGCTTCTCAAATTTAAGAGAAACACAGTTTATTAACATAATCTACTCAGTGATATGTAAAGATAGAGTATGCTACTTTATAAATTTGAGATTTTACACTGAAATGATAATGTGTTGAAATTGATATCACCTGTTGCATTGTAATGCTATTAATGATTAAAAACAGCAGCAGTCAGAATTATTTATTAGACTTCAGTTTCAAGCATATTGCATCTTTTCAGCAGGTTTGTTTTTGTGTTTTGACTCTACATCTTTTTGTGTAAGTGACACAGACATAGTAAAATCCTTCCCATGGTGAATCGTTGTTTGTCTTCAGTGGGCTGCAAGGATTTGATTTTATAATGAGGGAAAAGATTTCTCAGGAAAACTATCTCTGGTTGCTAGTTCCCTTTTTAGATCCTTAATATTTCCCTGTGGTTGATTCCTAAGATCTGCTGCATCGGATAAGAGCTTGGGAATTCTGGGTAGTGGAGGAAACTTGCGGGCAAGCTCTGTGATCTGCGTCCTATTCTATTTCCAGCTTGCATTTCTATTTCTATTCTGGCTTTTAATATTTGTGACCTAGTTTCTTTTTCTTCAATAATCTCTGATTTGGAAATAGCCTTCCTCCTGCCATTTACAGGAAATTATCAGGACTAATGAAAAGAACGAGAAGTATTAAAATGATCAGGGAAAAGGTAATATTGTTCTAAGTAGTACACTTCAAGATAATTATTGTAAAAGGACAGCACTCATTTAGAGGTATAAATTCTGGGTTGCTTATTTTTAAGTTGCTCACTAGTTTGTTGACCTACTTATGTTTTACTTGAAGAAGAAACAAGATCGTTGGTGGGGTACGTGTGCTTCTCTACAGATTATGTAATTTGATATGATGTTTATGTCTTAAGAGAATGTTTCCCTTTCTCTTTATTGGTACCATCACGTTGTTTGTTAAATATACCACTGGAAGGAAATAGGAATAGATAAATGTGACAGAAGAGATCCAAGTATATACAACGTGGTTAATTAGAATTGAGAATAACTTAAAGTTTTAATTTTTTAAAAAATAACATACTTTGGAGGCTCAGTAAAGGGATTTTAAAGAAACAGGGGTACAGATACAGCAGTTAAAAGAGGAAGGATTATTTCAGCTAAAGCACATTACCAGAGGATAGGAAGATCATGAGATATAGCCGTGCAAGAGCTTAATGATGTTAGGGAAGGAAGGGTAAGAAACAGAAAAGAAGGTGAATTATCAGAAATGAAGTTAAAGAAGGGGATGGATGTTAATCAGATTTTCAGAAAAACCTAAAAATGAACCCATTCCATACTAACACCAGTCATGGGCCCAAGAGTTTTTTCAAAACCAGCTTTTTAGGGATGTACTCCAGTACACTGTGAATAAAAGGGCTCTGAAGCATGGCCCTGTGGTCTCTGACCCCACCCTATGGAGTGAGATGATCAGAATTAGAAAAGTCTATACATTGCCTTCCCAGGAGGATGTACATAAATAGGAATTCAGAGAATCTTACTTGTGTTTCTCAAAAGACTGCCATACCCAGACTTCATATAAGGAATGGCATCTCCTATCAATGAGTCTATGACTTTCATTCGCAGCTTATCAGAGTTAAAGATACCCAAGATGGTGATAGTGGTGGAATATGGGAGGCCAAGGGAAAAGTTACAGGGCAGGGAAGGCTGAGATGAAAGAGAGAAGGTCATTCTAGAAGTGGAGAGATTGGAAGCATTACATTCTGGCCCATGAATACTCACTGGTCTTACACTGTACCTTTTTTTTTTTCAGGAACCACATTCATAGCCAAAACAACCACAAAGGTACCATGTATAGTCATGACATACACTGAAATGTATGTACATTTTATAGGTGTAATTAGTATATATATATAGAGAGAGAGATTGTTAGCTTCTTATTTTGGAAATAAACACAGTGAGGGGGAAGAAGAAATGAAACCATCTTCTTGCCGTTTTTCATTGGAGCCAGTTTAGAATGAAAACAGACCCAAAACCCTTAAGCCCAGCAGCAACATTTATAACAATTTTGCTAATTTAACTCCTTTTCTTTTTGCTAAGGAGGAACAGTTGTATTTTTGTCATTAATAGAAAAGGGAACAGTGCCCAAACAGCCTATTATAAATTCTTCTGGGAAAGCATATTACAAATAATTGAAAACAAACCTGATTCTGTGAACTTGGCAGCAAATGTATAACAGAAAGCAATTCAGCCCTGGCCCCTGGATGATTGATTAAATGTTTTATTCCCTTTACCTTTCATTCACACTGTGTTTGTCAAGAGGAAAGAAGAAAGGGAATGTTGTGAAACAAAATCCACTTTAGATAAATAACTTACGATAATGATCAATGACCTTGTATCAGCAGTTTCTTCATTTTTCTCAAGTTTTAATGTGTCTAATATTCACAAGTCTGCATGAATTCCTGCAGAAAATGAGGCCCCGGATTTCAGCATGTCCCCACCCCCCACCAGCTAACCGACATCACGAGCTGTATCTGAGCTTCTTTGAGGGCATGGCCTTGCGGCTTCCTGTGGTCAGTTATTAGTGTGAATCCAGCAAAGGAACAAGAACACTGTGTACTCAGTCAATCTACAGAAAACTTCATCCTCTGGTTGTGTGGGAGGAGAGGTCCCTTGGTGCATTCTGTTTCTTTGAAGGGCCTAGAGATCTGTTGGTGCTGTGCAAATGTCAGGGGTGTGAAGAGCCAGCATCCTACAAACCTAGTAAATAAATGATTATGATCCAACTCTGTACAGAATAATGGGAGGAACCTGAACGTAGGATGCTGTTGACATGGATCGTGTTTGTTATCACTGTTGTTCAATAAGCAGATAAAGTTAATGCTAAACCTTCTCAATGAAGCACTTTTTAAAAACTTTAATATCTTTGAATGCTCTGTGCGCATCACTGTGTGCTTCATACCTGGTGACTCCAGTTAAATTTTCAGCAGGAAGTCGGATTTGCAGGGTCCCTTCTCACATCACATCCATTTCTTTTTTCTCTTCATCTTCTCACCAAATATTGCCCACATGTCAGCAGTTCTACAGCCTCCTCTTCCTGCAATCCTTGTGTTGGCACTTGGTCACCTACTCTGTTGTCAGCCCCAAAGGCAGATGGAAATATAGGCCATCCCCAGAGCGACATCCCAGCACAGAGCTAGAGGCGATTTGAGCCAGGAAGTCCTCTGATCTTTCTTTGTATTCGTTACTTGTGTGAAATTGGGTATGGATAAGAAGGCAAAATGCAGGCACACGGCCTGCCCTCTTGATGCATTGTCTCCCATAGATGTCCAACCTTCTTAGCATTTCCAGAATCACCTTTCCATTGTGGGAGGGAGCTCTGCCAGCACTACTTATGGTGTCTGAGGCTGTCCGGCTTGGAAGTAGGTAACTTCTGTAAAGAGCAGCATATGCTACTTAGCAGACAGACACAAAACCATGTGTATTATTTTTCTGACTTTCTTAAGAGTAACAACAACTAGCACTCAACAGTTTTTTGTGTGTGCTAGGCATTTGTCTGTTCAGGTTGTATGAGTTACCTCTTTTGATTCAGCAAACAGCACGACATGCAGGTATTATACCTTTTACACGGGAAACTGAGACACAGAGATTAAGATGCCTAAATTCATACAATTTGTCAGTGGCAGAATCAGAATCTGAACTCAGGCAGCTTGTCTCCAACACTCATGGTCTTAAACTGTGGTTAACTATCTGCAAATGCACACAAGCACACATCCACTCAATTATACAAAGCATCAGGCACAAGCTTAGCCTAGACAAAATTAGCAAAGCAGACATGAACAGACACCCTTACCACCTTACACACAGACTCATTGGTACGCAGAGACATAAACCTGCTAAAATAAAAATCCCTCAGTTATGGAATGAAAAAGTTTTGTTCTTTAAAAAAACTTATTTTCTCATTTATTATTTTACTCTTTGTGCACTGAAAAATCTTAAGATTGGAAAGGGGAAACCTGTAGTTTCAAATAAACCAGGCTAGAGGCCATAATCGATAACGGAACATATGATTTTCCTTCAAAGCCTAGAAATTTGACCAACCATGTACAAATCCACTCTAAAGATGACACAAAACAAGATAAGAGTTTTAGAGAGAGAGGGAGAGAAAGATAGAAGAGAGAGAAGGAGAAGTAAAGATATGGATACGGAGACAACAAGAAATTTACAACATAAGCACAAATAAGACAAGAGAGGAAGCTGACAAAGAAGGGAACATTCAGAGAATGAGCCTGTCCCTACTTTGGTGAGAGTAGGGAATGAATAGGCAAGGATCCAAGGATGAAGGCATGTGGAGAGTCACCATAGGGACATCAGTTAGTGTACAGATATGTTACAGATAATGGAAACACAGAGAGCCCTAGGCGGGGACATGCTCAATCCTGAGAACCTTATGTCTGTGTACAAACTTCTCCCTAACTAGTAGTATGACTCCATAATTTAAAGTCTCTCATATCTGGTTGTTTGAGGTAGAACTTTTCTGAAGATGAAACTAGTTGAAATCATCAACAGCTGCCCCCAAGTGCTGCTTTTATATAAATGGGATAAAAATCAAATTAATGTATTTATACAGTGTTTCATTTAAATATTTACAACACAGACACACACACACACACACGCAGACACACACACACACACACACACACACACACACACAGTTGCTCTCTGAGGAGCCCTTGAGTAAGAGAATAAGAATGGAAGAGAGACTGAATTCCCAATTTCTTTTTTTCAAACACGCATCTAGGTTTTGTTCCAATCTAATGACACAGGATCTGGCGCCGTATTTAGACTTCCTGCTCCAAGATTTTATTTTAATTTTAAACAAGTGTTCCCACACGAGGACTGAGAACAAAACAGGAAAATGTTGCTTAAGTTTTCCTTTGTGCTCTTATTATATGTCTTTCAAGTGTACTGATTGTTCTGTCCTACCAATGTGGGTCATTTGTACCCTTGGTGGCTTTTTTTTTTCCTGTCTGGGACTTTCTCTAATACCTCTCCACGGTAAGGAAAAGCAATGTTAGTTTCACAGATATATTTATTTTTGGTATTAACATATTATTTCCCCCTTCTTTCTATAATTTGAGGTTTTAGTACTTCCTACTTAGTAGGTTTTACTATAAACTGTAAATTAATTCTTCTGCAAACCAGTGAATGCTTTTTACTTAGTAAAATACTTAAGTACTAAACCTGTCATAATGCATTTCATTTATTATGATGTTAGTAAGACCTTGGGGATTGTTAGTTCTTTTCTGGGTAACTGATGCTTTAGACTTCAGCTCTTGGACATATTCTGGTTCTGAGCTATGCATCTGTGTACCAGAGAACCTCTACTGATAAGGATCAATGCCAGGAGGTGTTAATCAGGTCTGAGACTATTCTTGGCTTAGCAGTCCTTTGTACTTTACTAATTTCATCCCCGTCCCTTCTCCTCGGGAGGCCGGGCTCCCCCTGGTGGTGAGTCCTGAATGGTACCCTGGAGCATAGTACGCAGTCTACCTCAGGAAGTCTGGAGTGGATAAAACTAGTAGTATAAATCTGACCCAAATTTATAAAGAAAAGCCATGTGCTGGGGAAATCAAACAATATAGATAATTACAGAGGGGTAAGAGCAGGATAATAAAGAGAATGCGGAATTAAAATACTGGGGTCAGTCATGGATAGGATTGGAATGCAAGTAGGGCACATAGAAGAATGGAGGGAAGGTGCATGGGAAAGGTTCTCCCCCCAGAGGTGAGCTTCTTGTTGCTAGAAGTCTGCAAATAGTGCCTTGAGGACTGGCTTTTCTTTATTCAACAAGTGCTTCTACAACTTCTACTCTGTGAGGTAGTGTCTTGTTGGGCTGAGGAGCTCAATCGGCAAAGTCAAAACTGGAACAAATCTTAGCTGTACGAACTTAGCCATATTGTTAAAATGCCAATATCTGTTTTCTCTTCTTATAAAAGGAGATAATAGGGGTGACTTGGTGGCTCAATTAATTAAGCGGCAGCTCTGATTTTGGCTCAGGTCATGATCTCATGGTTTGTGGGACTGAGCCTTGCATGGGGCTCTAGGCTGACCGCGTGGAACCTGCTTGGGATTCTCTCTCCCCCCCGCCCCACCCCCCACTTGTGTGCACACTCCCTCTCTCTATCTCAATCTCAAATAAACTTAAAAAAGGATATAATAACAAGACCAATCTCAAAGGGTTGTCAAAAGCTTTAAATAAATTAATACTCTATGAATTAGTACAGAGCATTAGTATAGTATTAGGTCACATGCAAGAGTGTCTGGTATCTAGTAAGTACACAATAATAACTATTGTTTCTGTGTGTGAGGTACTATATGTTGCAAAGAAGTTTCTGAACTAGCTGTGAAGTTGGAGATGACTAAAAAACTTTTCTCTCAGTCTATCTCTGGCAGAGGCACACCCAAACCAAAATTTGGCACAAAGCAAATTTCAGAGGAGAGTGAGAGAAATTTCCTTCTGGTGACATTTCTTCATGGCCTGCTCTGAAGGAACTCCTCTCAGATTCTTTCCTGGCTATGAATTTCAGATGTCTGGATCACTATATAGTCTTAGCTTGACAGCACAGAGATTTAGCAATGGCGTGTACATTTGATCAAATTTAAATGAGAAGCTCCCAAAAGAGAGCGAGAAAACCTATTTTGACAACTCTTCTTTTTTCCATGCAAACATTATATACTTTAGCTGGAAAAGGAAAAAACACAAGTAGTAAAGAATTTTTAACTTGGAATACTCTTTAAAAATCATTATTTGAGGGGCACCTGGTGGCTCAGTCAGTTAAGTGCCCGACTTCAGCTCAGGTCATGATCTCGCTTTCGTGGGTTCGAGCCCCACATCAGGCTCTGTGCTGACACCTCAGAGTCTAGAGCCTACTTCAGATTGTGTGTCTCCCTCTCTGTCCCTCCCCCATTGTGCTCTGTCTCTCTCTCTCTCTCCAAAATAAATAAAAACATTTAAAAAATTAAAAATCATTATTTCAAAATAATTATAAATTTTGGAATAGAGGTACAAAGAGCAACTGTGTGTCAAGGTTCCTTTAAAGCAAACATAAAAGGGTAGGGGGAGTTACATTTGCACTTGGTAATAGTTTTCTCTTTTTGAAAATTTTAGGAATTTAGTTGTCATTGTTCTTTTTATACATCATGACCAGTGGGAATGATACCAAGATCTTTCATTGAGTTATGATGGATTATGGTTCACCCATCTGGGCATATTTCAGATGAAACTAACTAAGCTTCTTTTGAACAAGTGGATTAGAAATAAATGTTTTGTTGGATTGCTTTGAGTCGTACAAAGCAAGAAGGCCACCAGAAGCTTTTAGGAAAAAGGACCAGACCAGTTTTGAGACTTTGAGAAAATTGAAACTCCTAAACCAGCTGAGACTTTGCTTCTATTTTTGATTTTTCTAAAAAACATTGTCCTTCTCTGTGTTGAGTAGTTCCACATGAGTTAGACAGCACTGCCACACAAAATGTGCTGTTGGTAGAAAAAAGAAATAACTCTGATAGAAAATGAGAGAGGTATAGACAAGGCAGAGAGGTGTTCTTTGACCAGCAGAGAAGCTACACAAACCTGTGGAATACAATCTTTAAACTCGTTTAACTAAGAGAGAAGAAAAATAAAAACATTACAAGTGTTCTTGGAAGAGAACTGATTTTATTATTATGCTGCAATCTATTAATGACTACTGTTTTAACAGTGAAGAATCTGTTTAAATAGTTCATAGAAGGTAAAGATTTCATCCACAAATGAGAAAGGCAAGAATTATAAGGCAAGATGGGGGAGGAAGAGGGGGAGGAGGAGAAAAGCAATTTAAGTTTCGGGGGCAAGTAGGAACCAAGTCGGTGTCAAAAGTAAAATATTGTCTTACAGGAGAATGAAAGACCCATTAAGACTAGGCTCAAGAATAGAATAGTCAATGATACAGTTGTATTTGTTAAGTGGTTCATTAAGCCCATGTTTCCCTGTATTGAAATAGGTTAGTTAAGCAAGTTAAAGTCACACACAGTCCCTGACATTTCATGTATTAGGATATTACTTTTCAAGTAGCTCAGTGGTCACCAACCATGGAAGAGTAGTTGTTTTGGTTAGGGTTGTAAACTTCTAATGACGGTGGGATATTTATTAAGGACTTTCCAAACTAAGTGAAGGGAAGCACACCTTTATACAAGTATACTTCATTATTTTTCTCTTCAGCAATGGCTCTGCTACCATAATAAATATTTTCTGTTGATTTATCCAAGTATTAGGGCTACAGAGATATTCTTATGTCTTTTTAGGCCCTTGAACTGTTGCAGTTCTAGTGAGATTTATTCAATTGTGGTAAGCAAAATTGACACTAGCATTCTTGATGTACATCCAATAAATGGATTTAAAAATATAGGTAAAATATGTACAAAATCAATTTTAAGATGACATACACAATACATGATTTGTACATGTTTGTGGAAAGAGTTAACTCATTGGAAGTTCTATCATAGTCTTTAATATTTTGGCCCAGATATTGATTTATTCCTTCCACAAATAATTATTGAGGATCACCTATGTACTACTCACTATGTTAAGCACTGGGACTATATTGGAAATAAGACACATTCTCATTCTCATTGAACTAACAGTCTATTAACAGATACAACACAAGCAGATAAACAGGCAGTGAGAGTCATGGGAACTCAGGGAATTCACAAGAGGAGGTGCTAGACAGGATATGGAGGTGGTTATGGAAGGAAAGAATTGGGATCAGGGCTGAGACTTGAATGATATATAAAGTATATCTGTACAAACGGGGAGCAGTGGGTAGACAGACAAGGTGCTTGGAAAAGGAGCTCAGAGATGAGATAGACCAGGGCACAAAATGGGAAGTGAAAATGACTCAGTGATTTGGAATATAGTAGGTAGCCAATAAATATTTTTGCATGAATGATTGGCTAAATGAGTGAATGAGAAATATTGAAATGTGAAGAGGTGGACCAGAGGTGCTTTGTAAGCATGTGTTTTAAGCCTTCAAAGTACTTCATTTTCTGGATGTAAAATGAGCAATGTTTGATTTAATAAAAATAATCATTAATTTCCAGCTACTAGTTGAACCAAAAATATGGGGTAAAGGAAATTGGACTTCAATAAACTGTGTTTGATATAACTAGGAAAAAGGGGCTGGAAAATGTTGAGTCCATAATCCCTCATTTCTTCATTAAGGCCTTAAAGATTCTTGATAGGAAAATCTCCAGTATGAAATATTTAGATATTTTATTAACTGGTATTATAAATGACATATTATATCACATTACTGTTTATCCAGTGTGTTTTTATTACCCAGGCTTTAATTTTCATATATTGATAAATGTTCACATTTTTAAGTCTTTAAAAATAATGCATTGATTTGAAAGTGTTTTTAAAAATTGCAAGGAAACTTTTTGATAGGTATGGAAGGTTATTTTTTAATAACCTTCAGTTGCATATAATAAAATTAAACAATCCATAAAATGATTATGCATTTTAGCTAAAAAGATTTTCTTCTTGAAACAAGGTACTATGTCACTGTCAATTAACCTTATTGACTGTTTTTGCATGTCCATAGGGTTTAAAGAATCTATTCTATAATTTTAATATAATTTGTTGTTTTTTATGAACTCTTTTGTAAATAACAGTACATCAAATTTATAGGTTGGACACTGAGACAGCCAGAATACAATTTGCATAAAGAAAGAACTAACCAATGGGAAAGGTCCACCTTGCTCTGCTGACAACATTTAGTGGAGTAGATCTTAAGTTCATATATATTATCTCATGACTCAGAAAACATATTTATGTTTTCTTCCCAACTGAGAATAGCTTGTTAAATGAAACCTTGTTATAATAGAGAATAAAGTTAACTAATGTTGAACCAATAATAATAAATGTAGGAGACTTAGATTAAGAAAATCATGAATCAAAGCTGTTAATTTTCTAATTTTCTCTAAATCAACAACTCAGAATGCGTGGGTAGACCATGATACAAAGCATTACTGATTTTAATTTCATTTTGTGGAAATATTTGTACACTCAAAGATTTACTCATCTAATATCAGAAATATTATTAACTATTTTATGAAATTGCTTTTTAGGTAGAGAGCTAGTTGAATTTGCTAAATAACTAGGATTTACTTAAGTTTCATTTATTCAGAAATTTTTACTTAACACAAGTTTTGCTAGATGCTGTTCTGTTACTGGGGATTATATCAGTGAACAAAACAAATAAAAATTCCTGAATTCTTGGGATTTATGATCCAGAGAGGGGAGACAAATAATTACCATGGTAAATAGGCAAATCCTATTCATGGTATGTTAGAAGAAAAGTACTATGGAGAACATGGAGTCAGGTAGTGAGAAGAGCAAATGCGGGGATGAAATTTACACTGTAATTAGGTAGTCACCGCGAAGGCTTCATCTCAGCAAGCTTGGAAACAGATGAGAAAGTGAGCATTGTAATATCTGGGAAGAGAATGTTCCAGGCAAGGGAACCCCAAGTACAAAGTCCCAGAGGTCAAATGCTGTCTGGCATGTTCTAGCAAAGATGGCAGTCTGGCTGGAGCATTGTGAATAGAGGAAGAATAGGAAGAGAGCTCTCAAAGTTACTGTTTTCTTTGACAGAGTTTCGGGGGTGGAAATGGCATTGAGATCATTTGGGATCCCATAGTTCATTGTAAAGATTTTGGCTTTTATTCATGGCGAAATAGAAAGGAATTGGAAGGTTTTAAGAAAAAGAGTGACAGGAGTTGAATTATACTTTCAAAGGAATTTTTAGAGAGCTCCCTGAAACAGATGCTGACCTCAAGAGAATTTGTAAGATAGTTGTGGAGGCGCCAAGTGAAGAGGAGAGACTAAGAACTTTTGCTCCTATTCAGGAAATGATGACTTTTGTGCAGTTTGTTAGTGATGAATCTGATTATAGCATGGGGCTGGCACTGGGAATGCACCTCTTTCTCTGTGGCTCACCCTCTTTCAGATAGTTCCCGGATTACTGGCCACTTTTACTTCTTGGACATAATCTGATGAAGAGGAATCTCTTTGCAGATATTCTGTGAAGATCATCTAGCCAACAGAAGTAAAGAGATTAGGGACCAATGTACATCATAGTGAGAGTAGGTTTGGTGTACAGTATTTTAATTTTTTTTAGTGTTTATTTATGTTTTGAGAGAGGTAGACTGTGAGTGGAGAAGGAGCAGAGAGACAGAAAGGAAGACACAGAATTTGAAGCAGGCTCCAGGCTCTGAGCTGTCAGCACAGGGTCTGACGAGGGTCTTGAAACCATAAGCTATGAGATCATGACCTGAGCGGAAGTCGGCTGACTGAGCCGCCCAGGCACCCCTGGTGTACAGTATTTTAAATCATTTATATTAAACTTGTGATTTTTGTTTTCAGAAGATACCATGAATAAGTCGGTGGACACATTTACTAAAAACCTGAAACAACAACAACAAAAAAACCCAAACAAATAGCTCCTATGGTTGCAAATATATTCTAGAGCCGTGAGAGTGGTAGCAGGGAGCCCTTCTGGGAAGCTCTCCAGGCGGAGGGAGGGAGATGATGGAAGACTACACCGAGCAGCCTTTACGGGAGGTGGTGAGAAGTGCTTGGATGCTGGATGTATTTTGAGGGTAAAGCTAAGAGGATTTGTAGACAAATTGGATGCCGGAAGACAGAAAACAAAAGCAGTCAAGCGGGACTCCACGTTGTCGGTCCTGGGTAGCTGAAAGGCTGAAATTATTTAGTGAGGTTGGGGAGATTAGGGGACTGAAGAGCAGGAAATCAGTCCGAGATAAAAATTTGAGGTTCGTATATGGGAGCCATGCCGGTATATAAGGAAGGCAGATGGATTCTGTATCCTGACCCTCAGAGGAGAGGTGAGGCCTGAAGATACAGGTATGGGAGACGCCCGTATAGATGGTATGTACGGACGTAGGCATGTATGTAGTTTTGCCACAGGATGTGTTTACTTTCATGAATCATACATATAATTATATATAATTACTATATAATCATACATAGAATTAGGGATAGTATTTAAACTGGTGAGTTTTGATGGGATCACTAAGTGTGGATAGAAAAGAAGAAATGGCCAAAGACTGGGCACTGTAGTGCTCCAATATTAGAAAGTCGGGGAGAAGTGAAGGTAGGAAGCAGTGAGGGAGATTGAGAANCGAACCGCGAGATCATGACCTAAGCGAAAGTCGGACGCCCAACCGACTAAGCCACCCAGGCGCCCCAGTAATCAGTTGTTTTAAATGCTGCAAAGGGATCAAGTATGGTGAGGACTGAAGATTGATCATGTGGGTTTCTATTGATCACTTGGAGTCAGAACCAGAGCCTTTGCTCTGTGCCAGAAACACAGTGACAAATTATTGCACTATCCCCTTTTCCTCAGCTTCACACAGCTCACCCCCTTTCTCCAACTATACACTTCCCCCCCTTCACAGGATAAAATAAAAGTAATTAGGCTCATTTTTCAAAGTTATTGCGATCTTACTCTTCCTCTTTAAAATATATTAAGCATGATTGGATTTAAGAGATTCCCGGGGCGCCTGGGTGGCTTAGTCGGTTAAGCGTCCGACTTTCGCTTAGGTCATGATCTCGCGGTTCGTGGGTTCGAGCCCCGCGTCGGGCTTTGTGCTGACTGCCAGCTCAGAGCCTGGAGCCTGTTTCAGTCTGTGACTCCCTCTCTCTCTGACCCTCCCCTGCTCACGCTGTCTGTCTCTCTCTCTCCTAGAAATAAATAAAAAAACATTTAAAAAAAAAAAAAAAAAGAGATTCCCCAAGTCTCAACCACCCATTTATATACAAATTCTTTGCCCACACATATAGACAGCTAATCTCGTCCTATACATATAGATTTTAATGTTCTATCTCCTGGGATCACCTCACTTTCAAGTTGCTGTACCTACTTCACTGGCACATTTAAAGACTAGTAATAAAAAAGTGATTTTAGGGGCTCCTAGATGGCATAGTCCATTGAGTATCCAACTCTTGATTTTGGGTCAGGTCATGGTCCCATAGTTTTAGGATTGAGCCCTACGTTGGGCTCTGTGCTGAGTGTCGAGCTTGTTTAAGATTCTCTCTCTCACCATTTGTCCCTCTCCCATGCTTGCCCTCTCTCTCTCTCTCTCTCTAATAAAAAATAGAACATGGGATTTAAAAATGTATGAAAAGAGTACTGCTCATTTCAAAGTTTCTGATAATTATTAATCATCTTTCACAATCATTCTCCCACCCACCCATTCACTCAATAAACTTGTATCATTGAGGAACATATTAGGTGTATAGTTCTTCCAGAAATCCAAAGCAGATGTAGTCATATAAATAGAAAAGTATAATCATAAGGGACAATTATCCATACTGGAATTGGTTTTTTTGCTGCAAAAGACCTTTTTTAAAGTTATATTCTAATCATAAAGGCAAAAATACCTTCGAAGCACAGAGGTCTTATCCATCTGCAAAGGAGATGTGATTTCAATAGTATGCTTACACTAAAGAAACAGAATTATTTAGATGGGTAGTGTATAATATTGATTTAGACATTTGGTCATAAACCAAGATATTTCTCAGTTTTTTTTTTTTAATTTTTATTTATCTGTGCAAACTAATTTCAAAGAAGAGTAAATTTTAAAATCTAGAAAGCCGGCTGTTAATCACGCTGATATTTTCAGTTGGCATGAATTCCTCTGACAGCATGAACATATACTCTCCAACATGTCTGTAATGGAAATCATTTCAGAAGACACCAGACTGCCACAGGCTTCCCACGGCCTCACAGCAAGGCCGCGGTGGTCTTAAGGACTGACACTTTTCATCTTTTTGAAGATAGACACCCTCTAGTTGTCGCCCCACAGGAGATCAGGAAGTATGCTAAGCTTTCCAGTGGACTTGGGATTACACAGCAAAGCGCCAATGGAAATATCCTACCTAATATTATGATTTATTTTGAAGGAGAGTGGGGGCAAAATGATAGAAGGAAGCTGCACACAACATGGCCAAACAGCTGGCTGGTTTTATGTCCCAGAAACAGCTTGGGACTAACTATACTCCCAAGATCTCTTGGCAGAGTGGCTTGATGAAAATACCAAAGCTGTGAGGAGAAGTGTTCTTTTGCTGAATCCTTTATGTTGCTATCATATGGTTTATTAACCTAAATGAGAGCATGTGCACCATTATTTTAAAAGTTCCTGTGTGTTTAAGTGAGGAACTTACTGATTCCATGTACAGTACAAATATGGTTCCCATAACATTAGCACCAAATAAACTTTAATAATTTTAATCCTGGACATGTGGTGATTTTCTCTTTTATTTCAAGTAGCACTTTTAAAAGCAATGAAAAGAGAGCTTGATAAGACACAAATTTAAGCATGGATTCAAGGGCACTGGTGATTTCTTGGCTGCCAAAATCTCCAAGGGAAACTAATTTTCATTGCTTTATGCATCTATGTATTCATTCTTTACATTTAATTGATAACATTCTTAAGTCCTACAGACAGCTTAATTTTAAATGTATTGCTGGCTCACCTGCTAGGCGCCAGAACTGTGGAATATACAAGACCTACTTAAATCTTTAGAATTTCCTACATTAGAGGGAGAGTATTCAGTATTTTGAGATTCAGTGTTTTAGAAGATTTTGCATTCCATCAGCCTCAAATGTGTTGATTAAGTGAATTTATTCTCTCCTCAGTATCCAAGGTAGACTCAAATAGCTGGGGCATTTCATATTTTTATCATGAGCCATTTTGAATTTATTCTTTGTGGCATCAGAATTAGTTTCTCATCTCGGAGTTTGCTATATTTATTTTTCTAGTGATTTGGTAGTTTATTGGCAGTCAGTTTGTAAAAGCTCTTGGGGATTATCTAAATGCAGGATGTTAGGAATGGAAACATATCATTGCCTCTCCTGTCAAAAACCATAATTAACACACATGATTTATCATCTTGCAAAAGTGGATGAAAATTCCTGTGGGTGACCCCAAGCCAAAGTTTCCTAGTGTATGTACGGACTGTTGTGTTCTGGGCCAGCTCTCAGCCCAGCACAGACTCTTCTCACATTCCTGTCTTCCTGGCCTCCTGTGAGTGCGTGTGCATGTGTGTGTGTGTGTGTGTGTGTGTGTGTGTGCACACGTGCGCACGTGCCCATGTTTTCTGTCCATAACCTATAAGTTAATTTCAAGTTTCTTGAACAATTTCTATTTAATTTATTGCATAGGGAATAATGCATTTACAAAGTACAGAAAAAGTGAAAGTACTGTACTTCTTCCTTTAAGTATATTGAGAGTTTCCTTATTTCTTTGTATGGTGCACATAATTTATTATATAGGTGTAGAACTTATTTAACCAGTCATACGTTATTGATGAAAATTAGATTGTTCCCAGTCTTTTGCAATTACAAAAAATGCCATAGGAATATATACAATATATGTACTAGAATTTCTCAGAAGTGGAATTTCTAGGTCGAAATTCTAGGCTTTTGTAATGTTGATAGTTATTGCTGAATTCACCTTCATAGTGGTTCATGCCATTTTACATTCACACCTGTAAGTGTCAGAGAATGCCTGTATCTCCTTAGTCTTGCCATCAGGGAGTATTATAAGTATTTTTAGGTTTCAACAACATGAAAAAATGGGAAAAGTTTACTGTTGTGTTTTAAATTAGCAGTTCTGTTATTACGAGTGAGTTCATTGTCTTATCAAAAGCTTAACAGCCGCTAATATTTCCCTTTCTTTGAATAGAACCCTTAGATTTTTTGTGGTTTTTTGTTAGTTGTTGGTCTTTCTTTCTTGCTGATTTACAGGAGTTCTTCAGGTATTAGGGAAATCATTTCTTTATCTGTAATAGGAGTACTTTTGGTTTTATCAGTTTTCTATGATTAGAATTCTCTGCTCTGAGATCCCAGGGAGAGAATGTAGGCTTCATGCACCTTTAGAAGGCATTCTTTGCTAATCTCTCCATTTTTTTTTTTACATAATTAGATTTCATTTCTTTTGGTGTCAATTGTACCAAATTGTTTTCCAAAAAAAATGTACCATTCCATCCATGTTTTGTTTAAGAAAAAAATTTTAATGGTATTTTTTCTTGAGAAAGAGAAAGAGAGAGCAGGAGAAGGTCAGAGAGAAAGGGAGATACAGAATCTGAAACAGGCTCCAGGATCTGACCTGTCAGCACAGAGCCCAATGCGAGGCTCAAACCCACAAACTGTGAGATCATGACCTGAACCGAAGTTGGACACTTAACCAGCTGAGTCACCCAGGAGCCCCTCTATTTCATCAGGTTTTAATGTATTTTCATAGAGTGTATTTTTCATAGAATATGTTAAATCTTTGGTGAGTTTTTTGGTCTGTTTGACCTATCAATTTCTAAAAAACAAATAACAAAAAATTACAACCTATTGGAATATCTCACTGTATCTAGACTGTAGATTTGTCTAGTATTTATCTAGACTATAGATTTGTCTAGTTTCCTTGGAATGTGTCAGTTTTTGCTGTATATATTTTAAGGCTGTATAATTAGATAGTTTCAATTTTAGAATTACTTTAAGTTCCTGATGGGTTCCTGTTTTATCCGATATTTTATAAGTTTTTTTAAATCAAGTTTTCTGATTTCCCACTGTATACCAGATTCTGGTATAATTTTAGCACATAATAATTTTCAGAAAAAGAATGACTGACTTAGGATTGTAGTGAAATCCTAGGAAAATCAAGTAGATGCCATGCCTTGGAACAAAAGAAAATGGGGAATCACGACATTTAGAGAACACTTAAAATATAAACAAGTGAATTGCTTATCCATGTATCAAAAGGTCTGTAAACTTCCTTATTTACTTCACTACATTCCAGGGAGTTAATATGAACCTGAGTCTGCCTTATAGGGAGAAGTGAAACTTAACTTTATTCTTCCAAGAAAAATCAGAAAAAGCCAGACATTTTATTTTTGGTAACTTTCCTTGTTAAATCATTCCCCATATGGTGTAGATACACATCTCTTTGATCAACGGGAGACCAAGTGCTGATGACCCTTCTCCTGAACTACTGGAATTCACCTCCGCTCGATATATTCGCCTGAGATTTCAGAGAATCCGCACCCTGAATGCTGACTTGATGATGTTCGCTCACAAAGACCCGAGAGAAATTGACCCAATTGTCACACGAAGAGTAAGTTATGAGGAATCATATTGTGGCCTGTAAATGATATTTTTACTGTTAATTACTTAATTGTTAAATAATTTAACAAGATATCTTTAAATGGTCTGTAGGAGTGGTTGTTACCAAACTAACATAACCTTCCTTGGTTCAAATCCAAACTCTGTCCCTTATTAGATATGTAACATTTATCAAACTTTTAACATTTTTAAACCTTCACTTTCTCACTTATAAAATGGAGACTATAATGCTTAGTTCATAATCATATTTTCAAAGACTAATTAGTTTTGTCACTTTAGGTATCTGTACTGCTATTATAATTGGCACTGGGGAACTACTGTAGGAATGCAGGGTCTTGGAATCATTGTTGACCACAACCCACACTTAGAAGTATATTTTATATCACAACTCAGTACACGCACATGCATATGCACATACACATTACAATATATCTGATACTTTAATATGAATAGAATTAGCTGGTGATATTATGGAAGTACAGATTCTGACCCAGTAGGTCTAGGGCAGAGTTGAGAAAGAATAATTCTAACAAGGTCTTAGGTGATGTGAATGTTACTGTTCTGTGGACCATTTTGCCCATTCAAATCATTTAACTTTGTGTTTCCTTAATGAGTCACAAGGTATAGTTTAAAAAAACACTACTGTAGGGGAAAACTGATTGTATACACTGTTTTCTTTTCTTTTATAAACAAACAGAATATCAGAAATAAAAAACAGTGATGACATCCCTTTTAAGAGCTCACAGAAAGGCTGATTTCCAGTGTTAAGCTGGAATGTGTGGATTATGACATACGTGATCAGTCCAGATCCTATGAGTAATCATTGTGTTTCCTACTACCTATTCCTCACCACATTCACTGGTTTATGTGGCATTTATAGGCGGCTACGCAACCAGGACATTATTACTAATTCAGCTCTATGTCCATAAAGCAAATTCACACTAACAGAATATCTACTATATGACTGGAGGTGAAGACGGAAATAGAATTGTAGAAGGAAAATAAGATGGTAAGACACAGCACTTAGTTCTAGAATGATGCACTTACTTCTAAAAGGTCTGACTATTGCCATGAGTTACAAATTGCTGAACCAGCACACTGAATATTGAACGGCACCACTTTTTACAGTTCATGAATACCCCTCATATATATTTTCTTCTCATTACTTAACTTACCCACACCTCACCACTCCATAATCACAAAAGTAACTTTTTAAGTTTGATTATCCCTGTACAACACATGTTGGATGTTTTAGTGCCCTGTACTTTCCAAACCTAAAACAATTTTACCTTGCATTATATTTCAGCATATTGTAAATTATCTTATGCAGAGGTAATCATGATTTTTCTGCAATGTGTAGATTCTTTGCTTGTTTAAAAAATCATGTTTAATTATAATTTTGGCATGACTTGAAAATATACACTAAGGAAGACTGAGTAATTTTGAAGTGAAATTTAATCTTTTCTGACAGTGTATCTAACAGAGGGAAAAAAATCAATGTAAATAAATATGTTCCTTTTATCATCTTTTGCAGAAGGCAGAGTGGGGGTTGGGAGGCACATCTATTATTTATAACTTCATTGTGCAAGAGCCTTTAAAATAGTGCAGTAAAATGCAACATATAAATAAGCTTTTTGAAAGTACTCAAGTTCAGTAAACACTACATATAAATTTAAATATATAAAAATAGGATATTGAATTTCAGCTTCTCTTCATGACTCAAAAGTGAAGCGTTATGAGTTTATATTTAAAAACAGATTTCTTATTTTTAAAAGCATCTACAAAAGTACTGTATCAGCTTTCTGAGCAAATATCCCTATTCATGTCTATATTACTAAGTGATGAAGTTAGTGAAAAGCAGACTTTTACATTACCTAAACGTCTAGCAAGTTTCATTGTAAGATTCAAGGTCTAGGAATATCAAGTAAGAAAAGTAACAAAAATATTATAAAAGATACTCTATGTAAACAACAAAAGCAAACAAAAAGAAAAAAATGGAAAAATGGAATTTGTAGTTAGGGAACTCAGATTTGTGTTTACCTACTTATTCTTGCTGTGTTTTTTAATGTGAATAATTGAATAATAGAGCTATCTACCACTGAGATAGTTACCTAGATTCTATAAAATAATGTGCTCACAATTATGAAATGTTTTGTGCATATTAATTAAAAATGTTAAATCATCCAGTACTATAATTATCAATTATCTTTAAAAATAGCTGTGTAGATTAAAACAATTAAAAACATAGCCCTCAATTAATTTCAGATAGGAAAGTAATCACATGGACATTTTAACAAAATAATGATAAAAAGCAAGTGTTGCAATCATGGTATTTACTCCTTAAAGTCTGTTAAATAAGTCCTGTAGTTCATTACTTTTTATTTCATCTTAATGTGGTTAAGACCTGTTTTATTATGAGCATGATTTCCTCAAAATATGTTGAGTTTCTTCAAATCCATCAAGTAAAACCATCTGCATGTGAGTAATGATCAGAGTTTCCTATAATGACAATAAAGGAGATTTTCTTTCAAAAAACTACATAAACCAACTTTTATGAAGAATTATTGTACTTGCAAGCTCCCCCCACCCCAACCCCAGCATAACAACTTGTTCTCAAATGATAAATACTCCAGCACAGATTTTGTACATCTGTGGGAAAGAAATTTCAAAAATGGCCGCCAGACATAAATGAAAGGCCTTCTTTCTCTGGGATATGACAACAGTTCTTTGATACCTTTTGTGAGCCCTCTATTGTTCTCTCTTGCTTCCAACAAAAGATAAAAAACAGAAAGTAAAGTTTTTAAGCGAATGTTCTCTTTTGTTACTTACACCTTGCAGTTGGCTTAACAGGATTTCTCCCTGGATTGCTTTTTGCAGTATTACTACTCGGTCAAGGATATTTCAGTTGGAGGGATGTGCATCTGCTACGGTCATGCCAGGGCTTGTCCACTTGATCCAGTGACAAATGTATGTATATTTATAGGATGCTTAGCAAAATGAAACTCTGCACTGTAAAATGCTTCATGAGACTCTTTGCCGGTAGGGATGCTGTGAATGGGTGTCAGGTCCCCACTTAGGCGGTGTAACAGAGAGCCATGCCAGGGTGAAATAAAGCTGGCAGTTAGGATGATAGACTTTGAAGTCAGCCATCACAGTATCAGGAAACACATTCATTTTTTTCTCTCAACAGTCTCCAAAACTGGTCTATTCTGAAACCTCTCTAGCTCTGACAGCCTGCTGTCTGATTTAGCTTCAGAGAATGCCTGCCGTCAATCAACCAAACCATTTCTTTTAAAGGTTTTCATCAAAAAATTAATGCAAACAAATGAAAACTGTGCATGGAAGTAAATGTGAATGGCCGTGGAGCAGGGAGCTGAGGTAGGGCAGGAGCGACACGGAGAGGGATGGAAGAGCGTATTCAAGAGTGTGATGGAACTTCCAGGTCCGAAAATGCTAGAATGCTTTTGGCTTGAATTTTTCATTAATGCCAATGCATTAAGTAAGCACAGCCTAAAAAGAAGATGAATGAACATCTATTTTTCTCAGTCATAAGCTAGCAAAATACAAAACCATCTATTCTATATTACATGGAAGAAACATATTGAGTAGTGAGATCAGTGAACATAGTTAGCTATGTATAGATGCTTTTTCTTCTAAAAGCGTAATGCAAGTATTATTTCTCTCAAAGCTTGTTTTCTAATGCATCATAATGCTACTTCCTAGGGAAGGTTCAAATACCCTGGCATATTTTTTCTGGCAAGGTTGTAGTGTGGCTTCTCTGTAGGTATGGTTGTTGATCATGTGAACTGATGGGCAGTGTTACCCAAGCTGTGCGAGCCTGCAAGGCAGCCTTGCAGGGCCAGGTCCACATGACAAATGGGGACTGTACTCAGAGCACATGCAGACAGGAGATTCAGTCCTGGGACATTAGATTTCTATTATGCCCTTCGATGCCTATAAACCTACGAACCTATTCTCTTCTTCTCATGTCCCCAAATGTTGACAGTACTTTGCCTCTAAAACCAGAAGACCTGCAGATCTCAGGAATTTTAGTCTTCAAGACCATTCTCAATTGGACCTCTGTTCTTTTCTAAACCTGAGCCAAGTGATTCCAGAACGAGCCTGAACCTCCTTAGGCTGGTGTTGATCAGATATATCCACTTCCAAGTCTGGCACCTCTTTCCAGACTGACAGGAGCTTCACATTTTGTTACATGATCTCAGAGGTTTCTTTTCTCTTCCTTCTACCCATTTGGGAAGAGCTTTTCATTTATGGTTCTAAAAATTATTAAAATTATGCTTTTCTCCCAATTTCTGACCAGAAATCCCGCTGTGAATGTGAGCATAATACATGTGGTGATAGCTGTGATCAGTGCTGTCCAGGATTTCATCAGAAACCTTGGCGAGCTGGCACTTTTCTGACTAAAACTGAATGCGAAGGTATGTTCCTGAGAATTCAGCAATATACATAGTTCTTCATTTTCTGGTATGCAGGTAGTATGAACATGTGGTGATTTTAGGTAAGTGCATGTTTCCAGTTTAGATATTTTATCTCAGGCAATAGCTGGTAGGCTTCTTTACTGCACTGTTTTAGTTACTCAGTTTTGTTTTTTGTAATTTGACAAAACTTACCAAATACCCATGACTTTACCACTGTGTGGGTATTATGAGAAATAGATAAAAGAATAGTAAAAGCGTAGGGTACATTTACCATCATCAGCATAGATCTCTGGCTTATCCACACACATATCCACATGCCTCCACAGTTGACCTTAACAATGTGGAGGTTAGGGAAACTGACCCCACACACAATCAGAATCTGTATATAACTTCGATTCTCCAGAAATGTAATCATGAATAGCCTACTGTTGATCAGAAGCCTTACCAATAACACCATTAACACATATTTTGTATGTTATATGTATTATATATTATATATTCTATTCTTATAATATTATCTAACCTGTTCTTAATTTTAGGGGGGGTATTTCTAGGCTACATGGTCATTTGTGAATATTTTCAAATTGTGACAAATCTCCAAAAAATTTTTCCATATATTTAATTGAAAACAATCCTCATATAAATAGACCCATACAGTTCAAATCCATATTGTTCAAGGGACAACTATGTACACACACACACACACACACACACACACACACACACACACACACACTACTTGAAATGCAAAAAAGCATTCAGCAAAACCTACGCTCTTTGGAGACCAGTTTTCTAAATGTGTTTATATGTTTATTATAAAATGATTCTGGAACCAGTATAGCTCCAGCTTTTTTTCTGCCTTCTTCCTTTGTAGCTCCCTACCCCCCTGCACACCCTCTAGTAAATAGCTTTTGAATACCAATCATCTAGTAAATGGAGGAAAACCAGAGGGGAGAGATTATACCTAATGTTTAGAGCTATATTATCACCTAAGAAACAAAACAAAACAAAACCACTCTGATTCATTAGTTATACTTATTAAAGGGTGATGTTTGGGTCCAGTAGCTCAGAAGAATATGAGAATAAAAGGTAACAGAGAAGACAAGAAAACAAATTTGTAGAAATAGAATATTTATTTTAATGGTGATGATAGATATTTTAAATGTGTGGTTTCTCATTAACAACATTATAAAATACTAGAATTAGAAATGGCACAGTGATAATCATTAGCATGAACTATGCTGTAGCAGTTATGGGACAGTGACAACCAAGAAAAGAGCCAGTAATGAAAAATAGTAAAGCAACAGGCTATGCAAACACGTGTCAACAAATAGCCATTAATACTTTAGTATTATCACTTTTGAAGGTAACTCATATGTCCAGTGTTTTCAGAAGGGAAATACCCAAGAAGTGTAGCAGATGACTTTAAGCCTAATTCTGCCAACTGGCCCAACATGGCGATTGGGATGCTAGGGAAACCTGGGTTTCTGAAAATGTGCTCAGGCCAAGATGAGACCTAAAAACAAAGACTTGTGCTATAAATCAATGCCATCCATGAAGCCCAATTCAACTGAATTCAGATATTAATATCTTAGTGGGTCCTAACCACATTTCAGTTCCATAGATATATACGGCCACCAAAAACAGGCTTTATAGAATTTTAAGCTAATACCAACTTTGTATTTTTATGAAAAAAAAAAAAAAAACTTTATCATAATGTGTCATGTGTCGGGCATAGTAGGTCCCTCGGTTTCTCCACTGCTTCTCCCAGTGAGAGCAGACATTCATCCCTAAGAGTGAATTTAAGTGCAATGCCACTTATAGTCTCAAACTTCTTTAAATTTAACTGTATTCCAATTCTGTTGGCAGAATAGCAGCAATCACGAGAAGGGGGAGCATTTGAGAGCAGGATTATTCCTGTTGCCCCTGACGTTCCATCGCACAGTTATAATTAAGTAATGTGAAATGGATCTGCAAAATTCTTTACCACTCCCCACTTGTGTATATATGTTTAAATAAGAAAACAAAAAGTGTAGTTTAAATTTGGTAGCGGTAGGGATGGACAAAGCAACACACAAGCAGATTGCCACTTGTTAATATATACATTTTTTTTTTAAATAGTGACATTCTGAAACAATAACCTTTTCTTGTGGGACAGATGGGAGATAGAATTTCCAAGCTTAAAAAATGTTTCTCTTTTCCCCCCACAAATTAACAATAGGAATGCCAATCACAAAACCCCGCATATATATTGTGTTTTTGGTAATGTGTGCATTCCTGAAAGCTAATAGGAAAAATTTTCTTTTCCAAGTTGAATTGTATTCCAATCACCTTAATATGTAGAAAAATCCTTCTGTAACATGGCAGATCCTTCTAGAAGATGAATAATTACTTACTAATTCATTGGAGTTTAATTCGAATTTTCACCAATCTGGCTTATTTGCAGGAGGATATATCTTTAGAGAGCAAAGAATATTTCTTCCATTGCTAAGCCTGTACTAAAGACTGTTTCCATCACATGTCTTGGACATTCTGTGAAATAGCAAACCACTGATGGCAGAGTGAAAAATTGCTTTTTGTGAGTAGGTACTATCCGTGTTCTCAGAGGCCTTAAATGGGGAGCTGTGCATGGCCTTTTAAACAGCACCCAGGGCTATAGGCAGAGAGCCCTGGCTCATGGGATATGAAAAGCAGGACTCCCAGACATCAGTGTTTTACCTACATTAGGTCATGGTTATAATGCTAAATCTAAATAAGGTGAGAATCAGCTTGCATTCCTCTATATTTTCCTCTACTTAAACTGAAAGGAGAAATCTTGACTATTTCTTGCAATATATTTTTACAACAGGATGTTTAAGAATTTGTGTGTATTGTCCTAAAGATATAAAACTGCTTATAATGCCTAGTTATTTATATTTATAACTATAATTTCCCTAGAATAAAGTTTGAAAACTTTCCATCAAATGGCAAGAATACTCTTTTTTAAATCAAAAGTCAACAGACTGGAGAAGGTATTTGCTACAGACATGACAAGGATATAATACTCTTACTATACTAAGACAGCTTCTATACAAAAAGAAAGAAGGAATTCAATAAACCAGTTAAAAATGAGCAAAGATTAGAACAAGCATTTCTCAGGAAAAGAAAAGACTTATAACCCTAAAGAGGTTATCATACTTATTCTTTTTTTTAAAAGTTTTTAATGTTTTATTTATTTTTGAGAGAGAGAGAGAGAGACAGACAGACAGACAGACAGCATGAGCAGGGGAGGGTCAGAGAAAGAGGGAGACACAGAATCAGAAGAAGGCTCCAGGCTCTGAGCTGTCAGCACAGAGCCTGACGCGGGGCTCGGACCCATGAACCCCGATATCGTCACCGGAGCCAAAGTCAGATGCCCCCCCACTTATTCTTAATTAAAGAAGTACCAATTAAAACAATGAAAATATTCTTTTAAACTTATCAAAGCGTTCATTCATTCACTCAACAAATACTTGAACACTTTACTATGTCCAAGATCTGAACTAAGAGGGTTGATTATACACAGTGCTGATAAGACTATGTATGGTTAAACAGTTTTATCATATATATTGGACAGAGAGTAATTTGACAGCATTTTTGGAGGGACATTTTACAAGTTAAAGGAAGTTAAAATCGGGAAAATTGGACAAGAAATGATACTTGTAGGTATTTAGCATATAGCTGTAGCTGTATAGCTGTACAGAGCACATAATAATTCTGTCATTAGTACACAATTGCTACTGCTACTAACATTTATGCAGCTGAGTATTTCCTATGGCTCAGGCATTCCTATGGGTGTTTTGCTTTCTCAAAACAACCGTAAGAGGGAAGCACTAAAATAACACCAAGATTTAAATTTTCTCTTCAGAGAAACTGGCAAAACGGGAAGCAGTCTGACATTAGAACCCCACCTCTCTCCCATTTCTTTGTTCTCCCAGTAGGTACTGTGTTACTTATAACCCAGAAATCTGGAAACAGTGTAACTGACCATTAATAGGAAGCTGATAGACATCCCATTCAAGAAGTATCCTGTGCAGCCGTGGGGGAAACACCCTAATAGAGAAAGAGCTATGCTATTTAGTGTTAGTAAGATTTGGCAATAGGTCAGAACAGTATATAAATGTTTCCCTTGTGGAAAAAAAAAAAAAAGATTGAGCCATGTGCCCCACACATGAGCTTGCATACACAAATGTACCCCTCGTCACCTGGCTAAACACACGTATATATGGAAATCCATGTAAGAACATCAACGAAACTCAGGATCTGAGGATGGAGATTCTGCATAGGATATCTTTCCCCTTAGTTCATATCCTAAAATAAATTTTACCCATTTTATAAATAATTGTACCCAGTATTTCTAAGGGAATGATTTTTTTTCACATTTCTGAACTCCTATGTTGAAGATGAGGAGGATCAAAGGGAGGGGAGTGGGCAGGAAAATCAATTAAGAACTTATTTACAAGGCATTATGCTAATGATTCTACAGGCATTTTCTCACTTAAATATCCCTATCTGGTATGTACTATTGACCTCTCTGTGTTTATGGAAGCTGAGCCTTAATGAAATTAAGTTCCCTACATTACGTGACTACTAAGTACTGGATATCCAAGACTGGTACCAAACGGTGTGATCTCAGCCACTACGCAAAGCAGCTTACATTTTGTCCTGATTACTTGGCACATATGATACATTTTATATCTCTTATCAACTAGCACTTGAAAGGATTTGTGCCAGTGGTTAGCCCTTTAGACTTGGAACCTAAATTAGTGGGCTTGACAAAACTGATTTGGTTACCATTTTTTGTTTAAGATTTTATTTTAAGTAATCTCCACATGCAACACGAGGCTCAAACTCACAACCTCCAGATCAAGAGTCATATGTTCTACCAACTGAACCAGCCAGGCACCCCTGATTTGGTTACTTTTATAATTCTTTCACTTCTCTTTGTCTCAGTTCCTAATAAATGGAAGGTGGTTAATATAAGTCCCTAACTCATAAAGCTGTTTTGAGAATTAAAATTAGAGGTCATAAATATAAAACACAGAACATAGCATATAAAACCTCCAAGTTTTAGTTATTATTAGAAGTACAAAAAAGGAACTATGTCCTAAGTGCCCCTTTTTATCCATAGGATCTAGCACTGGAGTTTCACATATAATAATTATCTAGCACAGATTACCTGGATATAAATCATTCAGTGCCATAGTTCAATAATTTATGGTTTAACATAATAGGAAGTTATGGGTTGAACCATATAAAATTTCAGTTTTAGAAGATAAAGTCAGTCAAATATTGGCAATTTCATATCATTCAGCTTAATTTATATGTTTTAATTATTTCATGTTCTATTTAAAAAGTGTGAATTTATTAATATATTCACTAAATTCAAAAACTTTCTAGATACTTTTGTACTGATTTTATACATATATATACACATGCTAATGTAATGTTATTTCTCATTGAATATAAAAACCTATTTTGTAATGGAAAATGATTTTTGAATACATCTGAAACGTGAAATTAAGGTTTATAAATTTATTTTCCCTAATGCAGCATGCAATTGCCATGGGAAAGCTGAAGAATGCTATTATGATGAAAATGTTGCCAGAAGAAATCTGAGTTTAAATATACATGGAAAGTACATTGGAGGGGGTGTGTGCGTGAATTGTACCCAAAACACGGCTGGTATAAACTGTGAGACCTGCATTGATGGCTTCTTCAGACCCAAAGGGGTAAAGCACACTTTTTCTTTCTCTTTCATGAAGTGTTATTTCTGGCTTTTTCATACAGAGGTGTATCATACAGAAAAATAATTTTTGAAAGCTTCTTTGAACAGTTGAACTGCAAATTCTAAGAGGTGACTAGGAATGTTTCAAAAGGAAACCATGATATAAAACAATTCCATCTTTCCGGAAAGTTCCATCATGCCCCATTCCAATCAATCATCACTCCATGGCACTGTTTTGATTTTTAGAGCATAACATAGTATTGTTTTGTAGTGAGTCTGATGATTTGAAATAAACTACAAACTATTTTGTGTTCCTTCTTTTCCTCGATATAACATGTAAAGAGTTATCTGTAGTGTGTCCATCACTAGTTCTTTTTTTAGAAAACATCACTGACTTTGGAGTATTTCTTTGCATGAATGCACTGCAAAGTTTTAATCCATTCTTTTTGTGGATATTAGTGTCGTCTTCAGTTTTTGGTTAGCTCCTATGAAACACTGCTTATAGTAAGCGAAACATGTTCACAAAAAGACTTATATTTTATGTAGGTTTTTTTGGGTCTTGTTTTATTTACGTTGCTTGCATAAACATCTAGGAATAGAATACTTGTTTTATAGGATATTCATATGTTTGATTTTATAAGAAACTGCTAACATTTTGCCAGATTAGTAACAGTATTCTACACGGTCACCAAAAATGTCTGTGAGTTCCAGTTCTTCCATATCATCGCTAATATTTGGTGTTGACAATCTTTATGAAGTAGCTATTCTAGCCAATACTGTGGGTGTGGCAAGTCGGTATTTGGCAATCACTAAATCATTCCCATCATTGCTTAGTGCAACCACAGATCTCTTATGAATTTACAGCAGATCATATTATGGATTTAATTTTCATATTAAGTGCTTATTGGCTATTCTTATATTTTCTTTTATGAAGTTTCCCTTCTTCAAGCCAAGATTTTTTTTTTAACTCTAGAAACTTTACAATTTTAGCTTATAGATCTATGGGCCATCTCAAGCAAATCTTTGAGTGTGGCATAAAATGATGATTGAGATCTCACATGGTTACCCTGTTTTTCCAGAACTTTATTTTTGTTAACTTCTTTTATTCCTTTAAACTGCTTTGAGACATTTGTTGCAAATCATATGGTTTGATCATGTGAATCAATTTCCATGTGTCAGTTTTTAGAGCTCTAGTTCTGTCCCATGGATTTATTTGTTCATTCTGGTGTTAATAGCACACTATCTCAATTACTTTAGCTTCAATAAAATAGATTTCAGAAATGTACACACACCAACTTTATTCTTCCTTTTGAGGATTGTTTTGGACATAATAGTTTCTTTATATTCCCATACAATTTATTTTTCCCTGTACAAATTTTAGAATGAACTTGTCAATGGCAGAAATATTAGTTGGGATTGTTGTATAGAATCTAAATACAAATATGAAAGAACTAACAGTAACAATATTGAGTCTTGCAATCAATAAATATAGTATATCTCTCAACTTATTAAAATGTTTTTAAATTGTTCACAGCAGTGTTTTCAGTATAGAGAACTTGGATATATTTTGTTAAATCTCAATATGTTTATGTATTATTATAAAATATAATTATAAAATTATTTAATGTTATTAGGAAGATTTTCAAATATTGATGTTATATACTTTACCTAAGTTCCTTTATTAGTTCAAGTAATTTAAACTAGATTATTTAGAAGTATACATTCATGTTTCTGTTTATAAATTCCTTCTTTTGCGATCTTTATGTCAGCGTATATATTATGTCTTTAATTCTTTGATTTCAAGGTATTTTCTTTATATTTGCATTGCAATTTAGTAGTTAGTTCATGTATTGGCAAACTCTGGATCCTAGATTAAATTTAGCCCATGACCTAGTTTTGCATGTCCTACAAACAAAGAATGTTTTGGACATTTAAAATATTTGTTAAGGGGCACCGAGGTGACTCAGTAGGTTAAGCATCTGATTCTTCATTTCAGCTCAGGTCATGATCTCCAGGAATGTGAGTTTGAGCCCCACATTAGGCTCAAATGGGGTACAGATGGTACAGAGCCTGCTTGGGATTCTGTTCCTCCCCCCCCCCCCCCCCCGCCCCTTCCCTGTTCACACACACTCACTCTCTCAAATAAACAAACATTTTAAAAAAGTAAATGTTTGTTAAAAGAAGAAGATGGTGTGGAGAAGGCAAGAAAGAAGGGGAAGAGGAGGGGGAAAAGGAGAAAATGGAAAAGAACAAGATTAAGAAGAACAAGATGTACAAGAACTAGAAGGAAGGGGAGAAGGGGGAGGAGGAAGAGGAGAAGAATGAAAAGAAACAGAGACCTAGTATCTGTTTGAGCTCTACTATCTCTTTTCCTTTTGAAACTCCAACTAGAATACACATCAGGTTCCCTGATTGTGTCCTATGTTACTCAGGCTGTGCTAATTAAACAAACACAAACACTTCCTTTCTTCATCCTTCAGATTGGAAATCTCTATTTATCTGTATACAACTTTACCCCCTGCCATCACTAATCTATTGTCAAGTAAATCTGGTTAAGTTTTAATTGAGATGTTTTACTTTTCAGCTTTCTAGAATCTTATTTTTTTTTATAGTTTCCATTTCTCTGCTGATATATTCCATGCTTCACTTATTTATAAACATTATTTCCTTTATGTCTTGGCCATATATACAGTACCTATGTAAGCCCTTCCAAGCTAATTCCAGTACCTCACAGTCTGCTTTTATTGACTTATTTTTTTTCTTGAATAAAGTTTCTTCTTTCTTCTCATGTCTAGGAATTTATCATTTGTACAAGACATTTTGGATGATACAATGTAGAGACATGAGTCTATTATCTTCCTCTGAGGATTTCTGAATTCGGTATTAATTGGTAGTTAATTTACTGATTACTATGAAGGGGTAGAGGCTTACTTTTACACTGTGCTAAGGCAGATTAACAGAAGGGTCAAGGTGGTTTTCTAATCTCGCTCACTTGGTTGACAACTCCAGTGTCTGTTTCTTCGTGCACCTTATTGAGTTTTGCAGTGGTTAATTTCCACTGGACTTGTAGTCTCCTGAATGGATGTACGGATAAAGGATTAATTAAGCATTTGAGGAGTGTTGACATGCAGATTTTGGTGCTCACCATCTCTGAACAGAGATCTCAGCTGATGTATTTTTTTTCCTTCAAACCTCAAATTCTTCCAAGATCTGCCTGCTTTTGATTAATTCCAAAGGCCCCCAAATCCTTGACTTTTATATTTTGTCCGGAATGAATACTTGTTATCTAAGAATACATTGGACCACACAAGACACTCTGTCATTATCAAATGTGGAAACTTCAAGTTTTATTACAAGTCAATTAAGTGAAAATGAGCCTAGATTATGGTATTTTAATACTTATAAAAATACTTATGCTATACTATGTGTTAAAAAATTCAAATCTCTTACCAGCCTAATATTTGGGTAGAACTCTATTTCTTGTTTTATAAACATATAGAACACAATTTTTTTTGCATTACAGTTTTATAGATAAATAACATCTTTACAATATTTTAAAAATTATTATCCTAAAGTCTGATTTAAGAATTATTTACTAAATGCATATATTAATAGTTAACTATAATGCAGTGTTTACTTTGAGAACTAATTAATAAATTTTAATTTTATTAAATTTTAATAAAATTAAAAATCACGTGTAAAGTAGATATATTTACAGAATCTCATGTGTTAGAAGGATTCCTGGTCAGCAATCTGATTCAGGCAGCTTTCTCCAATTACCACAAAGAGGGATAATGAATTGGGAGTCTTTTATTTACTCAAGTTCATCATTAGAATCATAAACCACATTTATAACAGCCAAGGTCTTATTCAAAAGAAATTTTTTGTCTTTTGTTCACAGAGGGTTTTTGTTTATGTTTTATGTTTTTGTTTTCATGTCTTGGTGTTTTATTTTGTTCTGTTTTGTTTTCCTAGGGAAAAAGCCCTTTTCTCAATTCTACTCTGAAATTTCTACTCATACTTCAAGCTTTAGTCTAAATGTCACTTCTTCTGTGAAACTTTGTTGACTCCTTTGTGCTGTGTTATCACTGCCTCCTCTTCTGTGCCATAAGGCTCCGTGTGTCAATTTTATCATGTTGCACATTGTATTTAATCAATGTCTTTCAAGCCTGTTTTTCTTGTAAGCTTATTTAAGGCAAAGACCCGGCTTTATCCATCTGTGCTTTGCACAGCGCTTCTTTCATTATGGGGAATGAATAAATGTGTCTTAAATGATTGATAGTCTATCTGACATGTAAATAACTCTCTAGTTATGACACTTTGACTTATATGAGTAAAGTTTACATTTATAAATGAAGCATAGATATATACATATATAAAGGCCATATTTTATGGGGGAAATTTATATATTTATATGTATAGACCTATTATAGAGAGAGACACCTCACATAGAGTGCATGTGCACAGTATTTCAGCATATATACCATAGTTATATATACCATAATATATACCATAATATACCATATTATATACCATAATATAAACCATATTGTGTGTGTTTTTTTTTTTCTTATCCTATTGCATCTGGAAAAGAAATGCTCTAATTAGAGCATATTGCCACAGTCTAGGTTTGTTTAATTAAGATATTATAACACTAAAACTAGTTGTATTGAATATTTAATATATCTGAGGAATCTTATGAGACCCTTTATATGTTAATCCTTTTAATTTTAGTTTAATAACATCACTATAGTTGCTAGTGTTCTCCTCCTATCACAAGGAAGTCAATAAGTTTCAAGAGGCCACATAGCCAGTGGGGCCACAGTAAGATATGAACTCATGTCTCTTAATTGTGGAGGAAACGACATTGTTTCCCTTGAGGTTATGCTGCCTCTCCTGGAAACCAAACGTTTAATTTGAGTACTTAATATTATCTGTTTTGTCAGCACCAAGTATACATTTCTATTTAATTAATCATATCACTATAAATGTGACAAAAATTCCTAAAAAATAAATTTGGGGAGAAATTAGTAATTTTGAACTATGTTGTAAAAAAAACCCACACAAAACAAACAAACAAACAAAAAACTAACAGAAGGATTTTATGACAGAATGTATGTTAGAGACCATCAGGCAGTTATTGTTATTTTTGTTTGTTATAACAATGATACTGTGATTATAAAAGAGATGCATACTGAAATGTATGGAGATTAAATGACTACCTGCAATTTTCTTTAAAAACTTCAGCAAAGAATGAAAAATGATGGAACTCCTATGGCAAAATCTTGATAATTGCTGAATCTAGGTAGCAAATATATAGATGTTTACTGTGCTATCTTCTTTACCTTTGCGTGTATCCATTTTGAAGAAAGGGATTTTATAAATTGCAAATATATATTAAAGATAATTTCTTACATTATTTTCTCAATATACTTTATTCCTATATATTATTAAATTTATTTTGTCCTTAAAATTTGCTGAATTGAAAACTATTTGTGTTTTTATCACATGTGATGAAGAGCCTGTTAATATTCTTGTTAGGTATCTCCAAATTATCCAAGACCATGCCAGCCATGCCACTGTGATCCAATTGGTTCCTTAAATGATGTCTGTGTGAAGGATGAAAAACGTACTCAACGAGGTGAGCTCGATCGCAGAAGGATGTTCTGATAAAACAGCAACTCAAAGCCAGATATGATTATTTTTAGGGTAACATTTTGTGATATATTTAATTTGCTTAATAATTTTGTTCTCAGGGCACTTGGGTGGCTCAATTAACCATCCTACCCTTGATTTCATTTTGGCTCAGGTCATGATTTCATTGTTTGTGAGTTTGAGGCCCACAGCAGACTCTATTGCTGACAGCATGAAGCCTGCTTGAAATTCTCTGTTTCTGTCTCCCTCTGCCCTCCCTCGCTTGCGCTCAACCCCCCTTTCTTAAAATAAATATTTTAAATAATAATAATAATTTTATTCTCATGTCTGTCAGCATTCCCTCCAGGAACCGTTTTTTTAAAATTTATCTCAATCATTCTTTACCTGTAAACTAATTATAATTATTTAATTATAATGCTTTAAGAGCAAAAAGAGTTGAATAACTTATTTTGCATTATATACATGTCTCTGCATATATATCTTCTGGTCAATCAGAAATCTGTGATGTATATAATTTTTAAATGTTATTTATTGTCTTGTTCTGTAGTTTCTATGGGTTTTAGCGTGAAATGACAGCATTCACTGTGAGACGTGTGTGCTGTAATGGAAAGAGAGAACAGACAGCACATTCTGAGGTGCAGTCAATAGTAAAGAAAGCAAAACATGTCCATAGAAGACTAAAATTAGGTAGTAGTCATGAGTTAATGAAGGGAAAGAGGCTGACACTAATTTAAGCCAAATACTTTCCTTGTGGATTGAAATTCATGATGAACTCCAAACACTGAAAAATCAAATGTCAAAATAACTCCTTAATGTGAAATGTGTAGGAGCTATTTCCAGGAGAGTTGCTTGCCAAAGTTAAGTAGAACATTAGGACATATCTGAAACAGTTTCTTAATATTTTTAAGAATGGATTATTCTCTTCTTAGGAAAGACTAAAATAAATTATGGCTACAATATAGGGATTTTTCCCCCATTGAGTTTCAAGTCAAAAGACTGGCAATGTTTCTTTGGCACAGTTTAGCTAAACTGCTTTCTTTATAAAACTGTAGGATTATCAGCATAAACTCTCCAGTCTTAAAAGATTAAAATACTGATTATTTTACATCTCAAATGGTGAGTCATTGAGGTCATTTTTCATTTTATGGCCCCTTATCGTTTTGTAGTAACAACTAAATTATGTTATTTTCAGTAATATCATTTAGCTTTTTTCTGTACTTTTTAAAGAAGTGTATTATTTGTGAAGAAGTGATAAAGGTAGAAAAGTAGAAAAATAAGCGTACAATGCAGTGGTAATTCATCATAAATACTCTTATCAACATGTTTGTGTTAACTTCACATAATGTGTTTTTCCCAAACCACTGAGAGGTGCTGTGAAATCTGGTTTTAGCACTCGAAAAGTACATCATTATCTGAATAACCATGATTTACATACCCACTCAACTTTATATAGATATTAAGATTGTTTCTAGTTTTGTTTATTATAACCAATGCTTTAGTGAAGATTTTTGTGTATAAATATTTTTCAATTAGTGGTTTTTGGGTAGTTCAGTTGGGTAAACATCTGACTCTTGATTTTGGCTCACGTCATGATTTCACGGTTCATGAGTCTGAGCCCTGCATCAGGCTCTGTGCTGATGGCTTGAAGCCTGCTTGGACTTCTTTCTCTCTCCTTTTCTCTCTGCCTCTTCCTTACTTGCACTTTCTCTCTCTCTCTCTTTCAAAAATTAATAAACATTAATTAAAATATTTTTCAATTATTACAAAAACAATACATAGTAAAGATACAGTTTTGATGATGGAAAAAGAATAAAATCAATAGCAATAGCATCCTCTTCAATTTATTCATTCCCTGTCTCATTTCCAAATTTAATCACACTGAGCCATTTCTTCTATTAAGTTTTTCTGGAAGAACTTATCTTATAAACAGTAACTAAATGATATTCTTAGTATTTTCATCACCATTAAATATTGCGTATTGACTCACCGTCTTAAAAGACAAATGTTTTGGGGAGCCCGGGTGGCTCAGTTGGTTGTGTCCATCTTGGGCTCAGGTCATGATCTCACGGTTTGTGAGTTTGAGCTCCTCATCGGGCTCTGTGCTGACAGCTGAGACTGGATCCTGCTTCCGATTAAGTCTCCCTCTCTCTCTCTGTTCCTTCCCCACTCTCACTCTGTCTCTCTTTCTCTCTCTCAAAAATAAACATTAGTATATCTTTTAATTTAAAAATAAGACAAATGTGGGGCGCCTGGGTGGCTTAGTCGGTTAAGCGTCCGACTTTCGCTTAGGTCATGATCTCGCGGTTCGTGGGTTCGAGCCCCGCGTCGGGCTCTGTGCTGACTGCCAGCTCAGAGCCTGGAGCCTGTTTCAATCTGTGACTCCCTCTCTCTCTGACCCTCCCCTGCTCATGCTGTCTCTGTCTCTCTCTCCTAGAAATAAATAAAACATTTAAAAAAAAAATTTTTAAAAATAAGACAAATGTTTCATTTATGCCACTTCCTTCATTCACCCCAGTATTTACACATTTTTATTATGTATCTCATCTATGGTATCTTTATCATATTATATAAATAGCTTATATCAGCATTCCATGATCCATTAAATTTAGACTACTTGTTAGCTGTTATTATGTTTATTTGGGGCTATCTTTGCTAGATTTTGATACCAACTTTTTACTAGCATCATATACTAAATTACATAGCTTTCCATGTTTTTAAATGTTGAAAACACTCTGTAAAAACTTACGGGTATCAAAACATTTTGGGGGTAATTATTTGATCATTTGTCTTCTTTTGATATCTTTCATTATTTTTAAGGTTCTTTTTTTGCCTTATTTTCTTTTTCTTTATTTTTCAAATCTTCCTTCTTTCCTATAGTGGTCATTTGTTTTTTTCTTTTTTTATAATTACATGAACTAATTTTATTTGGTGTACATTATTAAGAATGGAAGTATTTAAACTTAAAAGTTTACTTTCAGCAACTGTTTTTTCTATATCCCACAAACATTGCTAAATTTCTTTCTCACAGCTGTTATGTTCTATTTAGAAAATTATTTAATCTGCAGTTGAAGTCTTGATTTTCTCTTTTACCCAAGAGTTATAAGGAGAAATATTTATCCATTAATTTTTAGAGAGGTGAATTTTGATTAAGATTCTATTAACATGTTGGTATTTAGAATCAATTAAATCCTAATTATGACATATGTTACAAATGTAGAAGTACTAATTTATGTTAAGAAAACAAGACTTTGATCATTTCTGCTTTAAGAAATTGAACCTTTCTATAGATTAATTAAGCTGCAATAGATATTTATATACTATATAAAGTGTAATTCAACAATAGTTGATTATCCACAACTTTCTTTTTTTTCCTAATTCATCTGCAAATATTTGAAGTGGGAGGTTAATGTAATTACCAGCCACTGATCTTTGAGCCCCCAAATCTTCTGTCTGTATATTTTTGCATTTAAAATTAGTGCTTCTATGGTGTATAAATATAACTTAACATGTTTTTTATTGCATCTTCGTCAGTGTAAAATGAGAGCTTTTCCTATTATTTTAATTGGATTCTCCTTTGGCCATTACTAATACTACATACAACTGTTTTTACATTTCTTTTTTAAAAAAAAATTTTTTTTTTAATGTTTTATTTATTTCTAGGAGAGAGAGAGAGACAGTGTGAGCAGGGGAGGGTCAGAGAGAGAGGGAGTCACAGACTGAAACAGGCTCCAGGCTCCAAGCTGGCAGTCAGCACAGAGCCCGACGCGGGGCTCGAACCCACGAACCGTGAGATCATGACCTAAGCGAAAGTCGGACGCTTAACCGACTAAGCCACCCAGGCGCCCCTGTTTTTACATTTCTGTATGCTTTCCTAATGTAGATTAACATTCTTTTATTTTTAATATTTCTCATCATTTTGTGTATTTCTTGTGAACGTTACACACACACAGTTGTAATGGAAGCAGTAAGACCGTGAACTCACTACACATGGTTGGTGTGTGGGTCCTACAGTCTTCCTGTCCTTCCTCCATGTGCTTTCTCACTGTAACATTTCTTTCCTTGTCTTTCCCCTCCTTTCTCCTTTCTTTTTTTGAGCAGGCGCTATTTTACTGATTTGCTTTTATATTTTTCTAGATTTTGAAAGTCAGTAACTTGTATTTACTCATCTGCATTTTTCTATTTTCTAATCAAAGACGAGAATAAAAATTGTCTTTTGCATTTCTCTATTTAAAAAGAAAAAGTAAATTTAAACTGCTTTCATGTTCCTCCTCCCTTAGCCTCAAAATATCTGTTCACATGTTGTTGTTAAACTCAGTGATGTCATACTTAGATTATTGTTGTTTTATTTTTGGGTTAAGTAGTATATTTTTGCTCCCAGGCACTTTCCATCTCCTGATAGCTTGAGTTATGAACCAACAGGCGTCAAAGGTCACTGCTTATTCTTCATTGGGTGTCATCAGTCATTTATGGAAATTAGTCCTCAATCACTGTGACAGGTTTTTTTTGCAGTCTTAGTTTTGGTAGATGCTTTGAGATTTTATCTTTTGTTTTTATTCTTAATATCTTTAAAGATGCCCAAAAGATGCTGCATTAGCGAATTGTACCCAGCTTCTAACTGAGCCTTCTACCTTTTGGTTTTCTTTTTTTTTTTTTATAGATATGCATCAGTTTTCCAACGTTTGTGTCAAAATAGAATTTTAAGCGTTACTATAATTAAAACCTTAGGAACGAGATTATGTATTTGCCTTTAAAGTGTCCGCATGTGGCTCGTCTTCCCTTAGGTCTGGCACCTGGGTCCTGTCATTGCAAACCTGGCTTCAGAGGCGTGAGTTGCGATCGATGTGCCAGGGGCTACGCTGGCTATCCAGACTGCAAACCCTGTAACTGCAGTGGCGCAGGGAGCACAAACGAGGACCCATGTTTTGGACCCTGTCACTGTAAGGTGAGTTGTATATTCTGGCAATGTCCACCGTCAAGGCAGAAGGTCATTTTCCTTTGCTTCTCTGTTCTGCTATGCCCGCTAAGCAAATTGTAATAACTTCTCTTGTAAACATCCACTATTTTATATCTGGCACTCATGTGTCTTTTCAGCCAAGTTCACTGCTGCAAGACACCACCCATTTGTCTAAAAGCCTACAAACACATGAAGGACAGGTCACATTAAGAATAGGTGACATNGGAGGAGGGCACTTTGGGGATGAGCACTGAGTGTTATGTGGAAACTAATTTGACAATAAACTATTTGTAAAAAAAAAAAAAAAAGAATAGGTGACATTTTGTAACAAACACACTTTTCTCCCATTACCCATCTAGTCTGTTAACTTAAATATATACAGCACTACAAGGGTGCCTGGTTGGCTTAGTCGGTTAAGCGTCTGACTTTCGCTTAGGTCATGATCTCGCAGTTCGTGCATTCGAGCCCCGCGTCGGGCTCTGTGCTGACTGCTAGCTCAGAGCCTGGAGCCTATTTCAGAGTCTGTATCTCCCTCTCTCTCTGACCCTCCCCTGCTCACGCTGTCTCTCTCTCTCTCTCTCTCCTAGAAATAAATAAAAATGTTAAAAAAAAATATATACAGCACTACAAACAGCAACCCTTTAAAGCTACTGTGCACTCAGATCTCCCATAGCTTTGTATTTAACTCTGAAAATAATTCACCATAGGTTACATTCCAGATTTTTAAATAATCTTCTGAAGTTTAAACTCAGAGTGCCAGCAAATACCATATTCAAATTCTTCTGTTTTATTACAAAAAATGTAAGAAGATGTAGTGGAATTGATTAAAGCCTCAAGATTTCCTCCCAAGAGCACTTTCAGAAATACAACTTTATTTGTTGTACATAGCCCCAGCCTAATAGCTCATCATGTTAATGCCAAGGGATACATTACACCTACAGCTTATACACATAGAGGAGATGGAGACGTGCACAAGTCTAAAATGATAGAATTGATTTCCTTTAGCTATAGCAATCAGTTCCAAAACACTGGAATTAAACAGTGTTATCTGCATTAGTTGAGAGAATGAACAATCCATTGAAAACGTTAGAATGTCATACTGTTATAAAAAATGAATGTACTTATTATTTTGTTGTTCTCGATCATAGTTGGAACCTTAATAAGAGTTTTTATTAATTCATTAGTCTTATCTAGGAAGCTATAAATTATATGCTTCGATTTGTTGTATGTGTGCATGTGCATGCAAACATTAAAGTATAACCCAAGGGGCACCTGGCTGGCTCAGCTGGTTAGGCATCCAACTTTGGCTCAGGTGATGATCTCACAGTTTGTGGGTTCGAGTCCCGCATTGGGCTCGGTGCTGACAGCTTGGAGCCTGAAGCCTGCTTCAGATTCTGTGTCTGCCTCTCTCTGCCCCTCCCTCACTTTCTCTCTCTCTCAAAAATAAATAAAAATATTTTAAAAATTTAAAGTATAACAGAAGAAGTAAATATTAGTATTAATATGAAGTGTACATTTATTGGGACAAGAATGTTTGAAATAACAAGCTAAATATTGTAATAGTTACATAATTGGTGTACATCATCAGTAATTTAGGTGCTTTCTTGACTATTGAAACAATAGTTTCGCTTGAAACAAGCTCCACTCATGAACTTGTAGTTTGTAAGTTCGAGCGCCACATCAGGCTCTTGGGCTCCGACTGTTAGCCCACAGCCCACGGCAGATCCTCTGTCTCTCACGCCCCCTCTCTCTCTTCCCCTCCCCTGTCCTGTCTCTCTCTCAAAAAATAAAAAAAATAAAAATAAACATTAAAAAAAAAACAACCACAATAAATAGTAATTAAGAAAACATAAAAAAATGAACAATTAAGTGAGTAGCATCTTTAAAAGAATTGCCTTTCCACTGTGTGATACTTTAAATAGATGACTATAAGCCCTTATAGACTAATTTTTTTAGGATAAAAACTTGCAGAAAATAGATCTTAATAGATATCTACATGATTTTAAAAAATAATTATATGCATATTTCAAATGAATTATATCATAATATGCATACATATAATATGCTATATGTTTATAAAAATAATAAATACTGTGTTCCAATACGATACACATATAATTTAAATACTGCACAGATATTTATTCATGTAGGGAAATGTGGTAGCTCATTCTGTTTTACAGAAACACGATTTGACATAGGTGTCAGCTGATTATTTAAAACAACATAGATCGATCAATATGACATTTATCAAGTAACATTTCATTGAGCTGCTAAGATACTGGAGAGTTAAATCCAAATAAAATGATATCTATGTAAGTGCTCATATCCGAAATGCATATTAACCAATAAACATATGCACATGTATTCTGTTACACTATAACATGTAATAGTTTTTCATAATTGTTTTTAGGAAGAAATATCGTACTTAATAAAGTAGGTAGATTTTTTTTTAATGTGTTTTTTTTTTTTTTTTTTTTTCTGAGAGACAGAAAGACAGCGTGAGCAGGGGAGGGGCAGAGAGGGAGACACAGAATTCGAAGCAGGCTCCAAGCTCAGCTGTCAGCACAGAGCCCGCCGCGGGGCTCGAACCCACGAACTGAGAGATCATGACCTGAGCCTAAGTCGGACGCCCAACCGACTGAGCCACCCAGGCGCCCTAGGAGGTAGATATTTTAGGAAAGCACTTTGTTATAAGGTCTCAAGTCTAAATATATTTCTATTATAACTTTAAACAATTCTTTTTGGGGGGTCGCCTGCGTGGCTCAGTCGGTTAAGTGTCCGACTTCGGCTCAGGTCATGATCTCATGGTTTGTGGGTTCAAGCCCAGCGTCGGGCTCTGTGCTGACAGCCAGCTCAGAGCCTGGAGCCTGCTTTGGATTCTGTATCTCCCTCTCTCTCTGACCCTCCCCTGCTCACGCTGTCTCTCTCTCAGAAATAAATAAAACATTTAAAAAAATAAATGAAATAAAATCAATTCTAAAAAACAAACAATTTTTTAAAAAGTTTATTTAATTATTTTTGAGAGACAGAGAGGGTGAGTGGGGGAGGGGCAGAGAGAAAGGGAGAGAGAATCCCAAGCCGGCTCTGCACTGTCACCACAGAGCAGGACATGGGGCTTGATCCCGTGACTGTGAGATCATGACATTAGTTGAAATAAGGAGTTGGACCCTTAACCGACAAATCCACCCAGGTGTCCCTATTTCTATTATGACTTTTAAATGGCTAGCATTCTGGTAAAATATCATACTAATAAAAATGGACACCACTTCTGCCACTTTAGATACAGGTATGCTGGATGAAACAGAGTAAATCAATTTGTAATCATGTATTCAGGAGAGGGAAATTCCTAGATATCAGGAATTCTAAGTTAAAGGGAAGGAAAGCTCCTCCTTTAAAGGAAAATCTAAGTTAAGCATAAACCCAAGCAAAGCTGAGCCACAAAGGTCATGGGGTAGGAAAAGGGAGGCTGGTCTTCATCCAAAAATAGAGGTTGATATTGGAGGTGAATGGCCTCTCTAGCACTTGACGTTAGGATTTGCAGTCACAGAGAAATTAAAACGAAATTCCCTTAAGCTTGGACTCTGGAATTGTCCCCTGACAGTGACACAGGCACTAGAAAATTCCACCTGCAAACTGGAAGCGGCAGTAGTAACTTTCTTTTTCCTTTGGGGCTCTAGGTGGGGAAAAATTAGTGTGCGGTGAGGAATCAAACACCCAAACCTGTGTGCCTCATGGGAACAGGGTCAGTTTTATTCTCCCTTTATTCTAAAAATTTTCAACAAGTCAGACGAGTGGTATTCCCACAGGAAAGAGAGGATAGCCTTACCTGACGATGAGCTCACCATGAAAGTATGCACTGCACAAAAGGAAAATAACTACAAAATGAATTCAGAAGCCACGGAAGTCAGAATGTTTGTACACTAAGAACTAGAAAGAAAAAGATACTCTGATTTGTATAAACAAGAATATATGAGAATATTTTTATCAGAAAAATCATAAAACAAAAATATGTGGAAAATATACAATCATAAAAATATGATGCAAAAGTAAAAGAAGAAAAAAGAATAAGAAAAAGCAATACAAAATAGACCACTATATTAAAATAAAAGAATATAAGAATTGTATACAGTTGAAACTAAAAATTCAGTGAATGGGCTGAGCAAAGGATTAGAAACTGCTTAATTGACAATCAGAAATGCAGACCTGAGGAAATTACCTGTAAATTCACAGAGAGTGGTAAAGAAATAAAAATATGAGATGCTAAGTGGCATGGCTAACGTCAGCATAAAATTCAGCATAAGTTTAGCAGCAATCACCAAAGAAGAGATTAGATGAAATAGGGGAGAAAAAATATCCAAGGCATTATGGAGAGAAGAATTGCCAAGAATCAAAGAAAATTTTACATTTTCTGTTTGAAGAACATAAAAAAGAAATTCACCACCAAAGCTCCTAGTAGAAAACCTGCCCACTGGTCAAGATGGAGATAAAAAGTGTTAAAAATATTAGATATACTATATTTTTATCATATACGTCATATATACCAGAGACAAATACGTATCATATGTGCCAGAGACAAATATCAGATTAGTGCTTGTGTTTACCATTCACAAACCAACTTCGTTGAAAAAACTGCTCAATGATGTATATTCTTTAGCAAGAAGAGTATTGAACCCACAAGAGAGTTCTACTGGCTTGCAGAATGCAAGAATCAATGTATAAAACACAATAGCATTTCTATATATCAGGGATTACTAAATATAAATGTAATGAGAATATTTAGAAAAACAGCAAAACCTATATGATATCCAAAAATAAATACTTTTTTTACATTTTTTAAATAGTTTATTGTCAAGTTGGTTTCCATATTATACCCAGTGCTCATCCCCACAAGTGCCTTCCTACATGCCCATCATCCCCCTTCCCCTTCCCCCATCCCCCAGCAGGGTGGGAGGCAAACCATGAGAGACTCTTGAATATAAAAATAAATATTTTTGAGTGGAAATACTTTTTAAGGTTATCGAAGAACATAATATTAAAATTTTGTTTTGATTTTTAAGATAATATTTTAAATGGGGAAAAAGCTAATAATATATAATCCTGGTGAAAGTGTTTACCGCTGTTGTCATTTGAGGAAATTAGTACTCCAACCTTAGGAGGGCAAAAGAGCATCTATATTGTTAACATAATGAAGTCCTGTCAGTCAACAACTCCACATGTAGACACTCATGCTAAAGAAACTTGTACGATTTGTAGAAAGAAGCAAATGAAAGATGTTCAACATATACCTCCTTGTTATAATAAAAATTATGGGGTGCCTGGGTGGCTCAGTAGGTTAAGCATCCGACTTTGGTTCAGGTCATGATCTCACAGTTTGTGAGTTTGAGCCCTGCATTGGGCTCTGTGATGACAGTTCGGAGCCTGAAGCCTGCTTCAGATTCTGTGTCTGCCTCTCCCCTGCTAGTACTCTGTCTCAATCTCTCTCAAAAATAAACAAACATTAAAAAACTAAAAAAATATAAATAAAAATAAAAATTAGAAACAAATCTAAACATCCACCAGTAAGAAAAAATCCAGGTAATATATTCATAAAATCTGATACAAGAAACAGTTCAAGTGAGTGAAATAGGTCCACATGTCTAAACATTGATAAATTTCAGAAACTTCAGATAAAGTGAAGAAAACTAGAATCATTATGTTATTATTTGTATAAAGTTGTAAGACATAAAACAATTTTATATTGAGTGGAAACACACTAAGTATAAATTTGAAAACTTTAAATATACTCATATGATAGTACTAATTTCAGAAGAGTAGTTAACTCTGAAGAAAAGGGAAAGGGAACAGGACAGAAATGAAGTGAGATTCAAATGTGCTGAAGTATTTCTATAAAAATATATCTGATGCACACATGGAAAAATGTTAATATTTTTTACCTCTAGTTGTCATACATACTTTTTGGGTGCTTTTAAATAATTCCTAATTTAAAATGTCTTTAAGCAAAGGAAAAACAATTCCATAATTAGAAAAAGGTAATTGAAAATTTTAATATATATCAACTATTATCAATTTTACACATCAGATTTTTTGTTGTATTCTTGTTTAGACAATGATATTAATGAATATCATCCTCATTATAGATCAAAATGTGAAAACAATCCTAGCTCAAGATATGAAAATAGTTACTAGTTTTTATGCATTATTAAAATTTTTGAAATTTCTCTTTTTGTGCATTATATGAGGCAAGCATTCTCAGATGTATAAATCACTTGAATGTTAATGCTCTTCTGACTTTTGTATTTATTTTAAGTACCACATGCTAGAAACTGGCTCTTCTGAAGTTTGGTGTCATGTTATCAAAGTCAGTTGGATTGCAGACTCTGAAACATAATATAAACTGACCTTGATCTAGGTTGGAACATGTCCTTTTATTTTTATCAAAGTCTTATAATAGAAAGATAAGTAGTGAGGTAAAAGATTAGAAATCAAAGTGTGTATTTTCATTGTGCTTTGCTTTGGGTTTTTATTGCACTTTCAGTTAAGTCCTTACTGGCCCACAAGCTTTTGTGATCTGACCTTGGGCTATCTTCCCAGAATGTTCTTGAGCTTCAGTCACTGTGTCCCAGCCTTGCTTACATTCCTTGAGGCACTAAGCTCTTTCTAACTCTGGAATTTCAGAGTCTATTTAGATGGGTGGGAAAACCTCACACCTGGCCCCTTCCCTTGGCTTAGCGCTAGGCAGTTTTCAAGGCTCACCTCCCCTTCTTAGCGAAGTTGGAACCCTGGATCCCCCACAGAAATCATGGCCCTCCCATAATCACTTGCAGCATCTTTGTCTTTCCTTTATGATATCTTCACAACTTGCAATCTATTTAATGTCCGTCTCGCTTCTGTTATTTATTTTCTTCATCGATCAAGAAGCTGACAGTGACTTATACATAAAAAGAGAAGGTAGAAAGAAAACTAAACAATTGTGAAGATTTGAAAGTCACTTATATTGCGTGATTCATATTTCTTAGTCTAGAAAATGATGATATTAAATCCTTCTTACCTAGCTCTCAATAGGTATAATTATAACAGTGAAGCCTTGTGTAAGTATAAGGGATCATCATAAATACCTACTAATTACTTTTTTTTGTTTGTTTATATTTCTTTCTGCAAGTAGAGGTACGTTTCCATTCTTTTCCTCTAGTAGGATTTTCGTAGTGCATGCTAAGATTTTTAGTGGTTTTGTATGTTCCTTTTTTCCATTTCTATACAGGGATGATCACCTCATTAACTTGTTAGGCTCAGACCCTGGGCATATCTACAAAAGGATTTCAATTTATATATTTGATCCTGAATCTAAATTACCGATGTAAATTTTTTAGCATAAAAAGCATATGCAGAAATTTGTCTCTTATAACAGTCAGTTAAAAAATATTACGTTAATCAATTTTGTAATATTAAAAGTTGAACCTGAAAAAAGGGAGAGCTAATTCTCTTTTATTTTCATCTCTCTCTCTCCCTAACCCACCCCCTATTTATTATTATTTAGGCACAGAACAGTGTATTTAAAGAGTAAGCACTCAACAAATACTGCTGATTAGCTAATTATCCTTCTTTTGTTAACTTCTTTTAATACTAGGATACATGAGAAGGAAGGCCAAAACAGGAAAATCTGTAATTGACTACTAACACCCCCAAAACCAAGCATGACTGCAACGTTCCTAAAGCAATTATCACAAAAAATAACTTAAATGTCACTGGAGATACCGTTGGTAACTTTGTCAATAGAATTCCCTGTTGACTAACAATCACAGTTAAACATGTAGTGCTGAAGTTGTACCTAATTTATGAGAAGGCGGCTTCATGAGAACAGAAGCAGGGAAACGATTGTGACTCTATTTCTCTAGAGAGACGATGTGCCGAGGAAGCTCCAGTAAAAAGAAAATTGGTGTCAACCCGACAGTATCTGACTTTAAGAAAAAAAGAACCTCATAAGGTTTTTCTAATTCAACTATGTTTTCAGAGGAAAAGAGTACCAGAGGAAAAAGGGCAGTTGTTATGAATATTTTGTAGGGTGGCCACAACCTATCTAACTATATACTCGGCTAAATATACTCTTTAGAAATATGTGTCTAAAGCACACATTTCTCCCTAAGATGGTGAAAATTGGTTCTAAGAGGGGCAGAAGTACCATTTTCATTTTATGTATGTGGCAAACATATTCACACGGTTCATCTGTACCTAGAGTATATCTGTGGAGTTAAGATTTCATGGTAGGGATGATTATGAAAAAAATAAAATAAAATAATGAAAGATGGTCCTTAGGGGTTTGATAATAAACTCTAGGTTGAGAACCACTAATCTAAAGTGAAATGGAACTTTTTATTATCACCATATGTAAGAGGATAAAACTATTTATTACATGGCTTAATTATTTACCATGGAAAAATAATTGACTATTATTTGTTGCTATTTAATTATTTTAATATAACCAATTAGAATAATGGTTTAGAAACCAAGAGAGCAGAATATTTGGTTTTAAGAAAATATGATTATATAAAGGGATATTAATCTCTACAATAGAAGTCTGGAGCATTCTGGAAATTACCTGTATCATCAGTAAGATGTAAAAATGATCAATAAATTTGTAAATAAGGAAAATATTGGACTGCAAATCAAATTTTATAAATTTACTAGATTGATAAGAGCTGTCCATTTGAATGAATGCAGAGAGAGAATAGATTAGACTCCCTTTTGTTTAAACAGAATGACCTTTATTTTATAATAACCACTTAATTTAATTTAATTATATGTTAACTCTTTTTGAAGTTGATCAGTACAAAGAAGTAATAAAATAATAGCTAATGGAGAGAGAAATCTCATACTGACAAAAAGAGCATTTAGGCTGGAAGTTGCAAACTCACCATCATTAGATATTTAGGATCAATTTCTGTCACACCTGTCTTATTTTTCCTTTAGAGGGATGGAGGACTCTAGTGATCAATCTGGTGTCTGACTCAGGGCAAGGACTCAGTAACCCTTTTAGGGCAGTGACTTCCTTCTGCCATGTAGTAGACATATTTGTCCATGGTTTTACTTCCTTTGCCATAATCCTCCTGAAGTCATTTTATATTTCCTCTGGTGTCTCATATAATGCTTTATATGTAATAGCTCATCTACAATTTGATAATGAGTGAAAATAACAGCGAATAAAGGCATAGTGAAAAACGATGTATAAAGCTTTTAATAATTTGACATTGATGGCATAGTAAATTAAATTGCTCAAGGAATTTACCCATAAAGCAGATGGCTCACTCTCAATCTAAGAGTCAAAAATGTAAGTCCTGGACCATTCATATCAAAAGAATCTTCCAAAAACGAATCAGTACTACAATCAGGGCCACTTCATGGATGGCATTGCTGATGAATAACAAAGAAGTTTTGAAAGAGTAATTTGCCTGCGTACCCATAAAAAGAATTGAGAACCAAGCTGCCAAGACTGTATATGTTAACACACTACCAGAAGGTGGGGAACTTGTCTCAATGAAGTTTCAATATAAGTCCTGTAATACTATACCTTTGCGTTGGAATTGTGCCACTTTAAAATATATTAAATATGAAATTGTGATGTTTTCTAGTGTTCATTGTTTTGAAGATTATGTTGTTTTAAAGAAAACTTTGGAAATACAAGCCTTAAATAAGAAATTACATAGATATACTCTCTCAAGGGAGATTGGAAAGGGAAAAAGGAAGTAGAACCTAATATAGCTAATTAATTCTATACAAGTTGAGACACGACCTGAAAGCAGAGTTCTGGTGATCTAAAAATATTTTATCACCAATTCTTTGTCTTTCTGCCAGCCTCAGGAGGCCCTTTTAATTAGGCCGTGAGGACAGATGTATAAGTAGGTATATATCTACCATATTTACTATTTAGTTTTGGCTTAATATTTACCTGATGTAGAATCGGAGAACAATCAGAACCAAGCACTTCTCAAATGAACCAAGCTCCATCTGCATAGAAGCTACCACTCACTAAAGAAAAAATATATGTGCAAACTCAAGACTAAACAACTAGGAGTCTAGAAACTTAAAGTTGTGGCATTAAGCTGACATGCTGTGCAATTGTATATAAGGTCTATTCAAATCTTCTAGAAATGGGTCATTCCTTGTGAAGAGGGTGGAAGTGAGCATGGGGGTGTAGAATAGGATTAGCTTGAGGACCTGTAAAAAGGTCTAAAATATTTTGACTTGAATATTTGTCACAATAAACAAAAGAAACTCTTACTTCGGGTAACATGTTTTTATAGGTATAATCATCCTATTATTTTTACCACAGTGTGTTGGGGATTCCCAAGACCACACTCATTTTCAATGATTCACTAGAAGGACTCACAGGATTGTGAAAAGTTGTTATACCTATGGCAATGGTTTATTACAGTAAAAGAATATAGATTGAAATCAGCAAAGGCAAAGGTGCATAGGGAAGAATATAGAAGAGACCAAGTGCAAATTTCCAGTTATCCTCTCCCAGGAGCATCATACAGAGAGTATTTCTCCCAGCAACAATGTATGACAACATTAGGAAGTATTGCTGACCAAGGAAACTCACCCAAGTCTTCCTGTCTAGGGCTTTTATTGGGAGGTCAAGTACACAGATATGGAGCATTCATGACTGGCCAGTCAACAGTACCCCTAGAGATCACAGTGTGGCTCATGGCTTCAGGTACACAATAGTAGGCATTCACCATAAATTGCATTGTGAGCTAATAATGTGGTACAGGGTTCCAGGTAAACAAAACTAGACATTCACCATGAATCAATCATTAGCATAAATTATCTAGCATGACTCATGGTCCCAGGTATACAAAGATATTTTTACCATGCAGAATATTCCAAGGGCTTATAGGTTATCTCCCAGGAGTTGGCCAAGGGACAGTCTTTTCAGTTCTGTATGTGCAGGGTTGAGCACTCTAAGCCTATTGAATTAACTCTTTACTGCACCATGAAAATTTTTTTGTACCAGTGTCGCCCATTTTGTAGACATCCTGCCAACTAATATTCCTCAAGTATAGTTCTGGTAATTTACCTCCTACTGAGTAACTTAATTCCTAAGGGAAAAGATACCTGTCTCTTCAGGAGTAGCCTTAAAAGTTCATTATATTTGGGCAGGGACTCTGGAAGCCAAGTATAGCCAGTGCAGTGCCTCACATACATTCAGAAAAAAATTCAGCATTTTTTTAATGTTTATTTTTTGGAGACAGACAAAGACAGACAGAGTGCAAGTGGGGGAGGAGTAAAGAGAGAGGGAGACACAGAATCTGAAGCAGACTCCAGGCTCTGAGCTGTCAGCACAGACAGAGCCCGACACAGGGCTCGAACTCAGGAACCGTGAGATCATGACCTGAGCCACAGGTGGAGGCTTATCCGGCTGAACCACCCAGGAGCCCCCAGTATTTGTTTTGAAAGCATAAATGATGAGTGAACCTCATTTGAATACTATTTGAATTATTTCTTGTTTCCAATATCTTCGCTAACATGGGTCTCTCATTTTATATCCTCCAATAGGTTGAATTTTTTAACCATGCTTCAAAATTCAGGTCAAATTTCACTCCTGCCACAAAGCCTCCTCAAGCCTTCATAGTCCAATTAGTCCCTCCTTCTGTGTTCCCATAATTTAATTGATTTATGAGATGCAGGATCCTGTTCCACCTTGCTTTCTGGTGGATTGTAAATGTATCATTTTACCTAGCTCTAGATGTCGACCTTTAAAGACAGATACCTTGACCTATCCATCTTTATAGTCTCTAGAATCCCTACTCCAATGTGTTGCTTCAGGTTATTAATAAATTGAATATTGAAATTATTTAATCATATTTTTCAAGGTTAATTTACCAGGCTAATATAGAGTTAAGAAATATGTAACTAATATCTGAAAACTTCAAATTGTTGAACTCAGTCTGAATCTCAGAAAAGTAGGTTTACGAGCTTTCAAATTGAGTAAATGAAAAGTAGAGAAGACCAAGTGCATAAGAACACAGTGTACAGAACAGCTGTCTTGTGTCCTCAGTGGGATAAGCTAAATTATAATTATTGCGATGGTTCATCTTTCATGCCTGTGTGCTTCTGAAGAGTCTCCCAGCTTCAGAGCTTTGGGGACTTATTTGTCACCGTAGGTCTGAAATTAGTGTGATTAGTTTCCCTGACATTTATCATCTCAAAATATCTGAAATCTACCTTAGAAGTAAAAACTAGAAAGAATGTCAGTAGCAATGATTCATCCTGTGTATATATCAGGATGCGGAAATTTGACATGCCAAGAGACACCCCTTTGTTTGGGTTCCCGGCAATACAGAAGTGATTGTGGTCCCAAGTGGGTCATAGAAATTAATAATCAAAAAGTTAATTTCAAATACATTGTTCTCTTGGATACAAGGAGAACCACTTTGTTTACTGTTACAAATTTCACTATTTTTTCACACTCTTGTCTCTTGTTTTCTCTTCTATTTTTTTCTCCTATGGTTTCAGATTTTTAAAATTTTTTTTTTAACATTTATTTATTTTTGAGAGACAGAGTATGAGCAGGGGAGGGACAGAGAGAGAGGGAATCAGAGAATTCAAAGCAGGCTCCAGACTCTGAGCCATCAGCAAAGAGCCTGATGTGGATTGAACCCACAAACTGTGAGATCATGACCTGAGCTGACATTGGCCGCTTAACCGACTGAGCCACCCAGGCGCCCCTATGATTTCAGATTTTATCAACCCTATCTTCTGCTAAGTTAGGTTTATTCAACACTAATTTTATTAAACATCTACTATATGCGTAGCACTTTGTGTGAATGAAAAACACAACCACCAGGAGATTCATTTAAATTTAATGAAATGTTGGCAAGATGGCGGAGAAGTAANGTCTTTTCTCTTAACTGTTTCGTTTTCCCTCTCGCTTTGCATGTTATTTGAATTACCCTGTGCGTTTGTGCGTNGAGCAGGGGAAGGTCAGAGAGAGAGGGAGACACAGAATCTGAAGCAGGCTCCAGGCTCTGAGCTGGCTATTAGCACAGAGCCAGGCGCGGGGCTCGAACCCACTAACCGTGAGATCATGACTTGAGCTGAAGTCAGACGCTTAACTGACTGAGCCACCCAGGTGCCCCAAAGACTTTACAGTTTTATTTGGAGCAGCGTGTAGCCTGGAATCTCTTAGAAATAGTAAACATTAGCCTTTTCAGTGTCCATGATTACTATGTGAGGCAGTAATGGAATTAACATTGTTATATAGCCCCAGGGACAGATGATTCAATAGAGAGAGAGAGCGTCAGATTGTGATATGAAGAATTATGTATTCAATTCACCAATATTTTTGGTATACAATTTAAGAAAAATCACTCCCCATTGTGTTTGCAGCTCTGCACAGACAGTGGTTTGTGTCCCTATAGAGGAGGTATGAGGAAAATGGGACCCTCAGGGAATTTCGAATAGCCTGCATGGCAGCTTATAAGAGTGCAGTGTGACAGGAAACAAGCTGCAGAGAGAGAAGCCTAGAGGGGAATGAGAAACTCTACCTGGGGTTGAGAATGCAAAGTTGGTTTCTTATACTTGGAGAGTCATTGGAGGAGTTTTATCAGGAGAGTGATCTGACCAGAGTTGCGTTCTACAAAGATCACTATTTCAAGGAACTACCTTCCAAACACCCCTTCTATGTAATACTGTGAATAGTTTCTGATGGAACTCTCGTGTCTGAATTTGAATCTATACACCATCAAATATATTGCTTTCAGAGTAGATTGCATGGAACCAACAGCAAATAGACATCTGGCCCACTTCCTCCTCTGTTTGTAGAGTTTCAGCCCACCCTCTAGACTGCTCCATTAACGTATCAAAATTTCATGGTTAGCAGAAGAACAGAAGCAGCACTCACCCTTGGTGTTCCACATCTAGGTCTGCTGATATTTTCTTCAGTCAGCCTTCTGGTAGGAACTTCCTCTGAATCTCACTGGGCTGTTCTAGAATGCCTGAAGGATGATGTTGGAAAAGACAAGGGAAGGAAGTAGCATTTATTTGAAGGTCTAGCTGGCCAGTATGTTTTTATTTGGTCTTTCTCTTTGGACCAGGGCAGTTCCAGCAACCAGATGGCTTTGGGAGAATCAAATGACCTCTTCATAAAATTTTTTAAAAAATATTTCATCCACTTATGATCACCATCACTGTTCTGTTCCCCATCACCCACAACACCAAGCAACTCACACACATCTAAGTAGGTCCCTGGTAGCCACAAACCTCGGTATCTTGTGTTTTGTCCCAGCTAGGTAGGACAGTCTAAATTAGAATTATAGCTGTATGCCCACTCCTGGCCAGAGTCTAAAGATGGAAAAGGAAATCATCATTTGTTTCCTAATTTTTCCTTTAAGGCTCCATCCTTTTCTGGGCCAACGATCTAGGCTATGAGTTCCTACCATACTCTGACCCCATGGGAAGGACTAAGTATAGTATTTTGAGCTATGGCCATAGCAACAAGCTGATGGATTTAAATGTCCTTAAGCCTCAAAATTGAAATTTAATTAAGGGGAAGGGTGGAAATACTAAATGAAAAGCTACCTTTCAGGCACTTGCATATTTTATTTCTTTTCTTCCTCTGCTTTACAAATGTATACAATACCTTTTGAAATATTGTTTTCCATAAGCAACAGGAAATTATTAGTGAAAGGAAAAAATATGAAATTGAGAGTCCAACTATATGATAATTTCTATAACATTATAATCACTGTGTAACTTTGAATGAATTTCTATTTCATAAGAAAGAAGTATTTGGAATAATAACTTCTTAAAAAGCATTGGACCGGGGTGCCTGGGTAGCTAAGTCGGTTGAGCATCTGACTTCAGCTCAGGTCATGATGTCACTGCTCGTGGGTTTGAGCCCCGCATCAGGCTCTGTGCTGACAGCTTAGAGCCTGGAGCCTGCTTCAGATTCTGTCTCCATCTCTCTGCCTCTTCCCTGCTTGTGCTCTGTCTCTCTGTTTCTCTCTCTCTCTCTCCAATATAAAATAAAACATTAACAAAAATTTAAAAAGCATCGGATCAATAAAACTAGATTATTACGTATTACAGTCCAATCTCCTAGAATCATCAAGAAAACAATGAGAGTCTATAATGAGTACATACAATAAGTTTCATATTTTCCACAACTCTTATATTTTTCAAAACCTTTATAGTTTTAGGTTTGTTTTTGTTTGTGTTTTTTTATTTCCAAAAAAATGGAAACTATGCAGAATATGAAAGAGAAAGAAATGGATATGACTTTTGCTTTTGTTTTTCCTAAGTAACGATGATTGTGTGTTTTCTTGAAGATAAAAGACATGAGTGGCTGGTACCTGACTGATCTCTCTGGCCACGTTCGAGTGTCCCCCCAGCAGGATGACTCGGAGCCACCTCAGCAGGTCAGCATCCACAGTGTAGAAGCCCAGCGGTCCCTGCCACAGAGGTACTACTGGAGCGCACCTGCTGTGTATCTGGGAAACAAAGTAAGTCTATACAGTCCTGGCTTCCTGCTACTTTGCTTTAACTGATCAAAAATGAGTTTTATTAAGTATTTCTTTAAAGAAAGATTGAAACAAATTTATGGTGTGTTGTGTTTCCAAAAGCGACTAAATCAGTTTTAGTTGGGTATTTCTCCCAGAATCCACGGGAGAAGTATGTAAGCCAAGAGTCGATGGGCTATGACAAACCCTAGTACTCAACTTTACATAGTTTGGTGGTCTATGCTCACTTTTTTTTGGCAGTTTCCAACTCATTTTTATGCTAACTTTTTGAATGAATGACTAAACTATTGAAGACTCTAGGATATTTTTGCAAAGCCTCTAAGATGATTTTGCAAAACCAATTATAAATATTGACAGAAATTGTGTTGCATTTACTTCAAATAGCTGTTTTCCTAGAGTTGCCTGTGGTGGGATGCTTACTGGAGTTTTCCTCATCTGTGTCTATTTTATTTCAAAACTGATAGTCAAGAGAGCTAATTCTTCTACCTTGTATGAATGTTAATTGGAAATGAAATGTATTACATAACTAACTTAATGCTTGCCGTGAAGCCTATGTAAACAACATATTTCCTAGAGCTCGGAAAGAAAACTACCCTAAAAGAACCGCCAGATTGAAAGCGTGTTTGTTTTAAAGCCCACTATGCGCATAGAAAAACATACACAGATAAACAAACGTAGCAGCCTCGGAAATGCAGGTGCTTTTAGTTGTTGTTCTATTATGGATTAACTCTACCTAGATAGGTGCCTTGGCTTTTATCATTTTATTTTATTTTATTTTGCCTAATAATTTGTTGGAAACCAAATTTGGTACAGTAATTCTAAATGTTCTGCTTATTCTGTGTAAGTTAATACCTTAACGAGCTGAGGGTGACATCACTAACCACATCAGAAACTACGACAGTCACAGTAAAATCCCTTAGCAAATTGATGCTGTGTAAGCCTCTCACCTATAGGATTATTGTGTTACTTTGGAAGAAATTTTCTTTGATTAAACAAAGAAAATATAGGGGTGCATCTGTTAAGCATCTAACTTCAGCTCAGGTCATGATCTCACGGTCCGTGTGTTTGAGTCCTGTGTCGGGCTCTGTGCTGACAGCTCAGAGCCTGGAGCCTGCTTCAGATTCTGTGACTCCCTCTCTTTCTCTGCTCCTCCCCCACTCATGCTCTGTCTCTCTCTGTCTCTCAAAAAATGAATAAATGTTTAAAAAAATTAAAAACAAAAACAAAGTATATTTACTGTTAGTGATTTTCTTCCGTGGCATAAGACTATTGAGAAAGAAAAACTTAGTAGTTCACATGTTACTGAATGGAATTGGTGGTTGTAGCTAATTAAAAATTAACTAGTGGCCAGTTTCTTTTTTTAAATGTTTTTAATGTTTATTTATTTTTGAGAAAGAGAGACACAGTGTGAGCAGGGAAGGTGCAGAGAGAGAGGAAGACACAGAATCCAAAGAAAGCTTCAGGCTTTCAGCTGTCAGCACTGAGCCCAATGCAGGGCTCGAACTCATGGACTGCAAGATCATGACCTGAGCTGAAGTTGGATGCTTACTTGACAGAGCCACCCAGAAGTCCCCCCTTTTTTAATGTTTATTTATTTTTGACAGAGAAAGACACAGTGTAAACAGAGGAGGGGCAGAGAGAGAGGGAGACATGGAATCTGAAGCAGGCTCCAGGCTCTGAGCTGTCAGCACAGAGCCCAGTGGTGGAATTCGAACTCACAAACAATGAGAACACGATCTGTGCCAAAGTCAGATGCTTAACCCACTGAGGCATCCAGGTGCCCCAACTAGTGGCAGTTTCTTATTTTCAGCAGACTTCTAAATGCTATTATGAAAAATGTGTTAATGAATAAAACACATTTTTCAATGAATATGTACTTTAAAATAAACAGTGTATATTGCATAAAATTCTACAGCTATAATAAAAAATCCAATTAAACTCATATTTGCAAGGCGTTTTACAACAAGAAGACATTCCCTCTTGTTCTGTTTTGGAACCTCTTGTATTCCCAACAAGAATAAAATAGCACTTAGGACTTGAATGTCCACAGCTTAAAATTGTCAAAACAACAACAACAGAAAAGATATATAAGCTGCTAATTTTTTCCCCTGCTCTGTTCCGAGTTTCGAGAAGAGCCTTGGGTCAAAACTGGTTGAGTTTCAAAGGTCTTCTTTTCCTTACAATGGGGAAACATATTTAAGAAGAGCTTATAATAGAATATTCTTTACCACATTTCCTACATTTTTTCTTGGGTCATATGCTTTTGCTTTCTGTTGGCTGGAAATCAAACTGACATAAGCATGGAAAGCAAATGGGATATTAAATAGCACCAGAGCAAAGAATTTGGACATCCTGTTCCTAGATGTTGGTGCCCAAAGATAACTTCCTTTATCCTGGCTGAGCTGTTCCTTATAACCACCCACGATGAAGCACTTCACGTCCCTCCACAGATCATTTTCACTTCAAAAAGCTGTGCTTGCCTCTGCTTCTATTTCCACTCAGTGAACAAAATAATGGTAACAGGGTGTGCAAATTCTTTGAATATGGAAGACATTTTTTAATGTAATGTGGGAGCCCTTGGTGGTTTACTGTCAGATATCTCAGTATGAATGAAACAATTTGCCTTAATAACTGAACCATATAAAATTTTGATACTACAATAATACTGCAAGCTCTCACAAATTACCACAGTACATCTTAACTGCCATGTCACATCACGTAAATTATAGTCATGATGACATGCTTAGCTTGGTTGATTTAATATCTTGCTAAGGAAATGGAAAATTGCAGGGCCTTGTTTATAAATTCAATAAAGCCACTTCTCTAAATAGTTGAGGCTAAATTCTTTACCAGTAATTGCCGTTCAGATCAGAGCCATTGCCAGAATCTGACAGAAATAGTCTATCAAGAAACTAGTGCATCTGCTTAGATACTGTATTTCCTTTACACCCATGACCAGGAGGCTGTGGGTATAGCATCCCACCTCCGCTTTTTTAGTGTTAATTCCTAAGTCAAAAAAATATTTATGAGATGCTATTAGCTTTGCTAAATATTTGTATATTCAATTTTCAAACATTTTCTAAATCACTTGGTTTTTAAGGCTACTGCTAACAGAAAGGAGAAGTGCTATGCAAATTCTGTTATACTGAGGATCCCACATGCCATTCTTCAACCCACTGAACCACCCAGGCACCCCAGCCATTCTTCCTTTTCTTTCAGGAACCTGATTCCAAATAGTAAAATTGTTCTCACACGGGGTACCTTTTGCTGACAGGCCCACTGATTGTGATAAAACTCAAGAACACTAGTCAGTCTAGCAAAGGAGTATTTTTTATCCTAAGACACATTTTTATGGATGGCAGACCCTCTTTGGAGTCATGAGGCACACATAAGTGAATATGTGGGGGGAGGGGTAGTCATGAGGTCTGGAAAATCTTAGCACATTTTTATACTCCCCATTTAAGTATTTGCACAATCTCCCTTATGACTTGATTCCTCAATAGCAATCTTGAAAATGTTTTTTTTCCCCTCACATGTGAGTGAATATTTAGCACAATTGGCACAATCAAGTGTTGGTTCCCCCTCACCCCTCATGCTAGAGAGTCAAAGAGGATTAAGTCAGATGCCCAGAGGGTTGTATGAGGCAGAATTTCATTTTCAAAATACTTGGCAAGTGTTAATGCTTCGTTTAGGGCATTGGTTTAAGCATGGAACTAGGCAGGAATGGAAAGATCTAGAGGGCAGAATCCTGCTGGTTTGCTACAGGCTACAGCTATTCAGAAACAGTTTGGGTATTTCAGAGTTGGAATAATTTACTGCTTTAGTAAACTAAGTGCTATTGGAACATTAAAATAGTCATTTACTTAAGGTTACCCTAGTGGTCTGAAATAGTGCAGCTTCCAAAAGCAATTCTCTCCACATCTGTAAAGTTCCCTGAGAATCTGGCTTGGCCTGTCTCCTCTTCCCACATTACCATTAAGGCTTACGATTCTGTCTCTGAGCATTATTAAATTAATCTTATGTGATTTGTTCTTCACAGGACAATGCTTGTTTTTTACAATAGTCGTTGTCTTTGTCTGTTTCTAGCATAGAGAAGATTTTAAATGGTTTCCTCTAGTTGCCGAGAGTACCTATAGCCTAGCTTAAGATGCACATTATGAGTCTGCTTATAAAACAGCATCTGGCTTCTAAAAGAAATCTCTGGTACTTTTCTGTTGTGCTTGCTTGACTTTCAGTTCCATCTCTCAGATCTCAAATTGAAGCTGTGGATTTGAAGGAGATTGATGTTTGAGATTTACAGGATAGGGTCCTTCTTGTCACATAAAAGGAGCTCAACAAATACTTTGTGATTAATGCTACATACTTAATAACAAAAACAGCAGCGTCTTTTTTTTTTCTTCAAATAAATAGATGGAGCTTTGTTTATTTATTGGGTTTTTTTTTTTTAATTCAAGTTAGTTAACATACAGTGTAATATTAGTTTCAGGTGTACGATATAGTGATTCAACAATTCTATACAGTACCCAGTGCTCATCATAAGTGCACTCCTTAATTCCCACCACGTATTTAACCCATCCCCCCACCTACCTCCCCTCTGAGACCCACAGTTTGTTCTCTATAGTTAACAGTCTGTTTCTTGGTTTGCCTCTCTTTTTTCCCCCAATGTTCATTTGTTTTCTTTCTTAAATTCCACATATGAGTGACAGCATGACTCTTGACTTAGGATTTATGTAAGGGTTGAAAAATGATTTCAAACATGGTTAAAAAAATTAAAAACTAATAAGCATGATCCACTCTCCTTTTAACAGCATAATGTATATTTGTGACTTCTAATTATTCAAAAGTAAAGGTCAAATCCTATTCCCTCATCTTTCCTTCAATTTAAATATTGGATTAAATGGATTAATAAGAAGGTATTGTGTATGTGCAGAATGGCATGGCCATTAAAGTAAATAGGACAAATCAACTGTGCTTGAATTTTTATTCCATACATCAGATCTCATTAAGAATGATTTGGTAATAGAGTAGTACCAGGAAGATTTACTGCCTAGAACTAACCAAATGAATTGTTAGGGGTACATGAAGAAATATATTTATTAAAAACAAAAAGCCAAGAACTCACCTGTTGCCCATAGCCAGGGTAAAGTCTACTATGCAAAATTATCCCACCTACAAAGACTCAAGGTCAAACACGAATATCTCCCAATATCATCCAACCTTATGAAAAGAGTATCTTGATATTTTTTAAATTAAATGTATAAAGCACTAATTTCGGCTTTGCAAATTATTATATAAAGGAGCATTTTAATATTCATATGCATCATTCTGTTTGTAGCACCTTATAATGAAGTACAAAGAGGACAAAGATTACTTTTTCCAATTGAGCAACTGAATGTGTACTAAATAGGAGAGCATTCAGTTTAACGGCAGTTTGGTGGTAAAAATCAAGGAGATTACTTAGCAGTAATATCAATCTCAGTTGACTTTAGGATACTCACCAGAAAGTAGTAACAAGTGAAACAATTCCTGGAGGTCACACAGAGCTGGTAATAGTTCATTTTCCCACCACCTAAAATGGAACATCTTTATAATGGAGAGGACATTAGGAGAAGTACTCAGAATATTATCTTAGTAGAGGGGTTAAATTAGTCATACACTACAGGCTGCTCTAAATTTACCCTAACAAATATTAAAACCAAACCTTAAAGAAACTGACTTGCTCCAATTAAACTAACTGCATGCCAGTACAAAGCCCAGTACTACTTAATTACAATAAAATTCAACACCCAACACTATAAAATCAGCATGCCTGGCATCAAATCAAAAATTACCAGGCATGTAAACAAGCAGGGTCATATGAACCATAACCAGGAAGAAAATCAGTCAATGAAAACAGACCCAAAAATGACAAGAAACTCATTCCAAGGCATATCTGAATTGAATTATTTAAAAAAACAATGAGAGAGGCAAAGCATCATAAAAGCAGAGAAAATAAAAGGTGCAGCATGTCCAGAAGAACAGAGATAAGAAAGATAGAAGATTCTTGTCAGATATGATGTAAACCAGAATACAATACACAGATATTTTAAAGTACTGGGGAGGAAAGAAACAACAACATGAAAAAAATCAGTCCAGAATTCGTTACCAGACGAAAATATCCTTGAAAAAGGAAAGCAGAGAGTTTTTCAGAGAAATAAAGGCTGAACTACTTTTTCACCAACAAATTACCCTAGAAGAAACGTAGAAAGTTCTTCTGGTGAATGGAATGTCATGCCAGATGGAAGTTTGTCCCTACAAAAGGAAATTAAGAATATCTAAAACAGTATAAAATAATGTTTTCTCTATTGATTGCACCTAACACAGGACCTCAGTTAGTCATCTCTTTAGCCCTAGGGCTTAACACAGTGGTTACTGAATGAATAACAAAACACACAGACTTAAAATGGAATTTCAAGTACTTTTTGTATACAATGTTCTTTGAAATTATGAAAAGAAAGACTATACCATAATAAGAATGTAAAAGTTTTGCCTTCTTCAACTCCTATTCCTTATCCCCAAACCCAAGAAAGCAAAATCACCAATTAGAAAATTCCAATCAAATCCTAATGTAAAACTACATTTTTTTCTATATCTTTTTAAACAACACTTTATATCATGTTTTATGTGAAGCTCAATGGAGTTCCCTGGAGAAGGGATGAATTGCTAGTTCTAATACACTAGTCCGAGCTCTTGTGGGACAAATTCCCAGTATTCTTTAGTAGGTCAGTGTTATACCATTTTTAGAACTTATGATGGCTGTAGTGTTCTTTAAATGCTGGATTTTTGTCTATTGTTTCTTTTTAATAGTGGAAAGGGCAAGTTTGTAGGGAAGGATTGGAGACAGGTATGTGTTATAAGAGGAAGATGCCATAAAGACACAGAGAGAAGATGGCCATCTGAAAGCTAAGGAGAAAAGCCTGGAACAGATTCTTCCTTCACAGTTCTTCGAAGAGACCAGTCCTACTGACATCTTGATTGGGGACTAGCAAATTCATACGTTATTTTTTTTTCTTTCTTCATTTTCATGAGAATCGATTGAAGGGTAAATTAAGCAAGGAGAAGTCATTGTCAGTTATTCTTAGCGTTTTCATCCTTATGCCTTCCACAGATCTGATTCAACTTCTGGTTATCTACCTTATTTTTTGATCATGGACACATCCCATCATTTAGTTGAGTCTCCCATTATCTGCAAAATGAGAGTTCCAGCCTTAGAATTGTGCAATGCTCTTTAAAACACCCTTAGCACGCAGAAGCCGTTCAATAAATGTCAATTTCTTCATGAATTTCTATAGTTGTATACTGTAGGAATATATATGTATTGGAAGTAGTCTTTATATCAATTAAAGATGTTTGTTGAAGAACACTTTGACCCCTATTTATTGCCATCTGACAGAGCATCTGGTGGTGGTAGGGGACAAGATAACATTAAAGATAAAAATGGGCAATCAGAGTTCATTTTAGCAAGTAAGTAGATTGCATGACTTAAGCAGCAGCTTGGCAGATGTGAAAAAAAGATCAGTTAGCTAGCTTTTTGAGAAACCTGCAGAGCATTTTGCACTTTATCTTGAAGGTACCGAAATAGAGCTAACATTCAAGAATCATTGCTTCGTGTCTTTCAAGAAAAATAACTTGATACCTATCTTACGATTCCTGCTTCACTGAAGGCCCAGCATGTAAAGGAATCTACAATGTCTACCCATCATTAACTGATTAGAGAAGTAAATTTTATAAGCATGATAAACACAATCAACACCCTGCAGCTATTGTCGTCATTAAGGTGGTCCTGAAGATAGATCCCAATTCAGTATGACTGGTGTCCTTATCAAAAAGGAAAATTTAGAGACAGGGAGAATGTCTATGGGACCATGAGGACAGCCAGCTACAAACCAGAGAGGAAGGACTAAAACGCATCCATCTCCCACAGCCTCAGAAGAAACCTATCTTGCTAAAACCTTTATTTTGGACTAGTAACCTCCAGAACTCTGAATAATGAATTTCTGTTTTTGAAGACACTCAGTTTGTCATACTTTCTTATGGCAGCCCTAGCAAACTGATACAAATAATAAAACATCAATTTTTTAAAAAATCACACACTTCCTTCTTGTTTTAATTTGTAGTAAACAGAAGGCTAATCTAATATCTAAAGAGGTTATAGAAATTGATGAGAAAGGCCAATGGTCCAACAGAAAAAAGGGCAACAGATATGAACAGTTTATAGAAAAGGAAATACATGCTGTATGCATTAAACTTATACAGTGATGTATGCCAATTATTTTTCAGTGAAAGTGGAAAAATATAAAACAATGTTAACCTGAATGAATATGATAAGTACACTGAGAAATCACTTGTCGTCTATCTTAGGAAAAGAGAACAAAATGGACAACACCTATTACTGAGACTTTAAAAAGACAAAGATCCTTATACATTGTAGGAATATATATTGATGCAATCCAAGAAAACCAATTTAGAAATCTTGACCAAAGTTACAAATGCACACGTGTGTATACATTTCTTTTCTGAAAATTTATCCTACAGGCATGTATAAACATGAGAAATGCACAGTCATTCATTCATTAATGTTTGTGATGACCCCAAAAATGTCTATCATTGACAGCTAATTAAATGAGTTTGGGGACATACATATACTCAAGCACTATCAAACTTTAGATAAATAAAGAAGTTCTTTGTATGCTACTATGGAATGATCCAAAGTGCATGGTTAAGTAACTAAACCTGGAAGCAGAATTGTGTGTGTGTGTGTGTGTGTGTGTGTGTGTGTGTGTATCCACCATTTGTTCAAAAATAGTAGAGAATAAGAATATACATTTATAATTATAAGGTTACTTAGCAATTTAGTCACAAGTAGCATTTGAATTGAGGTGAGTTTACCTCCAGAGACTGTCTGTGCCTTATTTGAACAGAGTATTTTTTGTCAAAGATGTAAGATGTCATATTTTAACTAGAACAACCTTTCTTTTAATTTATTCTATGAAAAACTATTGCCTCTTATTCTAGACTTTCTTGTAAAAATTACTGCTTTAATGTGATCATTTTAATAAGTATTAATTGCCCCAATCCTATAAGATAAAACTTGGTTGGCATACTTAATTAACCACAAAGATTTGAATAGCAACCTTCTCTTTCCATATAGTTTTGGGGAATCCTATTGTTATCAGCAGTGCCTACTGGAGAAGCATAAAGTTTACATTTTTATTCCTGAGGTTTTCTCATTACCAGCAGTAGGAGTGGAGTTCAAGCAGGTGCTATCTTACCTTACTTTTCCGGAAGTTCTTCTTCCATTCCCTGGGTCTGAGATTCCAAGTAGTTGAAATCCAGCATTTGTCACATGGAAAAAGGAACTATGTGATAAGACCCCAATCTGAAATGTGTGATGAATTATTAAACAAGTAGTTTGTTGGGTGATTGAAAATTACCTGCAAAAGAGTGCTTATCTCCTTGAGGCACGTCAAAAGCTAACGGAATTGAGCCAATTAGACTGACTGTCTCTTCAATGAATTGTGACCTCTTGATGGTAATAGCTTATTATGATGATAAATGAACCCATCTCTCCAACTGAAGCCTGAGTACACACTTCAGCAGTTTCCTTGAATCATGAGGCCATTACCTTTCAACTTCAGATCGACAGCAGTGACAGCCATGGGAGCAGAGAGCATGCATGACTAGACACAGATGATTGTTTTACTTAGATGAATATATTTACAGCTATTTCCAAAGAAACGGGACCTTCTGCATGTTGTGTGTTCACACCTGAAATATTTACCATATGACGTTTCCTTTATTAGGAAGAACTACTTTCTGGCTATATTATTATTTTGAGATAACTGCGTTTTGTTCCCCCATCCTGCCCCACCCAGTTTTTATTTGCTGTTTTCAATGTTTGAATTCCTTATTCTTGTTGGTCTCCTGATTGGGTAAATTTTCAGAATAAAAAAATATTTTCTTACATCGAAGATACTTGTAATATACACACAAGCATATATGTTTTTTTATTTATGATCATGTACTTTAATTAAATCTCATTAAATTTCACAGCTTGTATTTCATGTGGGCTGGGGAATTACTCAGACTCTCTTATTTGTAGAGAACTTCTGTCAAGATTGCTGGTTTAAGAATCATGCAGGTGTAAATACTTTAATTCTTGGGTTTTTTTTTTTATTTTAGGGAGATGTCAAAAATCCTTTAAGTAGTTACTGAAGCTTGATATCAATTTTCTTATTCTGCTATAGTGATATTTTGGTTCGAAGGGAATTAAAGGAGAAATTGTTTTTATTATATGCATAACAAAATACAATCTTCTAATTCCTCCTAAGTATTAGACAGATGTCAGCTGCCAACTTCCCAAATATATTCTTCAGAAACCTGTTGACCAAGCAAAACTGCATTTATGAAGTTACTGCAGTAAGAGGGACACCAAACACCTTGAAAATGTTAGTATCTCTCAGAGGGTAAAGATCGGGGGAGGATATTCCCTAGTTTTAGGGGAGAGGTTGGGTGATTTCAGGGTGGATTTTTCACTGAAGGCAGTTGGGCAGAGTTTACGATGCCATAGCCTTGAATTTGTCAAAAGTGAGTGAGAGTGAGACCAGAATCTTGAATCAGGTGTTAAAGAGCATGTGATTAGTCTATAAGGAAGCCAGCTTAGATGGATCACAGTCCACAAACCAGGTTTTCTTGGAGTTTGTCTGCAGAATAGTTTAAAAACAGGGCTTGGAGGGGTGTCTGGGTGGCTCAGTTGACTAAGAGTGCCCAAGTTAATTTTGACTCAGTCATGATCCCAGGGGTGATGGAGCCCCACATTGAGCCCTATGCTGAGTGTGGAGCCTTCTTAAGATTCTCTGTCTCCCTCTGCCCCTCTCTCCTGCTCTCTAAAATTAAAAAAAAAATGTGTCACAAACAAGATAGATTATATATCATGTTTTTAAAACTAAACACATGAAACCGATTATCATGTGAAGCTCAGTCATTATCATGTGATTCTTTATTAATGTGAGGACAAAAGTGCTGTTGACCAATGTACTCTTGTGCTCGCTCGCTCTCTCTAAAACAAAAAAGGAAAGAGAACAAAAGAATAGAAAAGGAATTAAATTAAATTAAATTAAATTAGGTTGGAAATAATGCTTGTTCCCAGCACTAACACAAGAACAGAGAATTGTGTTGACTAGTTCTCACGGATAGTAGCTGTGTGATCATAGCAGAGTTAGTTTTTTTGTGCCATTGTTTTCTCATGTATAAAGTGGAGATAGTAATACCCACTTCACAGAGTCATCCAAGACAATGCCTCACAATAAACAAGAAGCACTCAGTATTAGCTATTATTATTAACCCCAGCTGGGCCTCATTTGAGGTCAGACATATTCCACTGAAAATTTAGAAGCGCTATACACACACAGGAAGGAAGAATGTAAAGAAGAAAGGAAGAGAAGAGAGATGGGAAAATAAAGAAGGAAAAAATGAAGAGCAAGAAAGGGAAAAAGATAGAAAGAATCTGTTCACATTAATTTTTAGTGTATTTCTATTTAGATAGTAACTGTCTATTAGGACTTTTTTCTTTTAGTCCAAATTTGTCAAGGCGGGGGGGAGGGGGGTCTGGTCATCAAGTAAATGCCTTTTCTCCAGTTTTCATCTGGGGCTGGATGTGAAGTGATCATCAGCCTTGGTGTTCTAGAAATAAGCCCTTTATGATGAAATGGCACTGGAAATAGCCCACAAGCTAAAAGCGTTGTAGGCCATCGAAGGTCCCTGAGGCCATTTCCTGCTTTAAGCTTATTTTTACTCATCATCACAGGAAAAGAAATAAGTAGGGCATTGTTCTTCTTACATGAAATAGTTTTAAATTAAGATGTGATGGCTTTGTAGAAAAGTCAAAATGCTTTATTTTGCTTTCATTTTCAAAACAAATATAGAGATAAAATTTGGTTATGTTAACATCCAGTCATGATTGTGCTCTTGACCAGAAATTCTTCTGAAACCTTACATAGGAAGCAATAGAGGGATTTCACTATCTAGCAGATATTTGGAGGATGACAGGTGGAATAAGTGTTTGAAACAAGAAACAGTTTTCTTTTATGCCAAATGCATGCACTTTGAGCTTGGTGAAAGAGGTCTAGGCAAAGGAAAGTGCAAGCAGTGCTGTGAATGAGCCCCGTGCCAGGCTAATCCTGTAAGACTTGGCAGGGACTGGCTTTGATTCCATGTGTAGCGCAGTCTTTTGACTTTAAGGAGGTACAAGAGGTCAAAACGTTCAGAAAAACCATTAGACAAACCTCTTCTGCTAAAATCTTACTTGGAATGCTAGAGGTGATGTTTTTGGTAAACAGGCGGGGTTTGTGTTTGCCGAGTTCCTTTTACTTCTTTTAATCTTTCCTTGGGCGCATACCTGTGTTGGGCTAACAATTGGTTTAGACTTTGGTTTATAGTTGGGTTATTCATATCTTATTGTTAACTATCAGTTAACTTATGACTACAGTGGTCTCTCAAGTACGGTAGTCAGGCCCCTGTGCATTATTAGAGTCACCTGGGGTCTTTACTGAACATGGATTACTGACCCCCATTCTAGATTCACTCATTCAGAAGATCTGGGGGAACTGTGTGGAAATCTGTGCTTTTAATAACTTCCTCAAGTGATTCTCTACCCATAAACTTTTGAGGGCCACTCTTTTATGGTTCCTTTGAAAAATTACTGATGCTCAATTAGGCATTTGTAGGTGATTCCAAAGACTTAAAATTCCCATCACTTAAAAACAAAAAAAGAACCATGTATCTCCTTAGTCAGAGGTTGACTTTCTTACTCAGTAGGTTAGCCTGTATAAAGAAACCCTAAAATAACCCTATCTTAGCCACCACAAAATATGTAAATCTACATCTATCTATCAATCTCATTAAAAACAAAAACACACACACACAGTGAATCTTAGAAAGTGTTTTCTTCTGTAATAGGCCATCTAAGATGTATTGCCATTAATATTTGGAATGAGGACACTTGGCAGCACCAGGATACAACATGAAGGTTTGGAGACTTTCAGATCCTAGAAGAGGTTCCAGCTATCCCTGAATATGTGCTAACAGCTTTGCCACTTGAACTCTGCTAAGCCATTAGACAAGTAAAAACACAGGCAAGACCCTGATTGGCCCTCAGTTCCTCATTGGTGAAGTTGAGGGAAGGAGGGTAATAATATCTTAACAGCAAATCTTGTTTTTGCAACAAAATCTAAATTAGAACATGCAGAAATAAGAAATGTGGTTCAGGTGGGTGAAGGGTCTGTGCTGATGGCAGCTGGATATAAGAATGATGCCAAATTCAAAGGTTTTGCTGGAAAGACTGGTTCTGGTTATGGTGAACGAGAGGGCGAGGAGTTCTGTCTACATTAACTACATCTATGACCTCAACTGTGGTTTCCCCTAAAGAAACATAGGATTTGGAGAATCATGGTCTGAAAACAGGCCAGATGCATTAGAAGGTCTCCTGCAGATTTAAAAGTTTATGATTTGAACACCAAATAGAATCATGCAATCAGCCGACTACTAACAATGAAATAGTAACTCTATAAAGTATAGTAAAGTGACTACATGACATTAATTGAAAAGAAACAAATGTTTCTCAGCTGAGCTATCGTCCATATCCAGATGCATTGATGATACATAAGTCCAGCCATAGAAAATGTGAGTTGTGTCAGAACAAAGCAACTAAAATGATTCAGGACCCTGAACAGTCGGTGTTCAGCCCACATCATTTCTTACCTAGATTACAGAAAAAAGCCATCGAACTTTCTTTCCACCTCCAGCTTCCCCAATCTAATACTTTACTCACATTCCTGATAGAGGAAGATCTTTATAAAACTCAGATTTGATTGCCTTGGTCCCCTGTTTAAAATCATGCTCTCTTAAGGATACAGTGAAAGCTCTGAGGCCATTCTGGACTGACAGCTCAGGAAGAAACCTGTGGTACAGCTAATAAAATGCCCATATGTATCCCATACTCTGTCATTCTTTCCTATTATGAAGTTTTCATTTTTGTCTGAAATTCTCTTCTTCCATTTTTCTGAGTGACTACCTTCTATGCATCCTTCAAAATGCAGTCCAAGCATTGACTTCTGTAAGAAACTTCTCTGTCATTTCGCCCAGCACTGGCTGAATTAAGCCTCTCCTGTGCTCTTCCCCTGAGATCTTCTACCACCAAGCATGAGAAATACTCTTCCCTCAACCATGAGTTCCTAGCTGCAACTAGATTCTTTTCACTTTTGTAACTGCAGCACCTACCAGGTTTCTCTTGACAGTATAGGGGCTTACACATTTCCTATTGGGTGAATGAGTGAATGCTCTGTATGAGTGGTAATTATTTCTATTTCCATAGAAGATGAACAAGAGGAAATATAGGTAGAAATTGCTTAAATAAAAGAAAATCGAAACCTTAGAGAAAGTACTTGGTTGGATTTTTTTCAGAATCGTCTGTCTGGGTTTTCCAACTATTTAAAAAAATGATTCTGGGATCATGTAAGGCCACGTCCATTCAGAGCCAGGCGAAGAGCCCAGATAGTCTGCCAAATTCTTTTCCAGCATTTTATGAGCCTGAGCAGCATTGTTTGGGTAAAAGTCTTGTTCTTTGTGGATCAGGAGGAAGTTGAAATGCTTTGGATATTTACACGGAAACAAAGAATTTCAGAACTGGAAAGAACTTGAACAATATTCTGTTAAGTGATTTTCACACTGTGTTCTGTGTGGTCCTTCTGTGCTAGGGCAGGAGGTATAAAAGAACAGATTATACCTCTTGAAGCAGACTGCCTTTGTGTATTTTGCATGTTGAAAGTACATGGAATGGAATGTGGAAACTGAGACCCTGAGAGATTAAGTCACTTAGGCAAAGACATATAGCTTCTCCAGAGACCAGGCTGACATTAAGTTTATGAATCTCTGACTTCTACTATAGATCTCTTTTCTATTCTTTTCTTTTCTTCTTTCTTTCTTTCTTTCTTTCTTTCTTTCTTTCTTTCTTTCTTTCTTTCTTTCTTCTTTCTTTTTTTTTTGGTGCAAGGCATACAAAAAGTAGGCTATTTAATTTGTGGTCAAGGTACATGAAAATCATGACACTTGTTTTCAAATATCAATTTAGAGTTCATGCCATCAAATTAAAGAAGTTTGTTAACTAAGTTTAATTTGCTTCCCCTAGTGAAGCAGCTGCCTTTCAAGATAATAAAATAAACACATATGATAATATTTGGTCAGCTGTGGCTTTTAATTTAAATGTTTGATTTAGTGCAGTTTAGTCTGCTGGATTCCAAAATATTCTCTGCAAGAGAAGTGTACACATGTTAAAGCTTTTCAAATGTTTATTGTAATGTTGTACGTCTGGCTGTCTTTCTATTGCTCTCTATCCCCTGAGAAGGCATGACTCTGCTTTGGCAGCACATATTTTCCAGGAGACTTGTTCCTTTCATAATCTAAAAATTTTTTAAAGAAATGAAAAATATGGGGTAGGCCACTTTCTTCTTCAGTGTCTCCATAGTTTTGCCTTTTCCAGAATGTCTGTAGTTGGAATCACAGAGTATGTAGCCTGTTCAGATTGGTTTCTTTCACCTAATCTATAATTAGGATTCCTTCATGTCTTTTCATGGCTTGATAGCTCATTTCTTTACGGTCTGAATAATATTCTGTTTTCTGGAGGTACTGTGAGGTATTCTGCGAGGTATTCATCCGTTCACCTACTAAAGGGCATCTTGGTTGTTTCCAAGTTTGGGTGATGATGCATAAACTGCTATAAATACTGTGTGCAGGTTTTTGTATGAATGTATATTTTAGTGAGGACCTGAGTTTTCAATTCCTTCAAGTCATTTGGGAAGAGAATGTTTAATTATGTAAAAAACTGCCAAAGTAGCCTTCCAATATGGTAGTACCATTTTGCATACTCACCAACGATGCATGAGAGTTCTTAATGCTCCACACCTTTACTGACATTTGTTGTCAGTGTTTTGTACTTTGGCCATTCCAAGAGGTATACAATGGTACCTCCTTGTTTTAACTTGTGATTTCCAAATGATGTATGATGTTGAGCATATTTTTATATGCTTATTTGCTATCTGCATGCAATCCTGGGTGAAGTGTCTGTTCATATTTTTACCTATCTTAAAAACCGGCTTATTATTGTAGGGAGTTAAGAGCTCTTAGTATATTTCCATAACAAGTTCTCTATCAGACACATTTGTTTTGCAAATATCTTCTCCCAAACTGTGGCACATCTTGTCGTTCTCTTAACAGTTCCTTTTTCAGAGCAAATTATTGTTAATTTTAATAAGGTCTAACATCAAATTTACTTTCATGGGTCAAGTCTTTGGTATTATATCTAAAAAGTAATCACCAGGATGCCCGGGTGGCTCAGTTGGTTGAGTGTCTGACTTTGGCTCAGGTCATGATCTAATGGTTTGTGGGTTTGAGCCCCGCATCAGGCTCTGTGCTGACAGCTAGCTCAGAGCCAGTAGCCTCTTTCAGATTCTGTGTCTTCCTTTCTCTCTGACCCTCCCCTGCTCACGCTGTCTCTCTCTCAGAAATTTAAAAAAAAAAACTGGAGAAAAGTAATCAACAAATATAAAGTCATTTCAATTTTCTTCTATACTAGCTTCCAGCGTTTTTATAATTTTGCATTTTACATGATTCATTTTGAGGTCTATCATATATTTGTAGTTAGTGTTTATGAAGGGTGTAAGGTCTATATCTAGATTCTTTTATTTATTTATTTTTGCATGTGAATGTCCAGTTGGTCCAGCTCTATTTGTTGAAAAGATCTTCCTTTCTCCATTGAATTTCCTTTGCTGCTTCACTAAAAATCAAATGACTTTATTTGTGCAGGTCTGTTTCTGAGTTTTCTATTTTCTTCTATTGATCTATTTGTCTCATCTTTGGTTAGCACCACACTGTCTGTAGCTTTATGAAAAGTCTGAAACATTGGTTATGTCAGGCCTTCATCTTTGTTGTCCTTCAATATTATATTGGCCTATTCTGGGTCTTTGACTCTCCATATAAATGAGTCAAAGATTCTCCACTTAGAATTAATATATTGATATGCACAAAATCACTTGCTGGGATTCTGATTTGGGGTTGCCTTGAGAATATAGATCAAATTGAAAATAGCTGTTATCTTGACAATGTCAAATATTTCTATGCATTAACATGGAATTTTTAAAAAAATATTTTTATTTATTTCTAGGAGAGAGAGAGAGACAGTGTGAGCAGGGGAGAGTCAGAGAGAGAGGGAGATACAGACTCTGAAATAGGCTCCAGGCTCTGAGCTGGCAGTCAGCACAGAGCCCAACGTGGGGTTCGAACCCACAAACCGCGAGATCATGACCTAAGCGAAAGTCGGACACTTAACCGACTAAGCCACCCAGGCACCCCGAACATGGAATATCTTTTTACTTATTCTTTGATTTTTTTAAATCAGAGTTGTGTGGTTTTTCTCATAAATCTTGTACATATGTTGTTACATTTGTCCTTAAGCATTTTGAATTTTTTTTGTGCTGATGTAAATGATAATGTATTTTAAATTTAAAATTCAAATTTTCATTGCCAGTACATAAGACAACAATTGACTTTTGTACCATTTTCTTCTTTAGACAGATGGGATCAAATGACTTGGAAATTAAATATGTTGCTCTAGCTGTAATGAGTATCTTGAAAATTCTCTACATCCTGCTGAGAAACATAACCTGCATATCTCAAGGTTCTGAGTAAAACGCTGCCTATGAAATCTTTGCAAGGCTTATCATCTAAAAGACTAAATAGGGCCCCAAGAGATTTTTCAAGTTAGAGTTCTTAATTCCCAGTTTATTCACAAAGGATTATGGGCAGTGTGTTAGCTGTAAATCTAATCTATCAAAACTTTAGACTTAGACAACTCCTCTGCATCTAGAAGTTTTATTTTTTTTAAACTCAGTAAGAAGAAATTAGAAATAATGTTTATATACTCCATGACACATGAATTTTGATACTGAAGGATATATCTTCAGTCCAGCCCAAATATATTTCTAAGGGTTGTGTGATGTAATGTCTGTTGGCCATCTGCACATCTCCTTTAGAAAAATATCTATTTATGTTTTCTTCCTATTTGAATTGGATTATTCAGTCTTTGAGTATTGAGTTTGATAGGTTTTTTATGTATTTTGAGTACTAACCCTTCTTAGAGGTGTCATTTGCAAATATCTTCTCCCATTCTTAAAATTGTCTTAGTTTCATTGATTGTTTCCTTTGCTGTCTAGAAGCTTTTGTTTTGATGAAGTCCCATTAGCCAAATATGAAAATAGCCTAAGTGTCCATTAACTGATGAATGGATAAAGAAGATATGCAATGGAATATTATTCAGCCATAAAAAGAATGAAATTTGCTGTGACACGGATGGAGCTGGAGAGTATAATGTTAAGTGAAATTTTTAGAATCTAACATTTTAGAACTTACCATTCACTAGCTGTAAGATCTTAGAGAAATTTGTTCACCTTATATCCTTTTTCACTTTAGCAGTAAAATGGAAATTGTAAATCCTACTTCATAGCATTATCATGATGACTTCATTTAATAATACATAAAATGTCTGGTATATAATAGGACCTAGATAATTATTTACCTTATCTTCCCTCGATATTTCAAGAAAAACAAATAATTTGATTTAATATACAAAATTATATAATAGATTTCAGTTGACTAAATCTAAAAGAAGAAGTTTTGTCACTTTCTCCCCCCTTTGGTTTTTAAAAAGTACCTGTAGAAGAAATGGAACCAGTGACTATAAGCAAATTGCTACCTACCAATTTAGTAAAAACAAAGACAATAATAGTTGACTATACCCTACTGTGCATGGCAAAACGAACCCAGGATATGACAGAAATCATGAGTCAGAATGCAAATTCTGTTTTACAAATAATAAATAATCACACAATAACTGGGAAACAGTGTTTCTGGTTAGACAACTACTAATAATCTTCAGCTACATTCTGTGGAAGATGGCAACTTTATTGTTTATATTTCATGAAAACTATTCTCCATGTTTTCATGTCAGTTTGAGGATAGAAGAATATCCTTGAGGGCAAAACATGCCTTTCATATATTAGGGTTGCCTAGAGCATATTATGGCACATTATATAAATATTAAATAATCCCCATAATTAAAATGATGTTCCTTGGAATGCGGATGGAGACACATGGTTGTCTCAATAGCCTTGAGCTACTTTTGCAATAAGTACATTTTTACTTTTCTAGAATATGTAATGAATAGTGCTATGTTACAAGTAAGTATTAATTAATGGTTGAAATACAAAAGACATTTTGGGGGGATTATTTAATAATATACATTACAACTAGAGATATTTATCGTGATAAATGTTTGTCAGGGTTGAATCATGGAGGGATATATGAGACTCATTTATATTCTTAATGTGTGTTACTATGTTATTAATACAGTGAATATTAACTTAATAAATAAAACACAGTGATATAAAGTATAATTCTTAATATTTGATTTATAGTGCCTGATATTGTTGAACAATTAGAAAATACTTTAAAGCTATTGAAAACTTGGAGGAGGTTGTAATGATCAGAAACACATAATACACATAAACATGAATTAAGGCCTTTGTTTTGAAATTAGACTTGGGAGCAAGAAAATAAGGTAAATAGTTATGTTCTTGAAATACAGGTAAATTCAAAAAGTGTGCTTTGAATACAAAATATATATTTTTAGGATCTTAAATCCATGAGTTACTTCTTTTCATATACACGTCCCAACATCTTGTTTCTGTGATGTCTATTAGGTTTGTAATTATGTCAATTGTGTGAATGCTCATAAATTCCAAATCACTTGGTCAATCTCAGGAGTTTTTTTGGGACTTGTTTACTCTCCTTGGGGTTAAACTCAGCCTCTTTTAAGTTGGAGAAGTAAATGCCAATTAACTACCTTCAGTAAGACCATCATAGTAATACAGGAAGCTCTATGTTCCATTACCCAAGAATCTTTCCCCTGTGAGCGTGCTGATAGTGTTTTCCATGGAGATCATCTATTACCAAGTTATGAGTAAATTCAAATCTTTCCTCTTTTAAAATGCTCCGTTCATGTTAAAACATGAGATGTTTCCTCCTTAAAGCCAGATTGTAAAAAGATCTGGTTGAGACTCTTTTGAATGTTTTTCAAAGAGAAAATGAAGACAAATTTAAACAAATGTCAGTTTCTGAGAAATTGCAGGGTGTAAGCTATGCTAGACTGTCATTCACGAACAAGACAGCTTCCTACTTATGGGCTTGGGCAGTTCGGCCTGTATAAGTTGAAGAGGTAGTTCTGAGGCTCAGATATAAATGGATCTGTGAATTTTCACAATATATTTCTGAAAGTCTCTTGAGAAAAATAAACTCAGGCTAGTAGCCAGCAGTTTGTGTTCCAGAAGACTCCATATAAACCTGATACAGTCAAGAAACGTCTTTCTAACTTTGCTTCTTAGAAATGTAAAAAAGGAGGAGATTATTGTCCCTAGTAGGCCAACCAACACCATCCCAAAGCCAAACGCTCTTGGTTCACATCACCAGAATTCTAGTTTTAGTTAATTTTTTTTTCAAAAATTAGAAATACCAAATTTTTATTTCTAAGGGTTCATGACATATTTTACTGTAAGTGCAGAAACTATGAGTAATGAATCGAGGCTTAAAGCACTGAAACGTAAAGTGTAAACTAGATTAAGACAGATAATATCCCCAAATTCATTATTGCAGATGACATTAAGAACAGCCTTGCTGTTAACCACAGATGGCATAGCAATTAACTCAGTGTATCAAAACATAGCTATACCCTTATAAGTAATGTAATAATGACATTCATTTGAAATGTCTTATTTTTCGCGAAAAAGATTCATTTGGGCAGTGTTTTTCCTCCTCTCAACTTTAAACTTCTTGATGAGAGGAGCATATTTTATTCATCTTGTGGTAAACCCCCCTTTCCATGCCGCCTTAGACATAATAGCTATTCACCCATATTTACTGTATTCAGTTGAATTGTATAAATCTGAGTTTAAAGTGTTTGATATATATTCAACATACTAGTACAAATTGTAAAGGCTTTCTTGAAAACTGGCAAAAGCATATTTAGCTGTTAAAATTCTAGGGGAGGATGTGAATAGATGTGAACTTCCTCTACAATATAAAATAGCAATAAGGCTCCAAGTTAAAAAATGATTTCTCATTTTACAGTACATTTATTAAATGCCTATTACAATTATGTGCTTTCTGAAAATTGATTATAATAAAGAGGTCCTGAAAATTATAATTTTCGCCTAGTCATAGGTAAAATAAATGAGAGAATTACAGTGATTCAAATATAGAAAGCATTTAATTTAGAGAAGAGAGGAATTTATATTTCTAAAACATCTTATTGTCCATTTTCCATATTTTATATTGAATAAAGTAATATGGAAAGATAATATTTTCATTTGCAGATGCTTAAATTTAGATATATGTTTAAAATTGTAATCATCTTAAATACCAGTTAACATTCATTGTTAAATAATTATAGTTAAAACCACAAACTTACATATGCCTTAATAGCAGTGATAAAAGTACCTGTGTAGAGTAGTGATTTACCAGTTATCCCTTCAAGAATTTCTGGCGTTTTGCTAGTTTTCAGGAGTTTTGGTTAAGATACCCTAATGATGCCTTAAAGCATGCGTGTCAAAATATATGGGTAAAGAAAAAAAGCACTGTAAGTCAGCAGCCTTCAGGAACCCAAGTAGTTTGTAATCATGGAAGTGTTTGTAGCAAGAACATTAGGATTTCTATATACATAGTTTATTTAATCTAAAAAAAAGAAAGAATAAAAACATTTTAAATATTCAATATGTAGATTGTCAATAACCCCTACACCTGGTGAGGTACCATTCTCAAGATGCCCTGAGAGAAAACATCAGCATTTACAAGGTGAGGGGATTTATAGTAGTAACCTGACTTCTTCATTAACTAACATATTATGAAATATTTTACTATGATTTTGCTCAGTTAAGCTGGTTTATGAGTTATAGTTCCTATTTTTTAAATAATGAAGACTCAACAAATAAATACATGGGTTTAATATGTATCCCTCCAAAGAAAGAAAAAAAGAAAAGAAAAAGCTACAGTGAAGATAGTATTGACAATGAATGTGTAAGCAAAAAACAAGAAAAAAACCCTAATGCTTATTATAACTCAAGGTAAGAGCTGTTTCTACATGCACAAAATGAAGTGCAAGTAATGACAACATCAAGCCTGACAAAAAGTTGTTCATTGCGTGGGAAATCGTCCTGCAAAATCAGCTTTTATTATACAGAAACACTTTTGAAATCAATTGTTCCAAAAGCTTCTATTATTTTGTGGCTCAAGTTAATGTTAATTTACCAACCACAAATATTCTTTTCTGCACTTCGGATCTAGAGAACAGAATTATCTAACCTATCTTCAAAGTATGGACACAGAGTTTTAGTGAGTTTTGATTCTTTTTGTTAAATATATTAAAATGCCACATTATTCCAAATAATTTTCAAGTACAACCAATCATAATGAGAAATGTTATCCACATTTCAGCCAGAACCTAAGATAATTGGTAGAGAGGATTAAAAATGAGTATCATTACCTAGTATACTCTGCCGATGATATAAATCTTCCAATGGGAACTGTGTGTTTTGTGTATATGTTATATCTTTTTTTAAGCCGTGAAAACCATTAATACTAAGTGTTAAAATAAATGGAACCTACAAACAGACCTTAAAATTTCGAGACTTAGTAATATCTCTAAGTAGTAAGCCAATATTTTCGAAAATATAAAAACATACTAATTATGTTGCTCTTTCTAAAAAAGAGTATTACCTTGTTGAGTAAAGAGGAGTTTTATATAAGTAATTAAATTAAGTATTCTAAAATAGTGTTTCACTTATTTTTCATACTTTTAACTATATTTGTCTTTAACAAATATATATTAATGTAATAGCACATTATACAATATGTAAATATGTAGATATAGATACAAGAATTTACAGTATATATGCACTCTCACATATAAAAATTTACTGATAATATTCTAAAATCGAAAGTCTGGCAACCCCTGCTCTAGGTAACTGAGTGGTACAGTAAATCCAGCCCTAAGAAAAATCTATGAAATAGATGAAGTTTATCTTTCATGCATAATTAACATCATTCCAACTGTGGCTCCTATTCTCCTGGTGGTTATCTAGGACTCTTCTAATTGCTCTTAATTATACCGTTATATAGTCTTAAGTGCTCAAATAGACACTTTAGGGAATTACCACTGCAAATTACCATTTCATGACTGATTTATGTATTCATTGATTTCTACTATTTGTCAGGAACATTCTAGTCTGTGAGCAGTGAATAAAACAGACAAAAACTCTGCCCTCCAGCAGCTTATATTCAAGTTAGAAGAGAGAAAAAGCGATTCAGAAAGTACATAAAACATAGTAAGTTAGATGGTTATAAAAGCTAAGGAGAAAAGTAGAGCATGGAAAGGAAAAGAAAGAGTGATGGCAAGTGGATGATACTATAACTTTAGGTAAAATATTTATTCAAAGAATTGAACATAATATAGGAGCAAAGTATATGGATATCTTGGGCAAGAGGGTTAGGGCAAGAAAAAGAAGCTACAAATGTCCTAAGACATGAGGATGCCTAGTATGTCAAAAACACATTCAGGATAGAATGTGTGAGGGGGAGAGTAGAAGGAGATGGGGAGGGTGAAGATATTGTAGGACTTTGGGCCATTATAATTTTTTTATATTTTTCTCACAGTGAAATGGGAGGTCATTGGGGCGCTTTGGGCACAAAAGTATAATTATCCGACGTGTATTTTAGGAATATGAATATGTGTTACATTGATACCATACTAAACGGGGACAAGGGCAGAAATAAGGAGACCAAAGGCTGTCCTTTGTAATCATTGGGTCAGCATACAGATAGAGGGCTTATACTAGAGTGGTAGCAGCAGAGGTAATGAAGAGTGATTTGATTCTGGATATATTTATATAAAAAGCCAAAAATATGTGTTGGTAGCTTGGCTGTGGAATATTAAAAAAAGAGGAGAGCCAAGGATGGCTTCAAAGTTATGGGGCTAAACAACTGAAAGAATAGTGTTGCCATTTACTTAGATGGCAAAGACTGAGAAGAGCAAATTTTGGATGAAGATCAAGAGCTCAGCCGTGCTGATTTATTAAGTTAAAAATGCCTTTTAGACATCCAAGGGATATTAAAATGATAATGCCATACAAGTCTGAAGTTCAGAAGCTGGTGGAGAGGGGGACATCTGAACTGAAGATTTTAAAAAATGTTTTAATTATGAATACAGATGTCATGTAAGCCAAAAGAATTGATATGATAATGAAGAAAATGAGAAAAGAGAGAGAAGATAGGGGTCTGGGAATTAAGCCCTGTGGCCCTCCAACACTTACAGGTTAGGGTCTTTAGGAGGAACCAGAAAGGAGACTAAGAGGGACTAGCCAGAAAGATAGAAAGAAAACCAGGAGAGTGGTATAATGAAACCAATTAATCAAGAGGGCTCAACTTTGTCAAATACTACAGATGGGTCAAATAAGGTAAGGAATGAGAACTGACTGTTGGTCCAGCAATGAACGCAGCTGGTGAATTTGAAAAGTGTATTCTCAGTAAAGAAATGGGACAAAAAGTTGATTGGTACGGTTTTATGAGAGAACAGGGAGAAAGATTTAGAGACAGCAAGCATAGACCCCTGTTTCTAGGAAAAAAATAAAGACAAATATGCTTGTAAATGAATTGAAGTGGTACTAGAAAGCACTGAAATTTTCTGTTGGCCTTTATAGTCTCAAAAAATATATATAGAAGAGAGTTGAACTTGAAGTTCTCAGAGGAGTTTTGGAGTTTAGACAAGAAAACAAAAGTATGAAATAACATCGAAGAACATATGAGAGAAAATGGGCCATGGGGCATTTTCTTCAAATATGTCCAGTTCAGCAGTTGCAGGTACAAAGAAGGTAGAGAAATAGATTTATCTGGGGTGTGGATTAGCCAAGAGAGTACAATAAAACTAGAGATGGGCAAGGGGGTTGAGACTGTATGCAAAAGGGAGATTACAATTATTGACCATGGACTTTATACAGTGGTGGGAAAGCCTAGATCCAAAATAATTTCCCATTTGTCCCTTCTTCCAGAATGCTATTAACATTTTAGGTATTTGTTTCATGAGACTATACAAGGTATTAGAAAATATTTGGTATCTTTCAGTCCCAGATCCTAAATATCAGTATCACATCACCAAAATTAAAGGAACTGGGCATAACCTTTGACAAATTTTAGCATTTTCTTCGTCTTTGAAATAGACTTTATTCTCTATGCCCCCAAAAGCAAAGTTGGTTTATATAATTTTAAAATACTTGTGCAAACACAAAAAACAAACCAATCATTTAATTATTTGCTATATCCAATACAAAATATGCAAACAAGGAAAATATAGATTAATGTTTTGAAATTATACTTTATTGAACTCACAAGAATTCTTACCATTCACTTAGTTATCTTGTTTCTTAGATGTATAATAATAGTAATAATTGACCAGCAATGAAATTGAATCAATAATCAAAAAACTCCCAACAAACAAAAGTCCAAGACCAGATGACTTCACAGGTGATTTCTACCAAATATACATTTTTTTAAATTTTAAAATCTTGTTAATGCTTATTTATATGAGAGAGAGAGAGAGAGACAGACAGACAGAGTGCGTGCACAGGGGAAGAACAGAGAGACAGAGACAGAATCTGAAGTAATCTCCAGGCTCTGAGCTGCAATCTGTCAGCACAAAGCCTGACAGAGGGCTTGAACTGATGAAAAGTTAGACCATGACCTGAGCTGATGTTAGACACTCAACCGACTGAGCTACCTATGTGCCCCCACATTTTTTCTTTTAAATTTATTTATTTAAATTCAAGTTAGTTAACATGCACGTAGTATTGGCATCAGGAGTAGAACTCAGTGATTCAACAATAACTTATAACACACAGTGCTCATCCCAAAAAGTGTCCTTCTTAATGCCCATTAACCATTTAGCCATCTCCCCACCCACCTACCTTCTAGCAACTCCCAGCTTAATCTCTGTATTTAAGAGTCTTTTATGTTTTGCTTCCCTCTCTGTTTTTATCTTATTTTTCCTTCCCTTCCTTTATATTCATCTGTTGTGTTTCTTAAATTCCACATATGAGTGAAATCATATATTTGTCTGTCTCTGCCTGACTTATTTTGCTTAGCATAAATAAATAGCTTACAGTCTAATTCCATCCACATTGTTGCAAATNGAGAGAGAGAGAGACAGACAGACAGAGTGCGTGCACAGGGGAAGAACAGAGAGACAGAGACAGAATCTGAAGTAATCTCCAGGCTCTGAGCTGCAATCTGTCAGCACAAAGCCTGACAGAGGGCTTGAACTGATGAAAAGTTAGACCATGACCTGAGCTGATGTTAGACACTCAACCGACTGAGCTACCTATGTGCCCCCACATTTTTTCTTTTAAATTTATTTATTTAAATTCAAGTTAGTTAACATGCACGTAGTATTGGCATCAGGAGTAGAACTCAGTGATTCAACAATAACTTATAACACACAGTGCTCATCCCAAAAAGTGTCCTTCTTAATGCCCATTAACCATTTAGCCATCTCCCCACCCACCTACCTTCTAGCAACTCCCAGCTTAATCTCTGTATTTAAGAGTCTTTTATGTTTTGCTTCCCTCTCTGTTTTTATCTTATTTTTCCTTCCCTTCCTTTATATTCATCTGTTGTGTTTCTTAAATTCCACATATGAGTGAAATCATATATTTGTCTGTCTCTGCCTGACTTATTTTGCTTAGCATAAATAAATAGCTTACAGTCTAATTCCATCCACATTGTTGCAAATGACAAGATTTCATTCTTTTTGATCACTGAGTAGTATTCCTTTGTGTATATATTTCCTCTTCTTTATCCATTTATCAGTCAATGGACATTTGGACTCTTTCCATATTTTGGCTATTGTTGATAGGGCAATTATAAACATTGGGGTGCATGTGTGTGCCCCTTCAAATCAACATTTTTGTATCCTTTGGATAAATACCTAGCAGTTCAATTGGTAGGGTGTAGGGTAGTTCTATTTTTAATTTTTTGAGGAACCTCCATCTTATTTTCCAGAGTGTCTTTACCAGTTTACATTCCCACCAACAGTGCAAAGCATTCCCCTTTCTATGCATCCTTGCCAACATCTATTGTTTCCTGAATTGTTAATTTTAGCCATTCTAACAAGTGTGAGGTGGTATCTAATTGTGGTTTTGATTTGTATTTCCCTGATGATGAGTGATCTTGAACATCTTTCATGTATCTGTTAGCTATCTGGATGTCTTTTTTGGAAAATTCTTTTCATGTCTTCTGTGTATTTTTTCACTGGATTATTTGTTTTTTGGGTCCTGAGTTTCATAAGTTCTTTATAGATTTTGGATATTAACCCTTTACCCAATATATCATTTGCAAATGTCTTATCCTATTCTGCCAGTTGCCTTTTAGTTTTATTGATTGTCTCCTTTTCTGTGCAGAAGCTTTTTATCTTGATAAGGTTCCAATAGTTCATTTTTGCTTTTGTTTCCCTTGCCTCTGGAGACATGTCTAGTAAGAAGTTACTGTGGCTGAGGTCAAAGAGGTTGTTGCCTGTTTCTCCTGTAGGATTTTGATTGTTTCCTGTCTCTTACATTTAGGTCTTTCATCCAGTTTGAATTTATTTTTGTGTATTCTGTAAGAAAGGGGCTCAGTTTCATTCTTCTGCATGTGGCTGTTCAGTTTTCCCGGCACCATTTACTAAAGAGACTGTCTTCTTTCCATTGGATACTCTTTCCTGCTTTGTCTACCAAACATTTAAACAAGAGTTAATACCTATTCTACTGAAACTATTCCAAAGAACAGAAGAGGAAAGAAACTTTCCAATTTCACTCTAGGAGGTCAGCATTACCCTAATGTCAAAAGCAGATAGACACACACACACACACACACACACAAACACACACACACACAAATACAGGCCAATATTTCTGATAAATATAGATGTAAAAATCCTCAACAAAATATTATCAAACTGAATCCTACAACACGTTAAAAAAATAATTCACCATGGTCAAGTGGGATTTATTCCTGGGATGCAAAGGTGGTTCGATATTTATAAATTAATCAACAGAGAAAGCGAAAGGATAAAAACCTTGTGATCATTTGAATAGATACAGAAAAAGCATTTGACAAAGCACAACACCCATTCATGATAAAAATTCATGATAGGTTTTGAGTTAAATAGTCAATAGTAAAAACCTGAGAACTTTTCCCTTAAGGTCAGGAATAAGACAAGGATGTCTACTCTCACCACTTCTATTCAACATACTACTGGAAGTCCTAGTCACAACAATCAGACAAGAAAAAGAAATAAAAGGCATCCAAATTGGTAAGTAAGAAGCAAAATATTTACTATTTGCAGATGATATGATACCAAATATAGAAAACCCTAAAGACTCCACCAAAAAAACCTACTAGAACTTATAAATGAATTCAAGAAGGTAACAAGATGTAAAATCAGTAAACAGAAATTCATTGCATTCCTATACACTAATAATAAAATAGCAGAAAGAGAAACTAAGAAAACAACCTTATTTACAATTGCACTAAAAATAATAAAATACCTAGGAATAAACAACCAAGGAGGTGAAAGACCTGTACTCGGAAAACTAAAATATTGATGAAGGAAATTGAAGATGACACAGTCAAATGGAAAGCTATTCATGCATATGGATTGGAAGAAATATTTTGTTAAAATGTGCACACTATCCAAAGCAATCTACAGATTTAATGCAATCCCTATCAAAATACCAACAGCATTATTCAAAGAAATAGAACAAATAATCTTAAAATTTTTATGGAACCACAAATCTGAATAGCCAAAGCAATCTTGAAAAAGAAGAACAAACCTGGAGGTATCCTAATCCCAGATTTCAAGATATACTACAAAGATATAGTAATCACAACAGTATGGTACTAGAACAAAAATAGATACATAGATCAATGGAACAGAATAGAAAGCCCAGAAATATTCCCATGCTTATATGGTAAATTAATCTTCGACAAAAGAGGACAAAATATCCAATGGGAAAAGGATAGTCTTTTTAACAAATGTGCTGGGAAAACTGGACAGCTACATGCAAAAGAATGAAACTGGACCACTCTCTTCAACCACACACAAAAATAAACTAGAAGTGAATTAAAGACCTAAATGTGAGACCTGGAACAGGAAAAATCCTAGAAGAGAGCACAAGTAGTAATTTCTCTAGATTGGCCATAGGATCATTTTTATTAATATGTCTCCGAAGGCAAGGGAAACAAAAGCAAAAATAAACTTATTGGAATTGCATCAAAATAAAAATCTTCTGTGCAGCAAATCTACAAAACTAAAAGTCAGCCTACTGAATGCAGAAGATACTTACAAATGACACATCCAATAAAAGGTTAGTATTCAAAATATATACAGAGCTTATTCAACTCAACACCAAAAGACTCCCAAATAATCCAATTGAAAAATGGGCAGAAGACATGAACAAACATTTTCCAAAGATGTACAGATGGCCAATAGACACAGGAAAAGATGTTCGACATCACTAATCATCAGGGAAATGCAAGTAAAAACCACAATGAGAGATCACCTCACACCTGCCAGATGGCTGAAATTAAAAACATAAGAACCATGAAGTGTTGGCAAGAATGTGGAGAAAAAGGAACACTTGTGCATGGTTGGTGGGAATGCAGACTGGTGCAGCCACTGTGGAAAACAGGATGGAGGTTCCTCACAATATTAAAAATAGAATTATCATGTGCTCCAGTAATTCCACTCTTAGGCATTTATTTTCCCAAATAATATAAAATAATCATTTGAAATAATATATGCACCCCCGTGTTTACTGCACCATTCTTTACAATAGCCATGATTTGGAACCAACTCAAATATCCATTGATAGATGAATGGTATATACGTACAATGGAATATTACTCAGCCATAAAAAAGAATGAAATCTTGCCATGTGCAGCAACATAGATAGAATAGAGAGTATAATGCTAAATGAAATATGTCAGAGAAAAACAAATACTACAAAATTTCACTCATATGTGGAGGTTGAGTAGCAAAAGAAATAAATAAAAAAAAAACAACAGACAAACCAAGAAACAGACTTTAACTATAAAGAACAAACTGATGGTTGTTAGAGGGGATGTTGGTAGGGGGATGGGTGAGACAGAGAAAGGGGGTTAAGAGTACATTTGTCACAATGAGCCCAGAAAAATGTATAGAATTGTTGAATTACAATATTGTATACCTGAATAATATAACAGTACTCAATTTAAAATAAAATTTAAAGTGGGGCGCCTGGGTGGCTTAGTCGGTTAAGCGTCCGACTTTCGCTTAGGTCATGATCTCGCGGTTCGTGGGTTCGAGCCCCGTGTCGGGCTCTGTGCTGACTGCCAGCTCAGAGCCCGGAGTCTATTTCAGAGTCTGTATCTCTCTCTCTCTCTGACCCTCCCCTGCTCACGCTGTCTCTCTCTGTCTCCTAGAAATAAATAAAACATTTAAAAATAAAATAAAATAAAATAAAATTTAAAGTAAATAAATAAAAATATAATAATAATAATAGTAATAATTGAACTGTTTTGAGCATTAATATGTGTATCTGAAATGTATTAAGTGTTCACATGTATAACTGGAGCAGTGGTAATTGTCTTGCCTGAACTATCTGAATTGATCTTCACACAGTGCTCTGAAGTATGTATTATCATTATTCCTATTATATAGCAAAGTGCAAAACTGTGCTTAGTAGTGGGAGGATGGAGGAATATTTTGCAGTATTATGGTATGGTTGTTCACTTTTTATCTGTGTATGTTGACACTGAATACTTTTATACTGCTAAGGCAAACTATAGAATGCACCTTTTTTTCCAGGCATAAACACATTTTATTCCTTTGTCCCATAGCTCCTGAAACTGCTCATGCACTTCCTTCCTCTTTCCTTTTACACTGATGATTAAAAATGAGAGCTTAGACCTTTCCTTTTCTTTTTTTAAAGAAAAGCAGCCAATAAAGATATGCCCTCTAAAATATTGTTTAGTGCATCTTAAACATAAAATGATTCAGTTGCTTAAAGAATATTTTCAAATTCCAAAGTGCCATATTATTAGATATTAGCAACATTGTCTTATAAATGAATAGTTACCATCTGCCTCTATATAGTCACCATCACTATATCAGTACAATATATGTGGGGTTCCAAATACATTGCACAAAAATGATATAGAAAGAACAGTGGTCACCAAGTTCCCCTTGATTGAAATTGCATCATACAACCTTCTTTCCTTTAAGCTCAGTAACCTGAGAAATATAGCTATTTAAAGAAGACATTTTCTTGTTTGGCAGAATATTATGATCTCACAGCATATGTACAATATGGTCTTAATTTGTGTCTCTCTGTGCTAGGCTTAGAAAAGTCACTCTAAGTTTTACTTAATTTATTTTGGAGTTTAACTCTTACTTTTGACATGATTTATATTCTAAGGAGATGTCAGCTTCTTCCTGCTTGAAATTCAGCAAAATGACATTGGATACGTAGACCAAGGATATGCTCTTATTATAGCTGTGTGTGCCACAGGACCACAGTCCTTTTGTCAGAAACCTGCCGTAGTTTTCAGTGTAAGCCTTCCTTTTCTGACTGTTATGATTTAATCTGCTAACTCCTATCTATTGTTCCCTTAAAAACTGTGCAGCGCCATCCTGTATCTAAGAACAAAATCTCCAAGTTTCTTTTTCTTTTCCCCTACTTTCCCTAGCTGAAGTATTTTGTTTAATTATTTCAAAGTTATTATCACAACAATTGATCACAAATTGCAAATCGGGGTCTGTTTGGAGAGCAGGTGGGTAGTGACCCTTCAGGAATTCCTCTACACTGATATATGTGGTGGACTGAATACTGATCCCTCTAAGTATATCCATGAGATAATACCCAGAACCTGTAAATAGTTGCTTTACGTAGCCAAAAAGGACTTTGCAAATGTGATTAGGTTTAAGGACATAGGGATGGGGAGATTATCCTGGATTGTCCAGGTGGGCCCAATCAAATCATATAAGGCCTTAAAACTAGATGAGGGAGGAAGAAAAGGGGATCAGAGTGATGTGACCATGGACGAAGAAGAGATTTGAAGCATGAGAGAGGCTCTGCCCATCATCATTGTTTTTGAAGGTGGAGGGGCCCATGAGCCAAGAAATGTGGATGAGCTCTACAAGCTAGGAATGGGCATTGGCCAATAGCCAGCAAAAAAATGGGAACATCAGTTCTACAGCTGTTTAGAACTGAGTCTGCCAACAATCTGAATGAGCAAGGAAATGAATTCTCCCCTAGAGCCTCCAGAAACAAATGTAGCTCTGCTGATACTAGAATTTTAGACATTGTACCCTGGTGAGACCCATGTTGGAATTCTCACCCACAGAACTGCGAGATAATAATGTGTTGCTTCCAGCTGCTAAGCTTATTATGAAAGCAATAAGAAACTCATACAGTTTAGATGGATACTTGTATCTTTGGACAGAAGGAAGTGGGAGTTATGTTTGCCAAGAACAGGAGGAAATAATGGGATGAAAAAAAAATCAGTAGAGAAGATGTCATGGGGTTTGCCCCTTTTCTCCTATCACTTTCTTGTAGTATCTTGAGAAACTGGTTAGAAGCATTACTTCAATAGAGAAAAAGGCGGAGGACTGGAAATGAGGGAGATATTTTTGTGGAAGATGTTATGAGACAGTTTGTGGCACAGGGTGGAGGAAAGTCCACCCTCTTTCATCTGACTGAGGGCTGAAGACAGCTTTGCATGAAGCTGGGTTCTCACTCTGGCAGCCATGTAATGAAAAGATTTTTTTTAAGAGAGAGAGAGAGAGTAGAGGAGGGGTACAGGGAGAGGAAGAGAGAATCTTAAGCAAGGTCTATGCTCAGTGCAAAGCCAATGCGAGGCTCAACCTCAAGATTGTGAGACCATGACCTGAACAGAAATGAAGAGTTGGGCGCTTAATCAACTGAACCACCCAAGCACCCCTAAAGAGATGTATTGATGAAGGACCAAAACAGAATTGCTTTTGGGCCTAAGAACTATCCTTGTTGGACATCGGTGCCAGGGAGACTTCATTTCTATCCACAGATTTGTGAGGCCTGAGAGTATGTGCATGATGTTAAAGAAAACTATTTTCATCATTAGAATAGCCTCAAGTAATTAATGTCCAAATATTCAGCCATTTTGAATGATGTATACATAAAACTGCACATATAAATAAAAACCCCAAAAGTAAATCATTCATCATAATAAATCTACCAGCCCAGCTATTTGTTATTACATTGAAGGCCCTCAGTGGACACCTGGGTTTGCTGACTTTTATGAGTTTTTAGCTTATATCAGAGTCCGTGTGTTCAAAGTATAACAAAAAGTGAGTTGAAAGAAGAATGTATCGTGGAATTTCTTCTTTATACACATGCTAAACAGATCTTCCTCGACTTAGGATGGGCTTATATGCCAGTACATCTATTGTGAGTTGAAAATATCTTTGGTCAAATATGCATTTAAGACTCCTAACCTATGGAATATCGCCGCATAGCCTAGCCCCCTTAAACATGTCTAGAACACTTCCGTTAGCCTACAGTCGGGCAAACTAACCTGACACAAAGCGTATTTTATACTAAAGTGTTGAATATTTTATGTAACTTATTGAATAAAAATGAAAGTGAGGAACAGAAGGGCCATATGATTACAACATGGTTGGAAGCATATTGGTTGCTCACCCTTGCGATCATGTGGTTACCGAGATCTGCGACTCACTGCTGCTGCCCAACATCGTGAGACAGCGTCGTACGGCATACCACTAACCCAGAGAAAGATCAAAATTCAAAATGTGCAGTGTAGTTTCTACTGAATTCATAGTACTTTGGCATCATCATAAAGTCAAAAACTGTCAAGTCGAACCATGGGGAGTTGGGGACCATCTATACTGGAGCTATTTTCTATAGCAGGAACTCCATTGACTGGATGTAGTTTACATTGGATAAGTAGACTTTATTAAAGCAACAACGTGTTTCTTTAAGGGGGTAAATTTAAAGAAGGAATTAGGAAATCAAAACTGCATTTTTAAAATTAAGCCATATTGGGGCACGTAGGTGGCTCAGTCGATTGTGTCCATCTTATGATCTCACGGTTCGTGGGTTCAAGTCCATCATCAGGCTCATGAGCCGGTAGCTCAGAGCCTGGAATCTGCTTCAGATTCTGTGTGTGTGTCTCTCTCTGTCCCTCTCCTGCTCATGCTCTTTGTCTGTGAAAAATAAATAATGTTAAAAAAATTTTTAATTAAAAATATAAATATAATTAAGCCCATATTGATTTGAATAAGTCAAAATTCATATGTTCATTGCTAATTGTATGTACTTTCATGGTATTTAAGAAGCTCAATTACATGGAATATATTTTAAACATTCAAGCATTAAACCACCTAGGTCATTTAATAGGAGGCATAAAATTTGTCATTGACTCTAAGTCTTTATGGAACTATACGCATATAGGAAAAAAATTGTCAATGGACTCAACTGAATTCATCTCAGTAGCATACTAAAAATTGTGACCTATGTATTTGAGTTCATGAAATGCAGTAAATTCAGTTAGTCTTGCCTTGCTCTAGTTTATTTTAGATATAAATGTATGATTTAAAAGAAGTGGGACATAGAATCTTATACGTATCTCTGAAGTGTTAAAATGATAATTTCCTAATTTTAACCTTTACAAAAACTTATTGACTCATCTGAGAATGTTTTATAGTCAGTATTGAATGCTCACATTGACATGAATGACAAGCAAGAAAATTCCAGGGACTGGGAAGCTTAGAACCAAGTGAACTAGAATAAAACAATAGATGTATTGAGTTTGTTGACAAAAAAGAATGGGTTCTTCCCAGTTATTATGGTACTAGTGCATGCATAGTTTTGAGCTGTCTCACTTTGCTTTTATGAAGCTCTGATGAGGAAGGAGCCAATGAGCTTTAACCGGATGACTCAAAGATCCTTTGTGCTCTTGCTTTCTCCCCTGACTTGCTCTGTTTGTGAGCACCTCTCCCAAAAGCTTTGCTGCTTCTTCTCGCCTTTTTCAGCTATTGACAAAGCTACCAGGCTTTACTATCTTTCTGTCTTCAATTAAAAAAAAAAAAAGGATTTATATTTTTGTAAATTACATCAAAATAGAAATACATGATTCTCTTTGCTATATCCTTGGATTTGTACTTGCTTTTAACAGGCCCAAGCTTAACACAAGTCATATGTAAAAGTATCCTTATTAAATTATCTAATAGTAATAAAATCATAACGGAATTTTTTTGGTCAAGAAAAATGATCACATTTTCTTGAATGTCAGATGTATGAAAATAAGATATTAGAAAAAGTTAATAAATGATGAATGTGTTTGCCTGATGATTATGATACACATTAACATTTCTTCAATTCTCATTAGCTAAATATAATGTAACTCTAAAAATGTCTACTATGGTATTAATTTGTTAAAATTTATTATGCAAATTACCTTGCAGAAAGAATACTTTAATTGCATATTCTTCCTCATTTTAAAACTTTTTAATATACTTAAAATATATTGCCAGATTTGACCACCTTTTTAGCAACAGTGAAATTCCTTGATTGTCTTATGTTAACTATTTGATTCTTTTAAAAACTTATTTGATTCTTAACTTATTATTTTAAATAAGTACATCACATGATTAAACAGGGAGGCAATCTTTTCTTATTTAGTGTATTTCCTTAGAATTTGTTGCTAATCAGAAATGTTCCTAATTTTGTCTTATAGCTACAAAACTACTCATACCATTAGTTTTCTCCAGCCCTTCTTTGTTATAATTGAAAATTATGACAGTATATCATGAATTTCTTCTGGCATTTGAATATTCATATTACTTGTTATTTTACTGATATGCAAGCAAACAACTGTAGTAGTAATAGACTTTAATAGATTACTTAGTGTCTGAAATGTTAAGGAAAGTGAAGGTAAACATTCCGCAAATAAATCATACTAAAGATTAAAAAATAAATAATTATACTCTCTTAATTTTATATTTATAAACAGGACCTATGCCAATGGAATACTTTAAAAATTAGCATCATGAGAGACCAGATATACACACTCAGGCACATAGACACTTTTCAAAAATTCTACAAGCAGAAATGTTTAGTTTTCACTCCATGACCATGGTGTGGTCAGTTAAAAATTAAAATTTATAAATTACCAGAGCATTTAAAACCTTAAGACATGCTATAAAGTACCTATTCTGGCCACAAGAAATTAAAGTTACAACTATAATTCTGAAAACAAAGTATCATAAAGCAAAACTGAGGTAAAGCAAAAACAGTGTTCAGGAGTAAATCTAAAGTCCTAAATGCTTTCATTACAAAGTGAAGAGTGGGAAGAGGAAAAGAAGAAGAAATAAATTAAGTAGCAATCTTCTCTCTCTCCTTACTCCCTACCAAGGACGATTGTTTTATTCTGTTTAGGTCTCTGAAATGTATCTATTTTTAGAACATGGATTATATATTCAATAAATGTTTAATGAATGAATGAATGAAACCAGAAAAGAAATTTGACTCAAGAAAGCACAATGCAGATCATTTGAGAGAAACAAAGCTATAGGACACCATAGCCTTTGACTGGAAGTGACTGAACTTATTAAACTAATCAATGTACTTGACCATATTGGAGAAAATTAAGATCTAAGAGTTTTCCAGTTATCTACTGCTGAGTGACAGACTACCTCATACTAAATAGTGTGTGTCAACTGTTTTCATATGCTTACTGATGTTGTGGTAAGGAATCTGGACAGGGCATTGCAGGATAGGTATTCCTTACTCCATGTTATCTTGAGGCCTAGCAGAGTACACTTGAGTGGCTGTAGGGAGTTGAATGACTGGAGGCTTCTTTCATGTATGTGTCCAGTGCCTGGAATATAACTCAAAGATTGGACTTTCCGACACAACTAGTTATCCCACACATGAACAATACATGTAGTTTGGACTTCCTCTAAGAATGGTGGCCTCAGAGTATTTTGACTCCCTTCAAAGCAGCATGGGGCCTCCGTATAAAGTATACCCAGAAACTAAGGGAAAAGCTCAATGGTTTTTTATGACTTCACTTCAGAAGCTACAGGTTAAAGCAGTCACAAACCTACCCAGATTTTAAGAATGGAGATAATGACACTCAATGGGATGAGTGTCAAATAATTTGTCACTTTGTTTTAAAACTATCATAACAAAATAAAATAGAACAGAAAACATGTAGATCTAAGCATTAGTATCTACAGGGCCATGTGGAGACATGGCAGTAAAAGCCGACACTCAGAATCTCTGCCATTATTTGCAATTTGGCCTTGGGCAGATTGTAGATATTCTTTGGCCCTGTTTTCTTAATGATAAAATAAGTGCTTTGGGTCTAAAAGAAAACTTTAAGCCTTTTGATGAGTGAGGAAATAAATGAAGTTAGTAAGATGTTCTGTCCATTTCTTTATACATGATTGCTTTCAGAAATACTGCTGTAGATTCTAAAGGGATGGAAGGTTGTTTATAATACCGAACTACTGCTTATTTATTGAATGAATGACTACTCAACATCAGATGGTGATGCATGTAGGTTTTTTATTATACACTTTTAGTGAATTTCTAAGAAATAGCTAATATTTTAAAACGTATCATTTCTAAGCATTACATGAGTAGCCTCAGTGATTTTATTAAGGAAATAAGGGTCAATATTTTTATGCCTTGGCAGTTAGAGCATGGATTAACTCACAGAAATGGTTTTCTTCTCCCTCAGTGGAAGGAAGAGTTGCTGGTATATGGACCCAAAAGCTTTTGAAGTTTTGCTATTGCCATTTACAAAGTATACGAGCTACTACCCATTTAATTGGAAATATTTTACATTAGCTTAATAGCTTGAGATAGCCTTCTGTTTTAACTGGTAACACAAGTTTTATGCTTTTCCACATACCAAGATATAAATGGCAGCTCAATGAGAAAAATTGATGAAGAGCTTGAAAATGAATGACACATAAAGCTTTTGACACTGACCTTGAGATGCAGTTTGGTATTTATGATGTTAAATTACTTGTCTTCTTTTAAATAGAGAAACAGCTGGTCTGTGTGGGAGGGATGTTCAGTTATGACTGAGAAGAAAAAGAAACAACAGAAATTTAAAAGCCTTCAGAAATAGTATATAAAATGATGCACGTACTACAAAATTCAGTGCAAGATGTTAGAGTTCACAGAATGCATAAATGTTGTCCTTGCCCTCCCCCACCAAGAAGTATGCAATTGTGTTGATGTAAAGTCCATGAAGAAAATAAGTGACCAAAGCTGCATAAATATTTCACCCCCACGAGAGTGTGAGAAAGTGTGTGTTTCATGTTGTGATTGATAGGACTGCTTTTATGCCCTTCTTTGAACTCTTAGCAGGAACTTTGGAGTGTCCTGAGGGTCTGTCTGCTTTTATATGGCAGGAACTCTGTTTTCTTAGAAAATAGTAAAGAATACTGTTTGTACTCCCTTTTTTAGTAAAAGGGTACCTACAGTTTATGGGACTAGAGGAACTTAGTAGAAAAATTGCAAACTTTCTCATATAGCTTATAAGAAATTCTCAGTTTTATTTTGGAATGTTGGCCATTGGTTTTCTTTGACTTACATTATAGTTTTATTTTCATTGTCTTGTTTTTTTGTTTGTTTGTTTGTTTTATTGATTTTTAGTTAGGGAGGCCATAATCTGACCTGCTTTTGTAAATGTCTGATTAAGGTTGTAGAATTTGGTGAGGGTATTTTATTCTAATGATGTATCTACTGAAAACAAAAAGGAAACAAGGGAAGGTAAATCTAAAATACCATGTAATATATTTACTTGAGCCTCATAATTTCTGCAAGTACGGAGTTTCCTGACTGAAGCAGGAAGTCTTAAGCTTTTAGTTGAAATTGTATGATCTGGTAGACACCAGATTTCTATTGTCATTTAAGTCAAGGAATTTTAGAACTAAAGGTATCAGGTCATAAAAGTGTGAATATGTATAATCTCCAAAATGTGTTCATAAGTGTTACATTGTATAAATCTCAGAATAACACAGTAAAATAAGCAGGAAATTTTCCCCAGTAGAGACGATGATTTTTAAAACTCAGAGAGAGAAATATTTGCTCAAAGTCATACTTCCATGAGATGTGCATGCAGGAACTGAGACATCACATCAGCTCTCATTAATTCCACATTCTATACTTTGGTTTGGGGCTCATTCTTAAGAAACAAATATTTTTTAAAATTGCACATGTAATTTGTGCAAGGCTCAGACACACAGGTCTGACTCCCTTTTCACTATATTTTCTCAATATCACTCATCCAGAAACCCCTAATAAATATATTTTAAAGCATTCTTTGTAAAACATACTTTCTAACTGGCTACCGGAAACATTTTATAGGTGCTTAAATCACAAATATTTTACTTCACTCAGATATTTCAGATTACAGTGCTGGTTCTATTAGTCATTCCATCTGATAAAATTAATTTAAGAATAAATAATATCGGGGTACCTGGACTTCTCAGTTGATTAGGCTTCTAAGTCTTGATTTCAGGTCAGGTCATGATCCCAGAGTGATCAAATACTCCACTCTGTGTGGAACCTGCTTAAGATTTTCTCTCTCTCTCGCTCTCTCTCTCTCTCTCTTCCCCCCTTTCCCTGCCCCTCCCCCCTTGTTTGCTCATATGCACATTCTCTCATTAAAAAAAAAGAATAAATAGTATCAAAATAGTAACTATCATGTATTTTGAGGCTCTTATTTTATCTATTTCTACATCTCTGTCTTAGTAGAATATGTACACACACATATGTATCTGCACATATACATATTTTCCACATTTTACACAAATGGGAGCATGGCAAACATATTATAATTCCATATTAATGGATAAAGATTTTATTTCAGTGTGTGTTTGGGGGTGTGTAGTATAAGTTTGTTTTACTTGATTGGTTGGCTAATGTTTTTCATTGAATGGATGTACCCAAGTTTGTTCAGCTGTCATAAAAGGGATTAAACATTGACTTTGGTGCTAGGCTTTGAGGTTCAAATTCTGGTTTCACTACCTACCAGCTCTACAACTCCAAACAAGTAATGTAATCACTCAATGCTTCAGTTTTCTCAGCTTTAAAATGAATGTAATGATCATAATAATGTGTGAATATTGTTTTGGGGGTTAAAAGAGTTAATGTCTAAAAATCACATTTTATGATGTGGCATCTCCATCATTACCCTTATTAATATGTCTAGTAGTAGTCACTATTGATGGACATTAGTCTATTTTCAATATTTCTCTACAACCATTGTTGCAGTGAATAATCATTTGCCTACTATATCCTATATGGGAAAGTATAGCTGTTAGATAAATATCTAGAGGTAAAATTGTTATATCAAAGGATATATGCATTTGTAATGTAGCTAGATATTGCCAAATCGACCAGATAGATTTTGTACATACTATCATAAAGACATGAAAATACTTGTTTCCCTGATTCCCTCACGCATAGAATATGTTATTAAACTTTTAGATATTTACAACTCTGATGAGGAAAAATAATAATTTGGAAAAGTTTACTCTGTTTTATTATTATTAATGAAGATAGTATATTTTCATCTTTCAGCAACCATAGTATTTTCTTCTCTACAACAAGTACTTAGACTCAAATTAGCAAATCTATTTTGAACCTACTAAGTTTCCAGAATAATTAGGAGGAAATATGAAATTACATTTCAAGACATTCTGTATACCTGGTATAGCACATGGAGAATAGGTTTTACATAGTTCTTTCCCTGAATTTTTTATAAAAACCCTCCAAGGTAGGTATTTTCATTCTCTTTTGACATAATATGATGTAAACTTCAGAATTAAATTAATTTGCCCAAAGTCACACAGTAAATATATGGACTAAGATTCGAGAATAGGTCAGTCTTATTCTGAAGCACATGATCTTTGCATTCTGGAGAATGCACACTGAGAATGTGTGTATCGGTGTGTGTGCATGTATGTGTTTGAGAAACAGAGAGTCTTGAAGGAGAATATTTTAAACATTAAAGTAAATCAAGAATGAATCTTAATATCACTAAAGTGACAATGTGGCTGTGTACTACTTAACCTGTTAGAGCCTCAACTTCCTCATATCTATAATATAATAACAATAATCATAAATCTACACTCTTAGATTTTTGGAGATTAAATAAAATGATGCAAAAAGTGTTATTTAAATTATAAAGTTCCAGAGAAATATTGACTCGATTATGTATGGCTTAGTAATTGGGTCCCCTTAATTTTGAGATGTACCATATTATTATGTTATCTGTATCTTGCTTTAAAAAAGTGCACATGTTTTTATTTTCAAACTTAAAAAGTCAGGATCATAAATGATGTGTCACCCATGGTATGGTGGTCGTGGAAGAATCTTGCTCTGAATAGTTACACAATTTTGGAGATTGTTTTCCATAACCACAACAATAACAAAACAATGATAGCAGCTAATCTTTTTAAACATTTATAAAGTGTCAAGCACTCTTCTAGATTATTCACTTGAGCTCTCACAACAACCCTATGAGGCATTTACTGTTTCATCCTCTTCATTTTCCAGATGCAGACTTGGTATAAAGAGAGATGAAGTAATCTGTTCTAGTTCACATAGCTAACAAGTGGCAGAGCAGACTATTCCCTGCTATTCCAAGAAGTCTAGTTCCAGAATCTGTACTCTTTCCCACTATGCCATTCTAAATCTCTAATGATGTCTGTAAAGCAGTTGTCTCTCAAGGAAATGTGTTGTCTGGTCCTATAAATGTATTACTTATAAAAATCACAGAGCAAGAAGCTATTGTATGTAAAACTAATTACTATTCTGGTACTTTACAATACAAATTGAACAGGGTTACCCTGATATCTACTTAACCAACTATTAGTAAATTAGCTGTAAAATTTCACATAGTGGAATTGCAAATTGCCCATCGATATCAGATTTAGTCCAACCTCTTAGCAGATGTGGGTATTCCTTCTTTATCATCCCAGACAGATGGACTTTTATTCATATATCTTTAAGGGTATGGACACCATACAAAGCTCATTCCATTTTCAACAGTTCTAGATATTAGAAGTTAATTTTTATGCAGGATCAAGAAATAGCTCTCTACTTCCTTATGTAGACTCCATTTTTATGCAAGAAACAGAGCAAAGTTTCTTTTTATTATACATGACAGACCTTCAGACATTCGAAGAAAATAATCATGTTTTTCCTATGTCTTTTATTCTTTAAGGTTAAATATTTCCATAACCTTTCTGAACCTCTTGTGCTTTTAAAGCCATCAGCACCCTGGTCACACCTCCCTGGGTGACCTCTAATTTGTCAACTATTCTCTTAAATGGTAGTGTCAAGGATGTGCTCTGACTAGCAATGATTGTGGTGGGATCATTGCTTCCTTTAATCTGTATGCTAGTGTCTTTTTAACACAGAGAGTACATTGTTTGCCAATATATCAGAACATATTGAAAATGTATTTGTTACTTATAAAATATGTATTAGTGGCTGCTGGAATTTACACTGTTATCCTAGCATATAGAATCTGGTGAAAAGTAATGACATGTAGTTGCTTTATATGTGTAAATGTCTAAATGACTTAAATATTGATTTTTCCTTTCAACTGCAGATCAAACTTCCCAAATGCTAAAGGGCTTTATTTTAAAAGAAATGTGCTTATAGTTTGCCAGTCAGCAGTCCAGTAAGTTCCTACAGTAAGCTCAAATCACCAAAAAATTCAAATAGACATATTTTCTTTGATCTGTTTTTAGGACTGACAAAGATAAGAATAGGGAAACCAATAAAGGCTTGTTGTAATAACAACTACAACTTTCCCATGGGTGTAGTACAAATTTGTCCCAGTTTTTTATGCCTTCTCCAACTATAATACATCAAAATGGTATATGGTGTTGAATTTGGTGAAAATTCAGCAGATATTTATGCAATATCTACTATCTGTAAGATGCTTATGCAAAGTACTATAGGGAAACATTAAAACATGGACAAAATCTGAATTCTGTGATTCACCAACACTGTGGTCTCTTCCGGAAATGCTATGAATTTAAAGTGCATTTAGAATCATGAAATAAATATCATTATGATTAGGTTTTTTGAGTGAAGTGTGTATGTATTTTAATTTTGAAAATTATTTTTATTAAGACAGTATGATTTACAGCATTCATTGAATACATACTATGTGCTAGGTATCAAGTGAGGAGTTTTATGAATATTTGTTCCTTTCACCCTCAGAACAAACTGCTGAAGTAGGTGCAAGTCAGTGCATTTTAGTGAAAATTAACGGAAATCTGAAAATATAAATAACTTTCCCAAGGGCTGTACAACATTTAAGGCAGAACCAGAATCCAAAACCAGGTCTGGAAAATCTCCAGGAATGAGCTTCATCTTTTGTGTGATTTATATCTGATTCACATGTTGACAGACATGTCAGAACTCACACAAATCTTTATCTGTTCATTCTGGAAGGAGGCACTAGAATGTATTTTATTAGCCTGCTGGTTCTCCTCTGGAGTGTGACTTAGTTTCCATTGCATCTTTGGGAATCTTTTCTTCTAAAATTAATAACGAGCTTCTACTGCTGTAATGAAGAATCACCTGCAGAGTTCATGAATAAGGGAAATGAGAAAAAGGAAGAGAGGTAGATCAATTCTGAATCAGATCAAAATAGTACTCAAAGACTGGTGTTCTGTCATCCACCTTTGTGAGAAATAGCTTATCTGGGATTTCAAAATAATCTCTATTTAAATAATGTAACCTGGAATTGAGCTCATTTAGGCATACAGCCCTTCCAGCCATATTTAGTGTTGCTGAAGGTATAAACATGGAAAATTGCCTATAGGAAAGATAAGAATTCTGTTTATTACACTTTTATTTCTGCTTTTGCAATAAGAGGGGAAAGGCTATAAAATAGCCATCTACTATCCATAGTAAAGAATATCCTTTTAAGACAAAATACTTAAGAAGTAAGAGAAAGATTAGCTAAAATTCTTATTCAAATAGAAAATAGCATTATTGATATTTCCTTTTTATAATGTTCTCCTAGCTTTTTTCACAAGGATTTATGTGTGCCTAAATATATAAAAATATACATTCATTTGTTAATTATATGAAAATAGTAAACCTGTTTCTCTTTAACTTAATGGAACTTGGAATAAAATATATGTTGTTATTTTAATCAACATCCACGTTATATATCATGAGCATGCAGTTTTTTGTTTTCTTGTCAGAGAACTTAAAAGATGCTTAAGCCCTAGTCAATTAGAAAATTATGTATATATAAAACCACAATTTATGGCTTATTTGATTAGATAAATGTTTAATTATGTATTACATGTATTTTTTTTGGTACTGATTATTTATACATAAATTAATCTAGCCTACAGCAAGGGTACTAATGCAGCATTCCATCCAAACCTAAGTAAGTAAACAGAAGACAAACAGCTGTTGCAAAGACCCTGTTTTGGAGTCTGGACTTGATAACAAAAGGCAGTTTGGAGAATTTGGCTGCTACCATTTACTCACATCTGTTGAGACTGTGTTATTTCAACCCAATACTTGATCAGTGCATGCTACAAAGTGATAAGTGGTTCTCTCAGTCACAAAACTTAGAGGAAACACTGAATCTTAAGTTATGTATGGGATATTGTACTTGTAAGCACTCCATCATCTTCTATGTGATGTTTAGTAAATCTATTTATGGGGTGTTTATGTTTTTAAGTGTCCCCAAATGGATCTAAGTGTTTGTAGAAAATACATGAAATGAGGGGGAGGCGCGGGAAATGACCCGTTTGTTGTATTTTAAAATCTGATGTGTTTACTTCTGTGCTTCTTGCTATATTAGAATCGTTGTCTGGTTGTCAGTTACAGCCAAAAACATTCCTACTTGATCAAACCCATATAATTCCATTTGCTTTGAATCATAAGTGAGTACAGAGAAAGTACAATTGGGTTTAACTTTGTTATACGAGAGACAGAAACCTCATGCTGAAATAGGTTGGCACTATTCAACTGAATAAACCATTAATTTTATAAAAATTCATATAAGAAGCTTATACTGATTTCTCAATTCCTCATTGAAGCAGTTGGTCGACTAGGCCCCAAGGACACCGATTCGTCAGCTGGTGTTACTCTGAGAGAGTATTTCTGAGGGGCTGCCAGAAAATTCTGTCCCTGGCTCAGTCACTTTGTAATTTTCACCCCTACTTTGGATACTTATGAAATTCAGATGATACAAAATACAAAGGAATGCAACATTATCAAGCTGGAAGTGGCCAAGTCTAAAAGGGTAAAAAAAAAAAAAAGTCAGGAGGAGGATACGGAACTGGTGGGGAGCAGGGAAGAGGAGAAGGTGGTGGGGAGAGGGGAGACGGAAGAAAAAGGAGGGGATGGATAAAAGGGAGGAAAGAGGCAGGCAGAGCAGGTGAAGAGGAAGAAGAGAAAGAAGGGAAGAATGGAAGCAGGCATGCAAGGAAATCCTGAGGATTTTCCTCTTTGTATCTCCTAGACTATATAATGTAGCCTCTTGCCTTTCCAACCCAATGTTCCAGAATGTATTATTTCTGTTTGAGGCTCAGAACTCCTACTTCTTTTTCTCTGCCTTAAGGTGGTGTAACTTTAAGACCTCCTATGTAAATTCTGCCTGTTCTCTAATTCAACATCCTCTTACACGCGTTCTATTCTAATTATCAAACTTGGAAAAAAGAGAAACATGCTCTTATCTCAATGTCATAAATGTACCGAAAAGCATAGCAAAACATGAAGTTCTGTTTCTATGCTAATAGAGAGCTCCATGAATAGATGCATCAGTAAACATTTTTGTGGGAGGGGTACTTTTTCACAGTTTAGGGCTTTGGATCTTCAAAATCTAGAAAGATGAACCACTTGCCATGCTTGTGATGCTAAACTGAAATTAACATATATATTTCATTTATCCTGCTCCATATTATACTTTTCCTCATTTGATTTTAGTATATCCCTCCTGAAATATTTGCTCTGTTAAGCAAAAGTAAATATTAGATTTTATACCCCATTTAGTGGAAGAGAGATGGTCTTCTGACATCAGGCAACCAAATATTCCAGCCTTATTTTATGAAAGACCTTCCCCCCCCAAGTATATTTTCCCCCATAGATCATCCACCCTTCACCTTTCAATTAATTTTTCTTGAGATTGGGAGTGGGGGAGGCCAGAACACAGGTAGCCTAATACTAAATACTGTTGTAAAACTTGGTTTTATGAATTACCTTTAGCCTTTTCCACTCATGAGGGAGAACTTTCCTGCCTCATTAAATCTTTGATGCAATGTGCTGCATGCACACTACATTATTATGTGTGACATTAGGTTATTTATTGCATACTAACTGTAATGTTACTTGCAAACAAGTTGTTTCTTTTCCCTGAAGGTAGAATTAAAACAGCTACTTGTGGGAAACAGCTACTTGTGTTGCTCTTTTCTTAATGGGGTGAATTTGAGGATCAGAAAGGGCTTAGAACTGAACCAGGAAGGAATGGGCTCTGTTCCATTTCCTTGCGTCTCAATTTGATATCTGAATCTTTCTGAAGAGCATTTTGCTTAATAGAGATAAATAAAGGTAAAAAACTATGTCTTTGGGGACCCTGATGAAATGAACTATTCCCATTAAATTCACTTTCTCTTTGTATTGAAAAGGAATACAACTTTCATCTCTGGTAAATATAGTCTAATTTACCCAGGGAATGTAAGAATTGCCTCGGTGTGAACTGGAATTGCACTTACTTCTACCTGTGGAAAACCGTATTTCTCTGGCCAATAGAATAGTGACAGTTTTGTTCGTCAATAGCAGGAGAAAATGAAATTTTCTACTGGCAGTGCACTCAGTGCTCTGCAAAATTACAGTAATCAGTGTTGTCCCCCAAATGGATGAGTTTGAAAGTTTCAACGATAAAATTAATAAATGGAGTCTACAAAGCCCCAAATTGTGGAAAATTAAAGTTATGCACGGCACATGTAACTTACCAATGTCATGGGATGTATTGTTAGAATGCATTCTTCAGTGTTAATGGGTGAGGTGGTTTATACAGAGCTCTACCTTTTCTAGAGTCTGTTAGCTCTCTTATCTGTTGTGGTTGTCACTGAATCTTAGGGAATATCACTAAAAACCCTTTTTCCCTCCTCAGTCTTCTGACCAGTGGGACACAAGCCAAGCAAAGAAAGAAAAGCAGATTTGAATAGTTAGAGAGGTGTAGGAGTGAGAATTTCAGCAAGAAAATAAGGTGAAGCAAATCTAAGTAGCAGAATGGGTAGATATAAAAAGAGCTAAATCAGAGGTTCCCAAACTTCTTCAATTTGTGGTATTCTGAATGTCTCTGTATTTTTGTTTCACAGGGTCTCCTAGACCAACTGAAATATGCCACAGTAGTTAGGGCCCAACATCTTCATAAATATTTACATTTTAGCAATTTAGCAACCATTTAAAAAGATAAGGCACTAAGTTCAGGCAATATAATCATTTTTTTTCATAAATAACCACAATGATTTATTAAAGGAGATTTGTGTGCCTGTAATAACACAACTTCTCAAACCTAGAAAGAGTGTACACTGCAACCTTTAATTCCTGTTTCACATTAATTTATGTGCAATACGTGGTTTTTATCACAGCATCGACTGAAACCTTTGCTTAACAAAGACGTGACATGGTGAAAAGTGCAGGCACACAAAAACACAGTTCGACATTTTGAGAATAACCCTGAAAGGAATATGACATTAATGTTAAAACTGTGAAGTACCTCAAGCTAGTTGTTTTCATGGTGTCCAACAGACACATAGTGTTACTTATGTTTCCTTTAAGTGTTTACAGTGTCCTACTGTGCCTTTGTGAGTTTACTGCAGTGCCTGGAGCGCCTATGCACAGAGTATGTGAATGGGGGATAAAGAGATCCTAGACATATTGAAACTGCATTGAAACTCCAATGATATTATAGATCCCAGGGCCACTGGAGGCTCTTCCTTATGGAGGCAACAGCAGAAGTAATAGTTGATAAGACATTACCCCCCAAACTGATGGAAGTCAGAAAATTGAATTCCAAATGCTTGGTGAAGACCTAGTAAGGGTGATGTTGCAATAAAATGGAAAGTTAGACAAAAGCATTTCAAGAGAATAAGATTGAGACTAATTTGATATAAAGAATACAGTGAAAACAGTATAATGTGACACCTACAATTTCTCATTTGAAATAGAGGAATAGAGCAATTGGCCTGACCCAATCATGGGAGTTGGGGAAATAATCAAGTTTGTTTCCTGTGAAAATCCAGATCATGAGATTAACTGGGTATGTTGAGTGTTTGAGACATTATTAAACAATCACTCAGTACAGGATGGAGATAGGCTGAATTGTATCCCTCCTCCCCAAATTCTTATGATGAAGTCCTGACCCCAGAAATGTAGGATGTGACTGTATTTGGAGAAAGGATTTTTAAAGAGGTATTTAAGTTAAAATGAGGTAATTAGGATGGGCCCAATCCAATATAACTGGTGTCCTTATAAGAAGAAGGCCAATAGAGGGGCACCTGGTTAGCTCAGTCGGTTGATCACCTGACTTTGGCTCAGGTCATGATCTCACAGTTCGTGGGTTTGAGCCCCGCATCGGGCTCTGTGCTGACAGCCAGCTCAGAGCCTGGAGCCTGTTTCAGATTCTGTATCTCCCTTTCTCTCTGACCCTTTCCTGCTCATGCTCTCTCTCTCTCTCAGAAATAAATAAAACATTAAAAAAATTTTTAAAAAGGCCAATAGAATAGTGCATTCCTTCCAATGCAAAGGAAGACCATATGAGGACACAGGGTAAAGATGGCTGACCATCTACAAGCCAAGATGAGAGGCTGAAGAAGAAACCAGTTCTGCTGACATCTTGATCTCATATTTCTGTTGTTTAAGCACCTGTCTTCGGTATTTTGTTATGGAAACCTGAGCTAACTAATATATGGATACAGCACAGGACAGAAGATATAGATTGAGGAACCAGGTATAAACATAATTAAATTCATGAGAGAGAAATGGAGAGACAATAAGAAATGATAATCCAAAGGGATTAAGAGTCTTGCAGACAGCCATACACTGAGTATAGAATAAGAAAGAAAATTGTTGGAGCGCCTGGGTGGCTCAGTTGGTTAGGCGTCTGACTTCAGCTCAGGTCATGATCTCGCGGTTGAGTTTGAGCCCCATGTCGGGCTTAGTGCACAGCTCAGAGCCTGGAGCCTGCTTTGGATTCTGTGTCTCCCTCTCTTTCTGACCCTCTCCCATTCACACTCTGTCTCTGTCTCAAAAATAAATAAACATTGAAAAAATTTTAAAAAGAAATAAAATTGTTTCTTCAAATAAGATAGTGGTATGACCAAGGCAGAGGAAGGAGTTATCATGAAAGTTTGGTGCAATAGAAGACAAAGGAGTCAAGAATTTTAAGAACTAGTAAAAGCCATATACAGATTAAGAATAAAACTGAACAGAAGGTCCATTAGTGGTTGCCAGGTAGAGTTCATAAATGACCTTTCAAGAAATGCTTTTTTTTTTAACATTTATTTTGAGAGACAGAGAGGCAGCATGAGCAGGGAAGGGGCAGAGAGAGAAGAGGGAGACATGGAATTCGAAGCAGGCTCCAGGCTCCATGCTTTCAGCACAGAGCCCAATACAGGGCTTGAACCCATGAACCGTGAGATCATGACCTGAGCCAAAGTCAGCTGCTTAACCCATTGAGCCACCCAGGTGCCCCTCAAGAAACACTTTTAATGGAGTACTAAGGGTGAAAGACAGGATGCAATAGATAAAATAAGAAAGGCTGGATGGGTAAGAATAAAGAAAACGAGTGTAATGTCCTGTATCTGAGAGTTTGGCAGTGGAAGTCAAAAATAACCATAGACAATGGCTAGAAGAGACAGTAAAATCAGCTGATGATTGGCAGCCCTGTGCACATTGGATTTGATGGAGAGTGTGGAGACTGGAATACTGAAGGGGTTATAGGAGAGTGGGGAAGCAAAGACATGGAATAGCCAAGTAAATGTGACATTTGGAATATGGAGTGACAGGTAGATAGAGAAAAAGCAGAGACTTCTTCATCGAAAGCTATAGGAAAGGAGAGTTTATCCTTTGAATATTGCTACAGGTTTTTCCCAAAAAAACAGTATCCCTCAGAAAAGAAGATGCTGTCTTACAACTGACTCATCACAAAGACTTTCATATGATGGCGAATACTTGTTGGGAAAGACACACTAACTGGAACTGCTCGGGTTTATTGCTTATGAAGAGATAATGGAGGTCAAGAAAAAATAGAAGGGAAGGAATTTAACAGAGATGAAGTGATTATTCCTAAGGATACGACCTCTAAACTATGGGATGATATCTTAATCTTTTTTCAAAATTACTTAGAGTACTTGACTAAGTACCAACATAGAAATGGCCATAAATGTACACCTTTACAGTGAGTGAAAAAGATAGTGATTCTCATATTCCAAAAATGAGTACTTGATTTGGAGAAAAAACAAATCTGGTAACTCATCATACACCTTTTTTTTCTTTAATGTTTTTTTATTTATTTCTAGGAGAGAGAGAGACAGCGTGAGCAAGGGAGGGTGAGAGAGAGAGAGGGAGTCACAGACTCTGAAACAGGCTCCAGGCTCTGAGCTGGCAGTCAGCACAGAGCCCGATGCGGGGCTTGAACCCACGAACCGTGAGATCATGACCTAAGCGAAAGTCGGACGCTTAACCGACTAAGCCACCCAGGCGCCCCTCATCATACACCTTTTAAAGTGGTCGGTTTTTCACATAACTTGGGCAGAAGTGAAATGGATTCACCCATGAAAATTGTTAGTAGATTCAAAAACTAGTTCAAATAATGCTGACGTATAGGTATTGAAGATCCACGAAAAGAGTTGGGGAAAATTGCTTTATGAAATGTGAGTGAAAGGCAAATTTTCATTTTTATTACTATTACTATGATAAGCCCTCAGAAGAATAGATTGAATTAATTCCACTCCTTCGTTCATGTTTTATATATGATCATTGACCTGCAGAAGAGCCTTTTCTTTTTCTATATTTGTTTCTTGTTTGTTTTCCTCATTTCCACCTTCATTCATTTCTCAAAGTATTTTATATGCTAGATGATTTTATAATTATTACAAGTAGGTGTGAAAACAGCATAAACAAATGAAATGTTGTAACAAATCAAACATTTTCTATTTCGTCTCAGGTCTGAAAAGCTTGGATATTCAAATTACGCTCATTTTGACTCCTTTTACTAGCAAAAGAGGCATTACGTTTATCTTGAGTGTCTCACATTTGTATAATTTTTAAATTAAGAAACTATGAATTAAAATGGATTTTTTTCTTACTGTTTTTTTTTTTTGAGAAACATATTCCATAGAAAATACACATAGTACAGATGTTACATGATCAAAATATATTTGGAACCCCAAAGTTTTCCAACATTATAGATCTATATCCTGGTGTTTTTCCCAAACTCAATCCCTATGTCCTGCTAAATATTTTTATTAATATAGAAAATCCTGAATAGTTCAGTCTTCTTTGAAATATATAAAAAACATTCTTTCCTGCTGCCTTTCTAGACAATTATTGAGAAAATGTCTGGCTGATTTTGGACAAGTATACAAGGTGATATTTTGGATGCTTGTCTTAATAGAACCAAAAACCTTTTACATTGATTCACCCTTCGTTACTCACATTGATGCCATGTGCTATAGTCCAGACAGATATTTCTTATTTTATATATGGGAAGACAGTAGAGTAGGGCTATTTCTCAGTGCAACAGGGGATTAAAAGTTTTCTGAATTCTACTTCCTTGTAGAGTTCCATATAATGAGCTCTTAGAAGACATTGCAGAGCTGCAATTTGAAAATCCTGTTTAATCAGCCATGGCGAGCTATGTGCTATTCCCCATGGAATGGTTCTGCAAGGAATCTGGGCTCCTCCTCCTCCATCCAGTGCATCGCCCAGAATTGCTTTGTGGTCAGGGTCTGCACTAAGAGGCCACAGAGAGCCGACGGCTGTGAAGCTGCGTCTCTGTTTGTCAGCATGGAGGAAGCAGCAGAATACAAATCATCAGCTTTGTTTTATGAATGTCTTTATTTACAATGCCGGAGTGGAATTTTTAAAAATGGACTGCCGTATTTGCATTGAATCTGTCATTCAAGCTCCAGTGTTGATTCCTGTCCTATAAATGATCTTGCTTTCCTGGATTTTTTTTTTCCTTTCTACAAGGTTACTGTCAATGTCAGAAGATGTAAACCTCAAGCATCATTAATACAGGGGTTGACGTGCATATTGGAAGGAAAGGAGTATATTTAATGAAAAGGAAAAATAGCATTCATTCTAGCTAAGCATATTTAATTGCACAGGGAAAAGTGTATCTTCTTTGGGAGTTTTTGGTTTTGGGAGTTTTGGTTTCATTGTATCATAATATAAAATTTGCCACTATTCTTTTATTTTTCTTTGATGAACAATGTTTCTCAGCTTAGTTTATAGTCTACGTAACGTCACTGTCAAATGGAGTGATGTCTTTGTCGAAAGTGTTCAGACCATCAGAAAGTGAGTGACCCTCAGGGATGGGTAGAAATCTCCCAATTTTGACGGAGATCCTTTTCTGCTTGGGAATTGTAAAGCTCAAGCGATAGACACAGAAAATGACAGGAGGGGCTGTGTTTGGTTTCACAGAACTTAACCTATTACAGCAAGCCTGAAATACTGGGGAAAATAATACATGAATTTATATTTATGTCAGGCTTGCTGTTGATGGGTGAGGTTCGTATAAAGGTTACTGCTAAAGAAATGTCTATCATTCTCACTCTGCACTCTTGTGATTTCTGTTTCTTCCAAATCCTACCCTCTAGAACAATAAAATGATTTTAAAATAATAAGTAAAATATGATTTAATAGCCCATCTCCTATCTCGTAATGATTATGTATCTCCTCTCTTGTAGCTTACAGCAGCTGGAGGACAATTGACATTTACCATATCATATGACTTCGAAGAAGAGGAAGAAGATACAGAACGTGTACTCCAGATTATGGTTATCTTAGAGGTAAAGTACATAAGCATCACTTATGTTCAGCTGTTTTACATTCTTAGGTTCTTCCTTATCTGATTGGCTTGATGTTAATATACAACTATAGAAAATACTGTATCCTGGGAAACGATCTTATGCCAGTCTTATGTTTCACCCTAAGATACATCTAAAAGACTTAGCATATTCATTAAGTTGCAATGATAAAGAAGACTTTTAAAACAGACCTGGAATTTAAATTAAAAATATAATGACCATGTACCCAAAAATATGAGCATGATCAAGTTTTAAGCAGATGCTGATTTACATTGTTTAATTTCTTCCATCTCCCCTTGCTTCCAAGTAGATTTTATTGTCTGCTCCTTTGTTGATATTAGGCAGAGGCAAATGAAAAAGGAAGCTTGTTTGTATAGGTGTAGTTAAATCTTGACTTCCAAACTCCCAATTTAAGTAGAAAAGATATAGGAGAAACTATGTTCAGGATTTGGAGGGCGATAGGCAATTCTACAGTGTTGGAGACCTAAATATATCTTAGAGGCCCTCTCCTACCCTTTCTCATACTCTTCCTTTCACATAATGTGTACCCTTCCTTCAGCTCTCATACAGTCTCAAAGCACACACTTGCATGTACATTTGTGATTCCAAACAGGTCGATGCTGATTTAGCACCAGGCTTTGTTGTTCTTCTTGAACCTTTCATGCATCTGAAACAATAACAAAATTCTTTCCCTAAAATAAATATTTCCAGTATTGGAGGAACTGACCTGGATGATATTATTAAATATATACGTATGCATGTGTGTGTGTATCTATAAGACTAGAAGTATGTCTTGGAATTCCTTTGAGATAAAAAGGGTCTCTTTAACTGTAAAATGTGAAGTTCTATATTATTAATGTAAACGAACTCAGTTAAGAAGGATACCCTTAAGGTCAGTCAATACATTCCCTGTTATGATGCCAGCATCTTAGTGTGAATGCTAGACTGCAGAGCCTTTCTTGTTTGTTTTTGTTGTTTTCCCATATAGAAAGGTCCTTTAAAACCATAGCTTAATACAATACACTGTTCTAACTTTTCTTCCCTATCTTTCTATACAGCCCACATTCACCATAAAATAATATATTTGAAATATGCCAATTATTGTGCACTTGCAAATAAAGGTATTTGTAATCACATGTCATGTATGAGTTGCCATTATTTTAGTTCATGGTGGAAACGATGTCATGCATGCATAAGAAAGCTTATACTTAGCATGCATCTGTCAAGGCTAATATTTAAATTGCCTTCTCTTCCTTTCATATATACCAGAAATATACTAAATGACAAGGAAAGCCAACCTGGAATTAAAAATCTGAGGGTAATTCACAAAGTGGCAAATCCAAATATGAGTACTTTTGCCCTTTTATACCTTCTTTTCACCCTTTATACTTTATTTTTCCCTTTAGGGAAGTGACTTGAGAATCAGCACAGCCCAAGATGAGGTGTATCTGCAACCATATGAAGAACATATCCATGCATTGTCACTTAAAGAAGAATTGTTTACCATACACGGCACAAATTTCCCTGTCAGTAGAAGAGAGTTTATGACCGTGCTCGCGAATGTAAAGAGAGTCCTCATACAAATCACCTACAGCCTTGGGATGGATGCCACCTTCAGGTAAACTCAAGAACTGCATCTCCCAGTGTTCACAAACTTCTTTGGAGCAAACACACATTCGGTTAGAACAGCTACTTTAAATATATTCCGGTTTTCTGCAAATAGTAGAGAAGAATCAAGAGCTAGTTTTCTGAAAAGTGTTTCTATTAGAACCTTAAATCTTAGACACCCAGAAGAAATTTGTCTTATCCCTTTTCTAGTATTGATGATTCCTGCACAATTCAGCTAGAGCGTGTGATAAAAATGATCCAGGTTCTGAAAAATTCTATACGGGAGAATAAAGCTTCGTTTATAATGACTCAGACACTGTGAAACTAAATAGGTATAATTCCAGGGTACCCCTATATGGAAAGTGGTTTATAAAGTATTTTCTTCCATTAATTAATTAACTGGTTTCTAACTTAATAGCATATCGTTTTTAATAATAAATCTAAGCACCTTCATTGACATAATCACAAGTCTCCTCAAAGAAGACGATAATGGCTGTGTGTTGTAAAGGAAAGAGCATGAGCTTGGAGCCAAACTGATTGGGAATTCAGTGAGCTCAACTGCTTTGTGTGTGACTTAGGCAAGTGATTGGTCTTTGTGGAAACTTGGCTTCTTCAAGTGTAAAGCAGAGATCCCAGTGTCTACCTTTCAGGGCTATTGTGAAATTATATGTGGTAATTACGTAAAGTGCTCATTACACACAGTTGTTTTCCTTTTTTTTTTTCTTTAAAGAGAGAATTTAAAAACAATTTTAGTGTTTATTTTTGAGAGAGAGACAGAATGCGAGCATAGGAGGGGCAGAGGGAGAGGGAGACACAGACTCCAAAGCAGGCTCCGGGCTCTGAGCTGTCGGACTCCACAGAAGGCTCGAACTCCTGAGCCATGAGATCATGACCTGAGCCGAAGTCGGTCGCTTAACCAACTGAGTCACCCAGGTGCCCCTAAAGAGAAAACTTTTGACTGGAACCAAACATGCTTATATCTGACTGACTATAGGCTGCTATGCATTCCATTTTCAAAAACAGTGATATATTTGTCCAACAAAATTTAAACTTCAACTATGTCTAAATGAGCTTTTCTCTCCCCCTTTCCTTTTCTGCCCTAATAATAAGCACGAACTAGAATGGCAACTTGCCCCTAATTGAGATTTAGATGGTGAAATATGACCCAAGACCGACACTGTGACATACTCAGAATCAAAGCATTGTCTCCAGTACTGGTTTATCTATAGGAGTTTTTGTTTGTGTGTTTGTTTTTTAATGCTGATGCTCCTCCACCCCCATCCTTTGCTTGTGCAGCCTAGTTTGCCTTTCACTTGTACCATTTCAACTAAGTGTAATCATCATTACCATCTCCCAAAGGGGGAAGCTACAGATTCATAAACAGGACCGTTGTCAAACAGTGTACCTCTTTTGCATAGGCAATTCTGTTAGAAGCCGGGTTAAAATGCCATGAAGATGTGAAGCAGCACTTAGGAATTAATTATCTTTTCTCCCATTTAGTAAATAGAGATTGTCACGATGTTTAAACAGTACAGAGAGATGAGACCTCTGGCTTTCAATATGAATGACAACCAAATTGACAAAAAGTGGCTAGGGGGCCTTTTTATTTTTGTCAGCATTGCTTCTCAGACTAGTTAATCCAAAGGCATTTACCCCTGATTTATGTCAGATAATTTCAGCGTCTACCCGTCAAAATCATCAGTTTCATTCGAAGCCTTCTGAATTTTTCCCGTATGTGAGTGATGCGTTCACAGAGCAAGGTTATGTGAACTGACACAGGAGCTGATCCAAGTAGGTGGCTGCTTCTGCCGCCTACATTCCCTAAAGCACTGTGGTTCAGGGAGGAAAAGGCAATGGCAGATCTGAAACTCCTCCCCACTTCAGGTAAGCAGAAAGTCAGCATAAATCCTGACTTGGTGAACTTGTTATATTGTATTTATTTCTGATTTACCAGTGGATTGAGTCATATTTGTAAAACATCGCTTGCATCGATTTCAACTTGTCTGGCACAGTACGCTTCTGACGTGTGTGTAAGCACAAGTAAACGGAAGCTGTCGCAACAAAAATTCATGTTTAGATGTATTTAAGGAAGATTTACTTTATGTGGTAGTTCTCAGCATGTGGACTTCATGGACTTGGCTTCCTCCAGCTATGTGGTTAGATGAAGAGGAATAGTTGAGGGAGAACTAGCCTGCGGGTCAGGATTTTGACTTCTGTTTTCAATTCAGCTATTTAATAGTTGTAAACATAAGTGTAGCTTTGACCTTGCTGAATTTCAATCGCCCCGTCTGTGAAATACAGAGGACAATTGCCTTGCCAACTTCAAAAGGTCACTGTGAGAATAGAATTAGAGGGCTGCAAAAGCATTTTGCTAATGGCAAATAGGCACAGAAATCGGAAGCATTTCTATCCAACCTCGGTCACTGCAAGCAATAACATTTTCTTCCAAGTACCATTAAGACTTTGGAGACTATCTAGGATAAAGCACATAGTGATAATTCCGAAGTTGTGACAGTTTTTGCTCCGATTCTTTTCCAGGATGCTGAGAGGTTAATATAGTAAAATTAATTGATTTCTTTCTCATTGCCCTCATTGGTAGGATGAAGATAAAAATAGAAAAAGTCCAGCCTTCTTTTAGAGATGTAAGAGAAATCAGCTTAACCAAATCATACATCTTTCTCCTTTAAACTCTCCAAACCCTGGCTTTAGTAACACTCTTGATATTTAATTCAAGCAAGGAGTCTATTCAGCTTTTCTTAAACATTTATTAAGTATAAAACTCTGCAAAATATTTTTTTTCTTTTCCCTTGTTGCAGACATTAGTATCATTCATCAAATCTCTGATATTGTCCTTTTTCATTTTATTTTTTATTTATTTTTAAAATCTTTATTTTAGTTGACATATATTATTATTAGTCTTCAGCTATAAAACATAGTGATTCAACAATTATAGACATTACAAAGTGCCGACCTCAATATGTGTACCATCTCTCATCATATAGTTATTACAGTATTATTGACCATGACCATATTTCTGATGCTGTAATAAATTATTTGAGTCACTTGTTTTGCCAAATCCTGGCCCCCTCCACTCTGGCAATCACCCATTTCTTCTCTATATTTATGACTGAGTTTCTTTGTTATTGTTTGTTTGTCCATTTGCTTTGTGTTGCAGATTCCACATGTAAGTGAAGTTCTTTGGTATTTATAGTTCTCTGTCTGACTTATTTCACTTAGCATAATACCTCCTGGGTTCTTCCATGTTATCACAAATGGCAAGGTCTCATTCTTTTTTATGGCTGACTATTTCTTCATTGTGTATATATACCACCCCTTTTTATCCATTCATCTGTTGTTAGACACTAGGTTATTTGCCTGTGTTGGCTGTTGTAAATAATGCGCCAAAAAACATAGGGGTGCATATACCTTTTTGAATTAGTTTTTTAAATTTTCTTTGGGTAAATACCCAGATTCAAACTCCCCCTTTTGTAATATTACATTCCCCTAACCTTTGAGGATAGATGTGGTCATGTGACTTGGTTTGGCCAGTGAAATCTGAATAAAAGTGATTATAACTCCCCTACTTACACGTATATATGCACACATGCACACGCGCGCGTGCATGCACACACACATACACACACATGAAAATCACGGAATTGCCAGCATGAGACTTGCTGGAACTCAGCTACCTAAAGAAGATAAAAATCACCTAAAATATTGCCCTGAACGGTCACCCAGACCTGTGAAGGATTTTTCCATGAGTAAACATTTTGTTTTCTGTTAAGCCGCTAAGAATTTACCACAAACAACACAGGGTAACTGAGCCCTTATCATGACTTTATCATTATTGTTTGAAAATGAATACAGAATCATTTCAAGGCAAGATATGCTCTTATGACTTTTCAGAGTAAATGTGTGTTGGGGGGAGGATGTATTAAAAATATTACATAGNACTGAGTGTTATGTGGAAACTAATTTGACAATAAACTATTTGTAAAAAAAAAATATATTACATAGAATTTATGTAACAATCTAGTAAAACCTTTATAAATAAAGATGTATCTTGATGATTATAGTAACATTGTTGATAGATGCATACTATGAATACTTTGAAATTAATGGTACATGGGGCGCCTCGGTGGCTTAGTCAGTTAAGCGTCCGACTTTCGCTTAGGTCATGATCTCACGGTTCATGGATTCGAGCCCTGAGTCGGGCTCTGTGCTGACTGCCAGCTCAGAGCCTGGAGCCTATTTCAGAGTCTGTATCTCCCTCTCTCTCTGACCCTCCCCTGCTCACGCTGTCTCTCTCTCTCTCCTAGAAATAAACAAAATATATTTTTAAAAAAGAGAAATTAATGGTACAGGTAACCATATTTTGAAGAAATTATACTGATAAGGCCTATAAAATTTAAAAGACATATGCAACTCACTAGGCTTTGGGCTCTTGGTAAGAGATTTAAACCCACATGTGTTTCCTGCCCATTATCTTGGACTACCTGCCAAATCAGTTCTGTAAATATTGGATTCATTCAGTCTGCCAGTATTTACTGAGTGCCTTTTAGGTATATCTTTCTAAGTCTCAGTTTCCTCTTCTGTGAAACGGCAGAAATGTTATCTAAATTTCAAGACTGAATGCTACGTGAGAAAATGATGTACCAAAAACATCAGGCATGCTCTCTAGCAATATGTTGGAAGGCAACATAGGGTAACAAGATGATCATTGAATTTGGAGTCATGCTTGGGTTTGAGTCTGCGCTGCCCTGTTTGCCCTGTTTGTATTGGACACTGCACTTCTCTGAGTCTCAGATTTTTCCTTTGTAAGTGTAGACAATAACATGATTACCCCATTGTGTTCACTCAAAGTTAAATAAGATGTCTGTCAAGTGCTTATTACACTACATAGAAGATAGCAGACACTTAGTAAGTAGTAATTATTATGATGTGGTAGTTTTAGGCTAAGCAAAAAGAATGTGATAATGGATAAATGATCATTGAATTAAAAAAAGGCATAGTCGAGGATGGAAGACAGACACGTACATTTACGGTAGTGTAATAAATAATGCATTAGAAATGTGCACCATGCATACTGGTAGGCCTACGAAGGAGGAAATGAATGTTCCTATTAGCATTTAATATAATGTTTATGAATGGCTGCAATAGTATCCGATTCTCTCAGTTATTTCCCTTACTTTGATGGGGGATTGACAACGATTGGTGAAAATGTCTAGTTCTTTTTCAGATGAACCACTCAGACATTGCCTGGGCCACTAAATGATTCTTCACCTTTTTAGGAGCGGAATAAAATTTATCAGTCCACCCTAACTTGGTGGAACTTCCACAAAGTAGAGACTGCAGGAGCTTCTAAGTCATCATCTTGTTTTGACAGAGCGAAATAGAATAAAGGGCCTAAATAGCCCATAAAATCTTCATCTATGGTGGCTAACCCAAAGTAACATTGGTTTAAGTAGAATTAAATAGATGCCTTCAACAGAAAAAAAAGATGGATAGAAAAAATAATTACATAGAAGTTTTATGATCAAAGTTCTTACTATATCTAAGAGTAATTTATTTTATATGTTATTGTTATTATTATTTTAGTAAAGCTTAACCTATCTAACTCTGGTAGAAATATAGTGAAACAAAAATATTGAGAAAAAAATCTTTAAGTCAATACTAGGACAAAGTTTCCAATATGATTCTAATATTTTCAATACTATCTGATCCAGTTATGTCTTTTCTCTTCATCATCTTATCTATATTTCCAAGTCATAAAAATAAGAGGAAATAGCCAGCTAAAACATGTGACTTGGTTGACATATTTTTGACAGTTCATGCACTTCCAAAATTTAGTACGTTATTACCACTAGCTTTATATATTTAAATGAATGCAGCCTGATATCAAGAAAAGAAAATGTCCATATTGAAGAGGAAAAAAAAGCTTCAGCCTTCTTTATGAGTAACACTTAAAACCGTTAAACACATTAAAATCCCATTTACCAACAGCAGAACCTGATGAACATTGGGTCTGCTCAGTGAATGCTAATGTGGAATATTGCTGGGAAAGATGTTTGAGTGTTGAAATTTCTTACAGCTCAAAATGGTTACACAGATTAAGAGAGGAACATCTGTTGTTCGAAAGACAAATGAAATTTGGCAATTCATTGAAAATATTTTTGTTTTTGTTTTGTTACATTTTAAATTGTTCCTTAAAGTAGTCAATTACTCATTTTTATATTTTGAAACATCCCAATACTCAATTTTATATTGAAAATCCTGAGACCATCCACACAATTGACCAATATACTGTTTAGTAAATTGTGACAGTCTTTTATATGGTAATCAACTAGTATAGCAATCATGAAATCATCTAATTCTGAAAGTAAAGTGTCAGAAATACAAGTTAATCTTGTGACAGTTCATTAATTGCAGAGCAGAAGATGTCACAATTCATTCAGATGAATTCTGACCTCTGACCTCAAGTTCTAACTCGAATATTTTTCAATTTATTTGTTTCTTTATTGGTCAGATGACACAAGTAATTTGTCTTCTATTTATCTGACTTTATTCATCTGGAATGTGGATACTAGGCTTTATTGTATTATTTATCTGGGAGTATGTTAGTCATTGTTTAAAGTATAACTATGTTCTGGGGTGCCTGGGTGGCTCAGTTGGTTAAGCGTCCGACTTCAGCTTAGGTCATGATCTCACGGTTTGTGGGTTCGAGCCCTGCATCGGGCTCTGTGCTGACAGCTGGCTCAGAGCCTGGAGCCTGTTTCAGATTCTGTATCTCCCTCTCTCTCTGACCCTCCCCTGCTCACGCTCTCTCTCTCTCTCTCGCTCTCGCTCTCTCTCCCTCTCTCTCAGAAATAAATAAAAAAAAATTTAAAAAGTATAACTATGTTCCATTCACCTAATTCATTTACCTATCCACTCATCTATTCATACATGTATGTTTGTATATATGTAGTTTTGTATCCATTCATTCATCTTTCCATCTATCCATATACCTACTATCCATCCGTTCATCCATCCAGTGAAAGTGTATTGAGCCTGTGTTGAAATGATCTGGCTATGTATATAGATGACACAGCAAAGTCATTGTTTGTGAGAAGTTGCTCATAAGCTCATACTGACACAAGCAAGTGCTCTCTTTAGTCTGGCAACTCTTTCAAACCCTATGTTGTAATATATTCATACAATAGAATGTTACTCAGTCATAACAAGGAAGGATGTACCGATACATGCTACAACATGGATGAACTTTGAAAACATTATACTAATAGAAGCCAGACACAAAAAGGTCAAATATTATGTGATTCCATTTATATGAAATATCGGAATTATCCATGATAAATCCGTAGAGACAGAAAGCAGATTCATGGTTTACCAGGGGCTAGGAGAAAGGCTAGAATTGGCAATGACTGCTTAATTGGTACGGGGTTTTCACATGGGCTGACAATAATGCTTGGAACAAAATAAAGATGTTGTTGCACAAACTTGTGAATGTACTAAATGAACACGTTAACGTGGTTAATTTTATGTTATGTGAATTTCATCCCAATTTAAAAAAGTGAAATAATTGCCACTGATACTTCCCGTACAAGTTGATTTGGTGAGGAAAAAATGACAATTCAGAGATTTTTCTGAAAATCTCTATGTAACCTAAACACTACAAAAGAGTGATTTTTACACTTAGCAGTTTAGGACCTTTTACCACGTTGTCCAGACTGTTGCCCCAGAGAGAAGAAAGCATTCAAGAAATCGTTGTGGATAAATTACTCTGTAGCTAAAGATAAATCGCTTGTCTTTAGAAGATGACAGCATACAGCCCCTGAGATGATCCTATCCAATTGCTTTGGTTTTTCTTTTCAACTTCTTGGTTATGTATGAGGTCATTCACATGCCAAGATACTTTCAAGTGTCTAGGGTTAGTAAAGTGGGAGTAAAAAAGTAAAGATTCTAATGTGTTTTGTTTTGTTTTGTTTTGTTTTTAATTTTAAATAGGCTCAATGCCCTTTGTGGGGCTTGAACTCAAAACTCTGAGATTAAGACTCACATGTTCTACTAACTGAACCAGCCAGACACCCCAAAACAATAAAGATTTTAGAAAATTATTAGCTCAAAAGCTTATAATTTGCTTAAAGGTGTTACTTTTGAAGATACATTTAATGAGCCGGTTAACTTTGTTCTCTGAGTTGATTATAGACTAGATTCCCAAATCTCGGAAGCTTCTTCATAATTGTGAGTCACCAATTAAAAACCTACCACCACTCTTGTGGAAAACAACTGAAAATGTAAGAGTTGGTTGTATCTTTCTTATGGTTAAAGAATAGTATATGATATTGTTTTATGGGGATTATCAATCATTTTAAGAAACAATACTTACCATAAATCAGTAGCAATCAATTAATCTTGTACCTTTAGGATTTATTTCAAAATTGTTTTAAGATATTAAAATGGAAATCAGTTGGATTTGGAGATGCAAATATTGTTTCGATTAGTACTCTTGTGGACATTTTCTATCCTGTTTCAACAGTCAATGGGAATATGTTAATAAAATGTTTAGTATTTAATAATCACCTACTATGTGTTATATCAGGAACCTTATATTCATTATTTCGTTTAATTCTTTTAGCAAGCTTATGATGCATGGACTCTTTTATTATCTCCATTACATAGATGGAGATAATACTGAGACCTAGAGAAAATAAGTAATTTTTCCTAGGATACAAGACTGGTAAATAAACATCAGAGACAGGATATGAATCTTGGTTGGCTGAAGCTTGAGTCCGTGTTCTTAAAAATAAAGCTTTTAAAACTTCCTTTTTTAAAAAATGGGAAAAAGCCAATAAGACACCAATGTTTATTTACGTTGTTAATTAGTATTAAGTTTGCATATTTTGAGGAGGAAATATGAACACACACACACACAGTATACACATATACCACTTATATTAATAGCATTTTCAATTTAGCCAAAACAGCTTTTCCCCAAAATAATGAGTGACACCAAATCACTCTATTAAAATCACCAGATTGTACAGAATCTAATAAAATGAAACCCATGGATACAGAGAACAATGCATTTAATTTAGGTTAAAAACAAATTAAGAAAATAGTTCTAAGTAATTCAACTGAGCATTTGGAAAAGTTTCACTTTTATCTCCCAATGTGCAAGATTTCTTTCTGAGGAAAAGAAATGAAAACAGCTTTTCTTTCTTTTTTATTTCTTTCTTTTTTTTTTTTTTGCTTTTATCTTTCCTTTCAATTTAAGTTTGAGCTGGATATCAATATTGTTTTCTTTGATTTTCTAGTTTAACGTTAAAATGACTCAAACAGGCATGTGATGTTTCTGTCTTAAAAGTACCTTCAACTACATTATTTTAAACTATCTACAGAAAATAATAATAATAATAAGGAAATTGAAACACATAGCCCAAACCCAGGAACTGGGCAAGAATGTTCTCATATCTTTTTCAGCATTTAATGCGGTCAATGTTGTGAGCACTTTTATCTGGACATAGATTACCTAATATGAGTGCCCAGGTCTTTAAGTTATAGATATTCATTGGCCTTCCCTTTCAACACAAATAGTTTACTTGTATTTCCATCCTGAATACTATACTATTCCTCAAACTCTATAGTACGTAAGAGTTCGTTTACATATTTACACTCTCTTTTTCTTTCCAATGAAGGTTGGGCTCTGTTGACCTTGAGTCCGCAGTCCCCTATCCTACTGATGGAAGCATTGCAACCGCTGTGGAGATTTGTCAATGTCCACCTGGGTATACTGGCTCCTCTTGTGAGGTAAGTTTGCAAGAATAAATCCTCAACTCTCCCAAGTCCCTTCAGTATTGCTTCTAGTAGACTGAAAAGTAATTTAGCTCTCCCAGCAATGATTGCACAAATAAATGATAGTGTCTTACCTAAAGAAGAAACTTGAGTGTCTGCCAAAAATCATGGCTTTCTAATAGAGAACTACTCATATTATGCCATCTTGAAATTATGTTTCTGCTTTGGATATTTTACTTTACTATAGATGAAAATCTGATGTTTTCATGAGTGTTTATTTCCTATTTAATTGGTCGATAAAATATGATGAATGATAGCAGGGAAATATTTAATATTTCAAAATAATTTCCCTTCATTTCTACCTCAGTACTTACCAGGAATTAGCAATATTTCTCCCCTTCCCCTCTAGCTTTTAATCTTATGTACCATTCTGTTGCTCTGCTTTATTTCTAAGAATACCAAACTGCAAGCCTCTGAAGGGTATAATCTTTAAAACATCAAGAATATAATATATGGATGAAATATTATGGTCTGAAAAATTCCCTGCATGTCTTTCATTCATTTAGCACTTAAAATTTGAGATGGGGCACTTGGGTGGCTCAGTCAGTTAATCGTCCGACTTCGGCTCAGGTCATGATCTCACAGTTCGTAGGTTCAAGCCCTGCGTTGGGCTCTGTGATGACAGCTCAGAACCTAGAGCCTGCTTCGGATTCTGTGTCTTCCTCTCTCTCTGACCCTCCCCTGCTCTCTCTCGCTCGCTCTCTCTCGCTGTCTCTCTCTCAGAAGTAAATAAAACATTAAAAAATTAAAAAATAAAATTAAATTTGAGATATGTATTGTTATCCCAGTACTCTAGATTTCTAATAAGATGAACATTTCTTACTTAATACCACAGTGTGTCATTTTAAGGTAATAATTTTTATTTACTTCTGGGCATTTTTTAGGTGGTTTGAAATTGGTTTCACTTGAAACCCAGTCAAAAAATGTAAACACAATTTTCCTGATAGAGGACATGGCTTGCAGATAAATAGGAGCTTAAATCCTTTAAAAATGGTGCTTTTAAGGAATCCTTTGAGTGTACCAAGATGTTCCACTTCAGCACACTATCCCATTATGCCATTTATAGAAATACTCTGGGCATTGCTTTGTCAGCTCTGTTGTACTCTGAAATAATGCATGCTTTTAGCAGATACATAGGATTTATAGTCATATTCATGACAAATGTGTTTTCTTTAACCAGGCTCAGATTCACCTATCTAGAAATAAAATGAAATGAAATTCAGGGAGGTCCTTGCTTTTCCAAATATCATCTCAAGAAGAGAAAAATAATTGTGGAAATAAATTAGTTCTGTCAACATAAATTTGATTTTTACATATAAATATATGCTGTGTTTGATGAAGCACAGGCTTTATTAAGAGCCTAGCAAATTTTATTTCAAACCTGAAAGCTCTCTTTGAATCTTGAAGTTCCTATTTCAGTTGGAAGAATGAACACCTTGATTCTATGCTTGCTTTACCACTTATCCTCACATGTGTTTTCTCCAGTACTCTTCACCATCTTTCTAGAAGTTCCAAACATACATTGATATAAAACTTAATATTAGAATCGCTCAGTTGGCTATGTTTCTGTTTCTTCTTTCCTTTCTTCAAAAATATTTACTGCGAATCTTTGGTAAATTCTGCACTCAATGCTGAGGGGATTATCAAGAAGATTACATCAAAATCCCTGTCCTTAAAGAGCTAACAGTCTGTTTGGGAGACAGAACAAATACATATGAAAAATTGGATCACAGCATTATATAATTAAGGGGCCAGTGAGTGGTATGGGACATAAGTGCAATAATCATTCAAAGAGATGAGCAGAGACAGATGTCACTGAAAGTATCCTGCAGTGGAGAAACCTCAATTGGATGTTCAATAATGGTAACAATTAGACGGGAAGAGAGAAGCATGAGAGTATGAAAGAGTCAAAGGAAAACATCAGATTTTTAGACTTGTTACTATTCATTCCCAATTTCATTTGCTTTTTATTGAGTTCATAAGACCAGTACTCTAGCTTTGCTGTGACTAATATGCACAAACCACTTCAACGCTGAGTAAACTACAAAGACCAGCATGTCTTCATTCTAGGTTGCCAAAAATCAGGTCTAACTACTCATTAGAATATCACATTTGGAGCCACAATGTTGATTCAAAATCTTTTTTTTTATCATTTCTACCTTACTTATAAATCCCTCTGCAGTTTATCTTTCAAATATTTTCTTACTCTCTTAGTATCATCATAATTCACTTCACTTCACAGGTGGGATAGGTGAAAAAGTGAAAGCAAAGTCTGTACTGAAAAAAGAAATCTCAGTTTTTGCTTCTGTATGGTGGAAGTAATATTAACCACCTCATAAGAGTGTTCATACTTTCGTTTAGCTAATAGATCTTGATAATCACATATTTTGACACAATCAAGACCTTGATGTGGATGATAAAGTGATCAACAACACAGATATGGTCCCTACCCTAAAGGACATTACATTTAATTGTACGCTAGACACTAGCTGGAGAACAGATTAAATTAATAAATAAATTACTACATGTAATGTCATGAAGGAAATCAACAAGGTGTCTTGATAAAGCTACTAAAATGGGCACAGGAAGAGTAGATGAGAAGGGCTAGTTTATAAAAGGTTGTCAGGAAAGGCTTTCTCAAGTGGTAGCATCTAAACTGGGTGTTGAAGAGTGAGAAGGGTAAGCTATGTAGAAAAAGCTGAAAGTGGTTTAGGAGGTAGTGGAAAGAAGCTTGGAGCCTTCAAGGACCTGGAAAGAGGGCAAGGAAGACTAGAAAGTAGTAAGCAAGGGAGAGAATAGGACGAGGTGTGATTGGAGAAGCCAGGCCATTCAGAGCTTTTCATGCATTATAATAATTTGGGTTTCTAGCCTCAGTGTAATGGAAATCATTAGAATACTTTAAGGTGGGTAGTGCCTTTATCTGAGTTTTTATTATATGAAAAAGTCCTTATGGCTACAGAGAAAATAACATAATATAGGAAGGCAAGAATGAGAAGAATGGTTAATAGGCTACTGTTGTAGAACACACTATTGTGGTTTATATTAGGATAATGGTAGGGGATATAGAAAGATATGGGTTTATTCTATATTTTTGTAGAACAATCAATAGGATTTATTATAGATTACATAGCAGGGCAGAGTTTAAAGAACTAAGGAATTTAAGAATGAGTCATAACGGTGCCTGGGTGCCTCAGTCGGTTAAGCATGTGACTCCTGATTTCAGCTCAGGTCATGATCTCATGGTTCATGGATCTGAGCCCTGCATCGGGCTCTGCACTAACAGTGTGGAGCCCGCTTGGGATTCTCTCTCTCTCCCTCTGCCCCTCCCCTGTTCATGCTCCCTCTCTTTCTCTCATAATAAATAAATAAAACTTAAAAAAAAGAATGAGTCATAGATTACCAGTTTGAGCAAATTGTATGCAACGCCATTTACTAAGCTGAGGAAGACTGGGGAGAAATAGCCATGGGCAGAGGATGGGATCAACAATCCATTTTAAAATATTAGGTTTGAAAAGTGTAAACTAGATGTCAACTTTACAGTTAGAATATGCAAGTCTTGAACCTGGAATATCTGTCTGGTCTAGAGATAGGTATTTGGAAGGGATCATCACCTACGGGACTGAATAAAATTACCTAGGAGACACTGTGATGAGAAAGAGAAAAGCAATCAAGCCCCTGGGAGCTCCTGCCTATGAGAACTTGGGTCAAAGCAGAGAAGAGTGCAAAAAGCTGGTGTGGAAACATGGAGTTGTGATGGCATGGAAATTGAGAGAAGAGGGCATTTGAGGGAGAGAGGAGACAACTAAGCCATATGTTGATGAGAGGTCAGATAAAATGCAGTCACAGAATGGTCTACCAGCTTTGGCTACCTGGCATGTGGCGGCATAGCCAAGGTCAGTTTTAATTGAGAGGTGACTGCAGAAGACAGAGTAGAATGGAATGAAGCATGAGAGGGAAGAGAGGAAGAGAAGACTTTTTAGAGTAGTTTTACTGAGAAAGACAAACAAGAAACTGGAAAGTTCTGATATATAAAGGAAGCAATTTTGTCATATTTGTTAACTTTTAATGGGGATAGTAGATCATATGTTTTGAACTGATAGTAATGATCCAGTGAAAAAGAAAGGTATTACTGGTGCAGCCCAGAGAGAGAATATTGGAAAGACAACAGATAATGGAATGCCGAGTATGAGTGTAGTAAGTCTCCTTTGAGTAGATGTAGAAATCTGCATGCCCTGCTCCATTGTTCCAGAAAAGAATATGGCAAATGGAGATATTGCTGATACTTGCAGATTTGATGAGCCTGCAGTATAGGAGTACATTTGCAGAGTATTAAAAAAAAAGCTCATTAATGACAATTCTATGAATATTTGTCCTGAAAACAGTCTATCAGTTCTCTCTCTGTCATTAACACCCTTGATTTCTACCATCTTCTGGATATATGACTTCACCAGTTTCTAAAAATACATATTAGAGAAAGAAATGTCTTCTATGATGAATCTAGGGTGGCAAAAATATTTAGTGAGGAGAAATTATGAGAAAGGGATAAAAAATCGACATCTTTCTTGTACTGCCCAAATTAAGAGGAAAGACATTTTTGCTTTCCTTTCAGATGTGAAGGATCAGCAGACCCTTTTTTATGTGTTTGTTATTGATGTTCAAATTTAAGAGTCTTCATACCCTGAGGCTGAAGGAACATTTCCAGCAGTACACAACACAATTCTATAAGCTTTATTACTTCAGTGGTTTCTGTTTTGTTTCCATTTTCAACTGGAAAAAAAAGGCCTTTTCATGATATATTATGTTGTACTAAACCAGTCAGAAATATAATCAATAACCCACAAAATGCAGTTATAACTTGAGAGAGAATGCAAGCTTCCAGAGGGCAGTAGTGTCACACACACACACACACACACCTTATTTTGCATCCCATACAGTTTGTAGTAACACCCACAGAAGGGAAACTTAATTATAAGACCCAAATATTTTTAAGCAGAATTCCATTTTTGATTAATAAAGGGTTTCATACTTTTAAAAGGAATGATGAATATAAGTAGAGTTCTAGTAGAATAATGTAATAAAAATAAAATATCAAGGGACTCTATGGTAAATAAATCACAAACTATTTTGTGCAAATTTGAGAAAACATAATAGGATGAGAATGAAACATGAATTCTTTACGTGTAGACATCAGCTGTGTATGTGATCAGATGTAAGAGTGGCCACGACTTTCTTCCGAGTGATTGTAAAGGGAAAGATTGAAGGTGTGTGTGTGTAAGGGAATGTATTCCAGAAAATCAACATTCCTTCAGATGACATTAGGTGCTCTCTTAGGCTAAGGGTCTTTGAAAGTCCTTTAATGTCTGCTGCTTTTTTCAATACTTTTATTCTATTTTCCCACCTGTGCTTTTTACTTTGAGACTGTCACATTTCAATTCTTTATATCTCTTCTTTATTTTACCATTTCAGAAGAGACACCAAGCTAATGCTTCCTCTAATCTCATACCTGCCAGTAACGCTAAGGTCAGTACAAAACTCCCAAATGTCAGGAGGAATAGCTCTTTAGCAATATTTCAAGAGTAGCAACACTTTGATGAGCATGTTTGCTGAATTTGCTACCTAAATATTTTCTTTTATCTAACAAAGTAAAAAAAAAAAAAAAAGAACTTTTTAAAAGATCCCTGAGACTTGAAACCTTATCTTTCTTTCAGTCTTGTTGGCCTCGGCACCGACGAGTCAACGGCACTATTTTTGGTGGCATCTGTGAACCATGTCAATGCTTTGGCCATGCAGAATCTTGTGATGATCTCACTGGAGATTGCCTGGTAAGTGCTTTCTCCTTTGGGAATGCTGATTGACAAGGCTGAAATCGGCTCAATAGGCCTGCAATTCAGTTACTACCTTTGGGACAAACACTTGAGTCAAGATGTGATTTGACAGGAATCTTTATATTGAACAGAGTTGGAAGCTGAGAATGTTCTTTCATATGTAGTCTTCCTGACTAATGAGCATTAGGAAATGTTTATCCATATTAGTGAAAGAAGTCAATTAGAATTAGACACATCATCATAAAATATACCTAATGACTGAGATACATATCTACCCTCAATGTATGTAGTTTCAATCCCGTCTATAAATCTATCAAAAATAGGCTGTATTTCCATAACAGAAAATGGTTTGTATCCCCACGATATGAAAAGTGTAAAATATAACCTTTATAATAGACATAATTCATTTTTTTCCACATTGAAAAAATAGGGCATACTGCATGATTTTTATTTTAAAATTTCAACATTTAAGTAAAAAAAATGTGTCACATGTAAAGATGCCTGGGGTGGCTCAGTCAGTGAAATGTCCGACTCTGGATTTTGGCTAATGCGATCTCACAGGTTGTGATTTTGAGCCTCATATTGGGGCTCCATGCTGACAATTGGGAGCCTGATTGGGATTCTCTCTCTACCTATTTTTCCCCTTCCCACTTCTCTCTCTTTATCTCTTTCAAGGTAAATAAATGAACTTTTTATTAAAAGTGTCATGTGTAGATTAAAAAAATAATAAATATACACAATACATATTATCAGAGTTGCCTCTTCCAGCTACAATGAAGTCCAAACTTTTAAGAAGAAATGATCTCTGCAAAGGTCAGCACTTTCCATCCTTCTAAGAAGCCTCTAGATTGAAGAATATATACCACATAGACCATCCTGATGAACTCAAGGGCATGTTACTTTGATATTCTCTGACATGGCATGAAGCTTGAAACAACACTTCTCATTTCATTAGTCTTGCAGAAACACAATTTGAAACTGTGCCAATTTATGAGGATATCATATTCTCATTTCCCTGTAGTATTTAAGGCAGACTCTGTTATCTTTATTTCTTAATGTTCTCTCTTCCTCTTGCTCAATGTTTTCCCCCTTTTTCTTCCACTTAAAAGCTTCTGAGACAAACCCAAATGAAAATTCAGGGCTTTTGTTTCAATGTAATTTGGCATTTAGGTTTATTAATGCTCTTTCTGTTTTCTCTCTATAAGATTTGTTTAATTGCATTGCAGTATAAAGCATGATAGCTTTAATTTGTGGAATAGTAGATTTTTCCAATGGCATTTTTATGAATAGAAAGACTAAGCAATTTTCATTTTAATTATACCATGAGTCATTTAAAATGTACCTTGGGAAAAATATTGAGTTACCTTTAAACACTTTGCTAACATGCTTTAGGAACTATTCAGCCTAAAGCTGGTATGGATTTGCTTTCTTTAAAACTGAAAAGATAAAATAAATATATCACAGACTGAAACTAGTAATATTTCATGTTAAATTCATCGTAATTAAATCATATCATGCTGCTGGTCCATTTGGTTATGTGATATAAGAATGGAAGTCCTACTTTTAGAATAAATAGTTTCCGTGTAATTTGGAGAGGAAGAAGGACAGGAGTGAAGACTATTAGAGAATTTCTGTTGAAATCTAGTTTATTGACTCTGTTTTATGGAAAGAAAAACAGGAATCCACCTTTAAATAATAGAAGGTATCTTAGGGAAACAATGAAACAGATTCTAGTGTTTTCTGGGTTTTCCATTATAGTGGGTCAAAATGTGATCATGAAAGATATTTTCTGGAGAATTTCAAATGCCTTTTATCTGAAATGATATTGATAACTAAGTGCTATTTTGCCACTTTGAGCACACTGGTTCTGATTTGGTCCATGAAGAGAAAAATATTTAAATGTTACACATTATGGGCATTTTTAATGTTTACATAACCCACATTTTATCTTCTTTATCAATTATGTATGCTTTTTCTGCTAGCATTACACAGAATTTATTAAATTTACAGGTAAACTGAGTTCCTGTTACCTTGGTTTGAAATACAATTATAAATGAACTGAAATAAGGGTGTCTGGGGAGCTCAGTAGGTTAAGCGTCCAGATTTAGCTCAGGTCATGATCTCATAGTTTGTGAATTTGAGTCCCACGTCAGGCTCTGTCCTGATAGCTCAGAGCCTGGAGCCTGCTTCAGATTCTGTTTCTCCCTCTCTCTCTTTGCCCCTCTCCCACTCGCACTGTCTCTCTCTCAAAAGTAAACATTTAAAAAATTTAAAAAAATTAATTAACTGAATGGATTTTTGATATCACATCAAAATCCAGACCTCTTTTATAGTGTGGATCTATATAAAAAGGTCATTTTAACTCAAAGTACATTTGAAGTGATCCAGGAAACATTTAAAGCCACATGGAAAGATGGTATACTTGCCCCTTCTCACAGTTATTGTCCAATGCACTGTGAATGGACATTCAGAAAGCACTTTATAGCAGGACACCTGTAAAAACAGCCTATTAGAGTGCATCTCTCATGTTTTCAGTTCTGATTTCCAGCGTATTGTTGCCTCATGCTGTTTAATAGTTTCAGCTGCAAAAAAACTTGTGTTAGATTAATTTTATGATTTCCATAAAATGAAATATGACATTAGTAAAAGTAAGCAACTTCTACATGTTCTTTTTCTTTTAGATCAGGAGTCAAGAAAAAACAGCGTGTCTGGGGTATGCAAGATTCTCAGTGGAGTTTTAGAAATACCATTTTCAATGTTATTAATACAATCAATTTTATAGTCTTATTTTTAAAACCCTTAAATCTTTGAAAAGTATAATTTGATCATGTCAATATGACAATGTGCATAAATATTGCAAAAAATATATGAGTTTTTAGTAATAGCCTTAGTTAAATTTGAGGACCTGAAAGGAATTAATATGAAGATGAGATCAAAGAAGGAAGCTTTCCTTCATGATCCATGTTTTATACATTCCATCTTAATATGCTGTTATTTACATAACTGTTAATAGTAAAGTTAGCCTCTCTCCTCTCTTCGGAAAGGCTTGCTAAGTGCATTTGAGAGACAATTTAAAGTACCTTGAAGAGAAACCTATTTTCAAGTATCACCAGATACTAAAGAATTACCTATTCACTTGTAGTTGATGAGACTGTCATGGGATTTCAGAGCTTGAAAACTTCATAAATCATAGGCTTGAACTCCCTCATTTTATAGAATGTGAGAGATGCAGAGCATTAAATGATTGGATTTTAATTTCATGTCATCTACTCAATAAAGAAGCTATTCCTCTCCCCGATGAATTTAATAAGTTTTGTTTAAAACCATATATTTATTTGTGTTTTTATTAAATCCGTTGACCACATGTAATTAAAATGAACTTCTTTAAAAATATGCTGATATAATAATGTTTCAGACCTTTCATTAAATTAGGCTGTCTATTCCAACAGTCAACCAGATTTGATAAATATTTATTTTTTTAAAGTGAATGTATAGGATCGTCTGGGTGGCTCAGTAGGTTAAGCGTCCGACTTCAGCTCAGGTCATGATCTCACGGTTCATGGGTTTGAGCCCCGTGTCGGGCTCTGTGCTGACAGCTAGCTTAGAGCCTGGAGCCTGTCTTCAGATTTTGTGTCTCCCTCTCTCTCTGCCCCTCCCCTGCTCATGCTGTCTATATCTCTCTCTCAAAAATAAATAAAACATTAAAAATATTTAAAAATAAAGTTAATGTATATTTTAGCAATTTCTCCTACATATTTAATTACTGATCATAAAAATAAAGATTTTGCACCCCTAAACTTTGCTGAACTCTTTTCAACATGAGAATAATAGAATTTCATATAGTTGCAAAATAAAAATGTATTTCAGTCATAACGAATCCATATTGGATGGTTTTTAAAAGGAACTGGATATATTTTATTGAAGAAGTTAGATCTACATGATGCCAAACATTAAAATTTATCAAATTGTGCTTCGAAAGATTTATAGACAGTCCCTGTGTTTGGTACACTGAATTGTTCATCTTTTTTGAACATACTCTGAGGTGTTAAGTCTACTTTAACTAATATGAAGAAATCAAGATACAAATTATTTTATTTTGATTTTTTTATCCTTGAAGAGGACATAACCCAACATTACTATTTGCAGAAAAATGCAGTTTTGTTGAAGAAAAAAATGTTGGAGAGCTTGTCAGGCACCTTGTGGTTTTATTATATATTGGAATGCATTTAAAAATTTTTCAATATTCTCATTGTTTAATTATGAGCCATGCAGGCCCCTCACAGGTGTAATACATTAGTGCATTGTCCCAATCATCTGAGCCCACTGACGTCCAAATTAATCTCTGAGGTAAGAGGATCATCACCCAGAGGATTTGTATGAGTAGCCACTATGCTCATTACATCAGCAATTTTAAGCTGAACAATGGACTTTTACCTAGAATCAGCTGCAATTTCCATTAGACATATATTATATATGTGCACATATATACATATATACATGCATGCACAATCACATGTATTTCCTTATGAAAAACATTGAAATGTACAGAAAAAAGGAAATAAGATTCATATAATGAAAAAAGGTATAATGAATTTCAGTTGTTTTTTGTTAAGAGTGCATATGCTTAAACTGGCGTGTAGTTCATAAGCTACATATTAATTATCAATGCTATTTCCCAGCTGTAAAATTGACCATTTAATGTGGAAAATTATTCTTCCTAGCAGGGAATAGACTAATAACTCTGTAGAACAATTTTTGGTAGTATGTTGATGCTTGAGACCAACGTAATAAACTCTGACGTGTATTTCTTCCTCAGAACTGTAAGGATCACACAGGTGGCCCGTACTGCAATAAATGTCTTCCTGGTTTCTATGGTGATCCTAGTAAAGGAACCTCTGAGGACTGTCAGCCCTGTGCCTGTCCACTCAATATCCCATCCAATAAGTGAGTCGCAAACTTACCTCTCTAATGATTCGGGCATCCAGTTCTGCAAGTTCATTTTTGACATACAATGTTTCTTTCCCTTACGACACATAATAAACAATAAATATATGCATGAATTTCTCTGGAAGGTAATATGAGTTTTTCTAAATATAAAATATTTAAAGGTGTGGCTATTTATTCTACAGAATTTTTAATATTTTAGTTCTAGTTGTGTGATTTAATATAAGAAATAGAACTGAAGTAGAATTTCTAAAACAACTATAAATGATAGACCTATTTTATACATATATATACATGTGCCCACATGTACACACATACATGGATGTATATCCTTGATGCTGTAATGAAAAAAAGCCACTAATACTGGGGTGCTTGTCTGGCTCAGTGGTAGAGCAGGTGACTCTTGATCTCGGTTTTGTGAGTTTGAGCCCCACATTGGGTATAGAGTTTACTTTAATTAAATAAATAAGATATGTGTATATTTTTAAAAGGTCAATGTTTGTATTAGTACAAATATTGCTCATTTGGATCCCAGTCTCACACGATTTATTTATGCATCTTGAGCAGTTCACAGACTCTTAAGAAAGTAAAGTAAGAGACCAATCTAGCTGACCTTTAAGCACTCACTCTATCCCTTGGTTTATAGAGGGATCGTTTATCATATTATCAAATGATATATGATATATATCAGTTTATCTTACTAAAATAGTTACAGCAGTAAGAACTATATTTAAACTATATCAATATTGAAATATGGGTGAAAATAAGCACTTTATTTGGCATAAACAAAATATTTAAACAGTTTAATGAAAGCTTTATTCAATTTTTTCAGTCATTTTTTATTCTTTATTTTTAAAAAATTTTCCAATGGGACATCTGAGTGACTCAGTTGGTAAAGCATCTGACTCTTGATTTCAGCTCTGGTCATGATCTCACAGTTCATGAGATTGAGCCCCGTGGCAGGCTCCGTGCTGACAGCACAGAGCCTGTTCAGGATTCACTCCCTCTTTCTCTGCCTCTCCCCAACTTGCTTACACATGTGCTTTCTCTGTCTCTCTCAAAAATAAATAAACTTTAAGAAATAAATAAAAATTAAAAAATAAACATGTTCTAATTATTCATCTAGAAAAATAACCTTGGAGTCTTGGAGAAAACTTTTATTTTTTACATTTTTTTCATGTTTATTTATTTTGAGAGAGATAGAGGGAGAGAGAGAATCCTAAGCAGGCTCCACACCTATCGTGAAGTCTGAGGAAGGTCACCATCCCATGAACACTGAGATCATGACCTGAGCTAAAATTAAGAGTCAGACACTTAACTGACTGAACCACCCAGATGCCCCAGGAGAAGACTTTGAGACGTATACATTTTGTCTGCCTCTTCCCCTCACCGTTTAGGGAAATACTCTATTAGAGCTGCACTAATTCTCATTCTGTCCAGCTGGCCATCCTTAAGCAAATACTTAAGCAAAACCTTGAATCATAAATATTTTTATTATTTTAATGGGGCATACTTTGTTGATCAAAACCCAATGTTTTTGTAGTAGTAAAAAATTGTAAATAATGATAAGTTTAAGCAAAAGGGATTTTTTTTTTGGAGACTCTTCTTAAAGGTAAGTTTAGTGCTTAATAATGTTGATATTATATTAGGCACTTTCCAGCTATTTCTAAATGCTGTGATAATGCTTGAAGAGCTTAAATTTTAAGTGATTTTTTAAAAAAATTAAATCTGTCGCCTGTAGTCTGAACCTAACAGTGTTATCAAGTTGGCAATATTTTGAGTGACGCCTTATCCAAGACACTGCTAATGAAAATTGTCTTTTGTTAGTGTCTATGAATACTATATGCTAAAGACATTGAGAATGATTTTGTCATTAAGTTTAAAAGTCCTCATTGAAATTGTGATTTCTGCTTTTCAGCCCACATGAAATCCTTATTCTCCTCTCCAGAATCCACCTCCTTCAGCATTTTACTTACACCTTAGTCATTGGAGTAAAAAAAGAGAACGAGTTAATATTTAATTGAAGCAGACTACTATATTGTAGGTATAGCACTACGCAGTCCAATAGGGTAAATATTAGTCCCATTTTATAGATTAAGAAAAAAAGGCTCCAAGTGGGAAACTAGCATTATGGAACCAATTCTGAAGCTAGATTTCCTTGAATTAAATGCTGAGTTCTAAACTTTCTAGTGGTGTGACTCTGGCAAGATTACTTAAATGCTCTGTCTCAGTTCTTTCATCATTAGTTGTGATAATAAGGCCTTCTTATAGGGTTGTGAAAATTATGTAAATTAAAATACACCAAGCACGTAAAACAATGATTCAACATGGTAAGTCCGAGGCTAGGATTGGTTATTATTAAATAACTTTATCAGAGTCATATATTAAGGTATCAGGGGTGCTTGGGTGGCTCAGTTGGTTAAATATCTGACTCTTGATTTTGGCTCAGGTTATGATCCCAGGGTCCTGGGATCAAACCCTGTGCCATGCTCTGTGCTGACAGTGCAGAGTCTGCTTCAGATTCTCTTTCTCTTTCTCCCTCTGTGCTATTCATGTGGGTGCACGCTCTCTGTCTCAAAATTAAATTAAATTAAATTAAATAAGATTAAAAAATAGTATCAGAGTTGAAATTTTAAGTTTAAAGTCAATGTACTTTCTACTCCTCTGCAATGTACATTGAGGATTTCTTTGAAAATCACACATTTGATTTTAGTGATAACATTAAAAACAAATGAGCAGTTGGGTTAATGCATATTGGTGATCAAAATATTTCCAGAGTTTACAGTTCAAGCTTGGATAGACACAAAACCAAAGATCCTTTAGCATCCAAAGGGTATCAGTGAAGATGAAAAAGGCAAAACGGAAACCTCTGGAAAATAATAAACATAGAACAAATTAAATTCCTTCATAAGCTATGGTGAGTCAGCCTTGTATTGGCCATAATATGACATAATCTTTGCTCACTGATATACTTGTGAATGGTTAGAGGACCTTCTCATTCACTATGTCTGAATGAAATTTTCCAGGACTATCCAATACACTAGAAACTCACTGCTCAACACTCACCTTTCACTGAGGTAAATGGGGGGCTTACGTTTGATCACTCATTTATGGCACCCCTTCTCAGGCAAAATGTCATAGCTGTTAGCAGCAGACCTGCCATTGATTGTACAATGTGAATCTTAGTCCAATACATTATTATGTAATTGATTGGACATGAGTTTATCCTCCAGTCTGACCAACATTACTATAAATGCAGAAGAGCCATTAGGGAGAGAACTTTGCTTGGGTAATTATAGGCATTCATGGCCCATCCTTTTCTGTTTACTGTGCTTCTACTTTAATTTTAATAATAGGTTCTAATTGTGTTCCTGAAAGAAAACAGAAAGTCAGTGTCACTATCCATCAGTGACAAAAGGATCAGGTCCCAGTTATAATGATGGTATTTCCTCAAGTACGTGTATTCTAATTTGATATAATTATACAGATGTTGATTTTAAAAAAAAAAGACAACTCAATAACATCAGCGACACCAAGTATTTAAAAACCTTCAATTTTTAAGATGTTTTTTCTTACATTAAATAATTATTAAATAATAATGTTATCATTAGAAGTAGAACTGGAAATAGAGCAGTAACCTGTTTTAAATTCTAGCTTTAAATATAGCATTTCTATAAGTTGAAAGAGGAGAGGATGATAATATACTTAGTTGAAAAATATGAGTTCTGTGTTTGAAGTTATAAAGACTTTTAAATTTAGGGTGGTTGGGTGGCTCAGTTGGTTAAGTGTTCGACTTAGGGTTCAGGTCATGATCTTGCGGTCTATGGATTCGAGCCCAGCACTGGGCTCTGTGCTGAGAGCCTGGAGCCTGCTTCCGATTCTGTGTCTCCCTCTCTCTCTGCCTCTCCCCTGCTCATGCTCTATCTTTTGCCCTCTCAAAACTAAACATTAAAATAAAATTAAAGACTTTTAAATTTAAAACAGCATGGAAAATAACATAGTTTAGCTGTGCAATTGTGATTAGAAAAACCCATTGTAATCTAATAACCTGAAATGTTTTATTTTTAAATCAATAATGGAACAGTTAGGGAACTCTTCATTCAAAAAAAAAAAATTTCAAGGGCTACCTCAGTAGCTCAGTTGGTTAAGCGTCCAACTTCGGCTCAGGTCATGATCTCACAGTTCGTGGGTTCGAGCGCAGTGTCAGGTTCTGTGCTGACAGCCAGCTCAGAGCCTGTTTCAGATTCTGTCTCCCTCTCTCTCTGACTCTCCCCTGCTCACATTCTCTCTCTCTCTCTTTCTTTCTGTCTCTCTCAGAAATAAATGAAACATTAAAAAAATTAAAAAATTCAAAATGTCATTAGTATCATAATCTGAGTTGAAAACTCTGATGAATAAATTGAATAGTCACAAATAATCCAGATGATGGGATTCAGATTTTCACAGGTTATTCAGAAAAAAAAAATTCAGCTGAAGGTTACTGCAACCTTCATCTAGAAGTATAAGGCTTAGTGATAGTTTTGCTTTGGTGATTTATCTATTTAATCCTTGATCATAAATCTTATAGATCACAAGCATTTTGGCTCCAAATTTCTTAGATAATATTGTTAAATAAATCAAATATGTAGGGAGATAGAGATTGATTGGTATAATTATTATGATATATGAATACAGACAAGCATATAATATTTAAATCATACATATATATCAACTTCATCAACTATTTACAGTGTCCACTTTTGCCTAGCTTTCTCATTTTGGTGATGTATATATTCTAGCTATAGGTTGTAACTGCATAGTAAAATTTGTCTGTAGAGAAGCAAGTAAAAATATAAATATTTCAAATGTTTTATATTCATTAATTTCTGGCGTCATATAGCTTATGGATTAAATACAATATGAAAGAGACACATGAATGCCTACCTCTGAACACTTAGAATGTGTTCAAATAGATAATATTATTGAAACCATTTATATCATAAAATTCATATCATTTTGAATACTACTTCCTTGAATGCATCAGGAATGGTAAAATTCAAATTTTTCAAAGAAGGGAACACTTCTAGAATGGACTTTTGGTCTCACTGAAAAAACTACATTGAATTATGGCTGTTAAAATTAATAGTTTTAATAGAGAATTATAAATATTCCAAGACAAAAGGTAAACTTAAGGAAATATTTAGCAACATTGTGTAGAAATTTTAGAGTGTGTTAGATGTTTTAGAGCACTTCTGTACACATTGTTTTATGTCAGCATGAGTGATTGTGATGTATTTTACTAGTCCCTTATACCAGAAAGGGGAAATGAACTCTAGAGAAATTAAACAGATTGATCGTGATTATTACAGCTTGCTTGGGGCAGATCCAGCGTTAGAACCCATATATTCTGATTCACCTCTCTGTGCTTCTCCAATGGGTCTATAGATATCAGAACAGTTACAAAGACATTGAAGAGATGCAAGGGAATAAAGAAAGAAAAGAAAATTAACAAACCTTCACATCAGACAAACTGCAAATGTTCATCTTAAGAAATCCTAGGGTTTGGCGACCGTTATGCTAATGCAAATGTTCGGAATTAGAGCATGTTGTGAAAGTGCAGGTTTAATTAACAAGTAATTAAATACCTCAAAATTGAAACAAATCAACATATTTTGGCAGAAACGTCTAAGGTGTTATGAAATTGCTGCTATAACTTAATGTGGCACTCTGCAGAGAACTTGCTCTCATACTTTATCAGTACGAAAGGCTTTACTCGGTAGAGCATAGTCTCTCATTTTGCTGCCTGAGAAACTCAAATTAAAGGGAAAAATAGCATGCAAACACACAGAGAATAACCCAAATCTAATTACAAACCCCAGTTATGGATATTAAATGAGATTTCATATTGTTTGAAGGTAATTAAAGAAATATGTGTTTGCTTAATGGGTCTCCTGAGAATAAGAACAGAGATCATTGACCCAAATGGAGAAAACCTTACAAAGATACTTCAAAATTTCATGTGGTCCAAACCACAATCACGAGGTAAATGAGTTTTCCCCTCGTTTTTCTCCCTTCCTCTCAATGCTCTGCTCCATGGGCCGTGGTGCTGGGGTCCGTCTTACGGCCTTTCATGCAGCAGCTTCCTCACTCACACCCATCTTGTCCCTTCTGGTTTCTCTTTCCCAACCCGTATGTTCAAGGTTAGTTAGCAGGAGCTCTGCTCCCTTATTGTGTACGCAAACATAGAGCATGCCCTGATTTTGTAGCCCTAATTTTATAATGATGGAGATTTCATGCCAGTGACAAAAGGGTGGTTATTTCATATCACATTACAGTCCTGAGACACAATGCAGTTCCCTCTTGCATTAGCAGAGAGAAAACTCAAAGCCATATGTTGACTGCCACTTTCAAATAAATATACCTTATGATGCATTTTGTGCTCTAAATATACCCTTCATTTTCTCTTATGTTTAAGATTAAACATACATGATGTTTAAACATACATTATGTTGAATGGTTTTTTCTCTTTAACCTTTATTGCATCATTTTTTTCCTTTTTTAAAATTTTTTTAATGTTTTATTTATTTCTGAGAGAGAGAGAGAGAGAGGGACAGCATGAGCAGGGGAGGGTCAGAGAGAGAGGGAGACACAGAATCTGAAACAGGCTACAGGCTCTGAGCTAGTTGTTCAAGCCTCACAGATCCCAATGTGGGGCTTGAACCCATGAACTGTGAGGTCATGACCTGAGTCACAGTCGGTCGCTTAACCAACTGAGCCACCCAGGCACACCCATTTTTTCTTAATGTATGTATTTTGATAGGTAGAATAAAATTCTTCTTGGAACAAGGCCAATTGTATCTTTCAGTTCATATGCATGTATGTTAGCACAAACACCTCTATTCACATACATATTTATACATATACACATATACATACACATATTACATACTTATAAATGAATCCTTATACATATAAGAGTCTATGTTCAACCATCTATTAAGAAAGAGTATTTCAGGGCACCCAGCTGGCTCAGTCGGTTAAGCGTCTGACTTCGGCTCAGGTCATGATCTCACAGCTTGCGAGTTTCAACCCTGTGTCGGGCTCTGCTGACAGCCCAGAGCCTGGAGCCTGCTTCAGATTCTGTGTGTGTGTGTGTGTGTCTCTCTGCCCCTCCCCCACTCACACTCGTCTGCCTCTCTCTGTATCTCTCTGTTTTTGACTCTCTCTCTCTCTCAAAAATAAATAAACATTTAAAAAATAAAGAAAAACTATTTCCAGGGGCACCTGCGTGGCTCAGTCAGTTGAGCAGCAACATGGTTTCGGCTCAGGTCATGATCTCACAGTTCATGGGACTTGGTGCTCACAGCATGGAGCCTGCTTGGAATTCTCTTGCCCTCCATCTCTCTGCAACCCCCCTGCTTGCTTGCTGTCTCTCTCAAAATAAAGAAATAATCATAGAAAAGAAAAGAAAAGAAAAGAAAAGAAAAGAAAAGAAAAGAAAAGAAAAGAAAAGAAAAGAAAAGAGAAAAGAAAAAAGAAAAAAAAAGAGCATCTCCGTGTGCAGCTCCTTACTATCTAGTCCACTGGTAGCTTCTCATCTTCCTCCTACTTGTGGCAAATGCCTGCTGTTCTTGGATCGCTTGAGTCTTCTGTGGCATGAAATGGATACTTCAGGAAGCAGAACAGTCTTTCTGCTGTAGAGCCAGCCAACTAGAGTTAAATGACATAATCTTGGAATCACTTAAAGTCAACAATGATCTCACAGTTCCCTCTTTCTGTCACAGAATAGTTAGCTTCATTTTTTGGCCAAAATCAGTGTCAAGTTACTTGCTGCGTTTGCCAAAACAAATTCTGTATGTGTTTTTTGTTGTACATATTCCTTTCTCCTCGTTTTATTTTTGTTGTTTAATGTCCTCCACTTCATAGTAGCAACTGTAATAGCAGTAAGGGAGTGAGCCCTCAGTTTAGATTGTTTAAAGAATATTGAATTCTGTTTTATTTAAAATTTTTAATGTTTATTTATTTTTGAGACACAGAGAGACAGAGTGCAAGCAGGGGAGAGGCAGAGAGAGAGAGAGAGAGAGAGAGAGAGAATCTGAAGCAGGCTCCAGGCTCTGAGCTAGCTGTCGGCACAGAGCCTGACACGGGGTTCGAACCCACGGACTGTGAGATTATGACCTGAGCTGCAGTCAGATGCTTAACCAACTGAGCCATGCAGGTGCCCCTGAATTCTGTTTTATTTAGATGCATTGTGTCAAGTACACATATTACCAAAAGTTACAATGTTTGTAAATCTTATCAGTAAAACGATTCTGGCTGATTGGAGGCAGAAGAGAATGTCAAATTAAAAATGAGAAATCCTCAGTTGCATTCTTAAGTCTCCTGGTTACTAGCAATGACCTTGGGCAAGACAGATGATGCCTGCCGCAACCCATTTATCAGATTTTTTGAAAATGTGATAAAATTGTTTGTAAAAGCACTCTGAAAATGCAAAGCGCTAGTCAAATCTAATATATTGGTATTCCTTAATGTTTTTCCTGAAAAGGTGTTGATTTTTGTCAGTGGGTACATTTTGCTTTCCTTCTGTTGGTTTTAACTGACACATGAGTATATTTAAGAATTTGAAATCTATTTTGCGGTTTTACAGTGTCAGAAACCCTGTCAAGCACCTTCGACATGACTTACAGTAAACTAATTTAGGATTTTAAAAAATAGTTGGCATGATTTTCTTTCAATCACTCTAGTCCCACCTAAGTGGGAGACCTAGGGCTTCTCGTTAGAGTCACTTTGTCCCTAGATGATGAGACAGTTATGGAATGCCAATTTTAAAATAAGGCGTACATGTGTTCTAGAGATCTGTCAAAATCCAGTCCTCCCTTTTCTGTCTGAAAACAATAGCAAATCTTGAGGTAAGGAGAGGAAAAAAATCTGTTTCTTTCCATTTTTACATGTGCCTGTTTTCTTTAATGCAGTCACTCGCCTGCCAAGAAAAACCATCCGTGGTGAGGTCCTTTAAGGTCACGGGTGACAGGCGCCAGGCCCTCCCCTCACAGAGCGCAGGCTGTCTGTGATTTGGTTCTGCTCCTCCTGGCAGCCATCACAACCCCTTCATGTGGAGTCTTTTATCTGGATAATATGTATAAGCTCCGGGTACCCCAAACCAGGCGTTCCACCCTCTCCTTGCCTCAACACATTCATTTTGACTTTCCATTGAGTTGCAATGTTTTAAATGCTAGAACTATGTGGTCCTAATAGCTTTCTACTATCAAAAATAATATTAAATCCTGAGCACCTTGGTGGCTCAGTCGGTTAAGCGTCCGACTTTGGCTCAGGTCATGATCTCATGGTTCATGGGTTCGAGCCCTGCACCAGGCTCTGTGCTGACAGCCAGCTCAGAGCCTGGAGCCTGTTTCAGATTCTGTGTCTCCCTCTCTCTCTGACCCTCCCCTGCTCTCTCTCTCTCTCTCTCTCTCAGAAATAAATAAAACATTAAAAAAATAATATTAAATCTTTGCAGGACTTCTAGGAGTTAAGCCAGAAGAATATTATTTGGAAGTAGTACCTGTGATGTGGCCTGCACAAAAGTTAAGAACGTGTTCCAAAGTCATTCAAGCATCAGGAGCAGAACAAGATCAAGACTCACACTATTTAATTTGTCATTCACTCCTTAATTCATTTAGCCATCAAGCAATCCTCTATTGAATTGTCCTGTCATTTTTAATAGAAAAATAAATCTATTTAGGGAAAACATAATGGGAGAGAGATTAATTGGGGGCATTTTATTTGAAAATGGCAGAGCAGCAGAAATCACAGAATTCAGAAGGCTTCATGGGTCTTCAGAGAGCAATTGTGTCAATCTTGGGGTACGGGTCCCTGCCTGAGAGATGTCTCTCACTTGGCAGAGAAATATGCTGGAGTTATACATGCTGGTGAAGGCTAACGCTGCCATGTAATTATGGAATTACTGTGCTGGCCCCTAATTTGGTGTTCCATTCTGTTACTTCAGACCCAAACTGGAAATATGTACAAAGAGAGAGAGAAACCTTCGAACATGCCAGAAGATGTAGAATAGCAGAGCTTCTTTTTTTTTTTTTTGGGGGGGGGGGGGTTGGTGTTTTTTTTGGATTGTTTGGTTTTATTGTAAATTTAAGCAGAGTATGCATGCTTTATCTCTTCTGAAAAATCCTTTTTGGAGGATTTCATCTGTGTAAACAGCATGCCCATGGGTCCATGTGGGCAGCAGCTCATACACACTCTTGCACTCGTGCACACACACCCACACACACTTGTGGGACCAGTGCTGAAAGTAGAAAACCCGCCGCTACCACCATTACTTCCAAGATCACATACTGAATTTTCCAAAATCTCTAACAGATGTTTCTGTGCTGCTTCAAATTCAGAAGGATTTGGCTAGAAAGTATATAACGCCATGTCTTGGTGGGCCTGGGGTATCCCTGAAAGGCAACTGGATAGGGCCACTTGTTATTGATGATCATGGACCCACAACGGTCAAAAGTCAGTTAATAACATGCCACAAGGCTACTACTCTCCACTGGGCCACAGTCACGTCTGCAGAAACAGCAATGTCATTTGCTCCTCGATTGGCCAGACCCTAATCTCTATCTGTGAGATGAAAATGACCAGCTTGCACCCTTTTGTCACAACAGTTCTGGAGAAAGATAAATGAAAATATGTGGCTAATGACATTGTATATGTGTTTCTTCCTTGTCTCCATTGTTTGCCAACAATATCCACACAGCTTTAGCCCAACGTGCCATTTAGACCGAAGTCTTGGATTGATTTGTGATGCATGTCGTGTTGGGTACACGGGACCACGCTGTGAGAGGTAAGCATGCACCACACTGTCTTTCAACATGATTTCTATCTTGGGAGCTGTAATACCAGAGGCATTATCCGTCGTACTAGTTCCAAAAAGCTGCCACACTCAGTGAGGTGAAATCAAGTTTCTCACTGCGTGGGTCAAACAAGTGCATTTTGTTTTTATAGTTTATTTATTCTCTAGAAATTGCTCTATAAATCTCCATTCACTCAGAGAATGTTTGATTAATGTTTTAATCTTAAAGCTTAAGCATTAACCTACAATCTTTCTAGAAAGTATTGCTCAAGTGGAAAGTCATGCACTTTAAGATTTATCTTACTGTCTATGTTGGCACCATTTATTTTTCATAATTAGATTTTTGTTCTTAAAATGTGGCTTAAATGTGTGGTTCATAGTCAGCAAGTGGTCTATAATTCACCTTAAATATATTTGAAAATAGAAATAAAATATGATTTATCATCATGATTTATATCCTCCTCTAAGTACTTCTAAGCCAGTATTTTAATTCCTGTTGATTTTTATTGGGTTGCTTTGCAGTGGAACCATAGATAGCATTTTATGTAATTTGTGTGATTATTTTTCATCTGAAAAATTTGTAAAGGATTGTTCTGTATTTCAGTCTCTGTGTAGAAGTGGAAGGAAATTCTCCCTTGATATCATTGACAAGTATACCAACATCTCTCTGGTTTTAGCACTGAAAATAATCCCCTTTGCTGCCATCACTGGGGGGAGGGGAAAGCAGAGGAAGTGACCTGCGTTCACCAATTATCACCAAAGCAAACACCACAGACGGCCATTTCTGCCCATCCTTTCCTGTCCCCTGTCCCTTTATTTCAACCAGGGTGCATAAAGTTAATGAAGCAGGAGCCAATCACCCAGAGAGAATATAGCCAACAGCTAGCAATCTACAGACAAAGTGACCATGACAGTTCCCAATAGCAACAAGTACTGTTTGTGAGCATGGCGACATCTGTAAATTAGTAATGGAAGAATAGAACTGAAATAAGGATGATTTATTTGCAATTGAGAAACTGAAGGCCTTTGTGTGAAATAAAAAAAACCAAAAAACAAAGGAGGGCCCATGTATGTTACTTACTGTAATAGCAGAACATATCATTGCCAAGACAGATTTACATCAAATGCCTACCCCCCCGACTCACTACAGGCAACCTTTTTTTTTTTTTTATCAACTAGAAAATGACAGTTGTTCTTTCATACCATGACATTAATTCCCACTTATCTAGGTGAGCATGGTCTCTGATGGATTTGTACTGCTTTGCTTCATGCTCTGTGCTTTCCATACATGGTAGACAATAATTTTTGAATCACCTACACTTTGAAATTCTACATTTTATTTAACAAACATCAGTTTAGCAACTACCATGTGCCAGGCACTGGACTAGGTATAGGATATAAACAGATGCATTATACCATCCTCACCTTCAAGCAGCTCCCATCTTTCATGTGGATGAAAATGGTTGACTGCATTCTGGAGACAATTCTAATCTGAATAATAAACATTACCAAGGAAGGAAATAACTGGCAGTAAGCATGATTTTCTGTTTAAAATCTTTATTAATCTGCTCAAGATGAAAATAGAAATGGGCATATGTAAGCTAATCAAATGAAACGTCTTATCTGCAAGTTTTTCCATCAAAAATAATGTTACATGATTATTGTATGGAAGATGGAATATTATATTTTTCTAGCCAGAATTTGGATTAGGGATTTCCAGGAATATTTAGGGTTTCTCATTTGTTTGTATTGATATGAGCTCAAAAGTCTATTATGAGATGGATCCAAAATATTAGGAGAAACATTTGGGGGGATGTTCAGGCTGGAGTAGAAGGAAGGGAGAATAAGGGTCAGAGCAAGAAGGAGAAACTGGTTACATTGAAACTCTTGTAATCAGACCCATTCTGTAACTGATTGGTGTAATCAGTTTGTGCACATAATCTACATAAAATCAGCACTGGAGAATTTGAGCAGTGTTTCCCAAACTGTAGATGTTTTTGGAATAGAGTTCTGTGATCACGCAAGTAAAAGTGTCTATTAGCATGTAAAAAGTTCTGACATGTCCTGGATGGAAGAAATCTGTTTAATGTGTTTAAATCAGCATTTTCTTTTCTTTTCTTGAAGTGAAACTGACACACAATGTTACATTAGTTTCAGGCATACAGCATAGTGATTCAACAAGTCTGTATATTATGCTCTAACTCAGCATTGTCTAATCTTGTGTGTCCATAAATTCCTGATTTTTTAAATCTGTAGCAAGAATGGATTTCAGGTGGACAGGAATTATAACGTTATATTCTTGATGTCAATCTAATTTCTATTGTGAGACCAAATCTCCATATGTGGGAGCTGTGAGAGCCTGGAAACATAATCGCAGTCGCATACACTTTAAATTTACTCAGTGTCGTATGTCAATTATTGTAAAAATTTGTGGGTTTTCTTGAGGTTCTTTTTCTCTTCTCCCCATCTCCCAGGCTTGAACCAAAGTTCTAACAAGCTTACTTAGTACCAACAAGCTTGAATACCTGAGGGAATGAGTGTGGGTGTGGCTGAGTGTGTGGCTATTAGTTTGTGTGTATGTGTGTGTGTGTGTGTGTGTGTGTGTGGCCATGAGTTTATGTGTGCTCTGTGTGTATGTCTGTGAGTGAGTGAGTGAGTGAGTGTGTGTGTGTGTGGGTGTGTTTGGGGGCAATGGATGGATGGTGAGCCAATCAGTCCTGAGTAATTCATCCAAGAGTATTTTTGCTGACCTCTTCCTTTTTCCTGTCTTCCTGACCACCTTTCCCTTCAGACCTGCTGGACCACTTGTGGGGATACAGGATTCATTCTGCTGCTTTCACTCCACACTGGGACTGACCAACTCTATTCTCATTCTTTCTCCTCCATCTGCCTTTCCACCTTCACATCATTTTCTGTTGGGGGATGAATTGCAACAGAAAGGGTCACATTCATAGAAATGGTGACTTTTGGAGCCCGACGTCTAGAAGATTCCTGTGTTTCTGCTTTGGTCTTTGTCAGATCCCTTCACTCAGTCGTGTACCACAATGGTCTTGCTTCTAGAATTGAGGGAATGAAAACCATCATGAATACAAGGGCGGCAAAACAAGATATGACAAAATATTGTCTAATATTCTTTTTTTTTTTTAGTTGACACAGTGTTACATTATTTTCAGGTGTACAACATAGTGATTCGACAACTCTACACATCATGCTATGCTCACCACCAATGTACCTACAATCTGTCACCATCAACACTATGACAGTTTCACTGGCTATATTCCCTATGCTGTACGTTGCATCTCCATGACTTATTCATTGCATAACTGGAAATCTATCACTCCCCTTCGCCTATTTTATCTGTCCCCCCACCCACCTCCCCTGTGGCAACAGTGTTTCCTCTGTATTTATAGGTCTGATTCTGCCTTTGCAAGTTGGTATTCACTTAAAATATTGACCAATATTCTATAACATGTAGAACACAAGTTACACTTCTCAGAAACTTGCCTGGGGTCACAGCACGTGTACTTTCAAGTATTACTACTTTCCTCTGGAGAATGTTTTAAACAAAAGAAAAACAAAAGTGGGGTAAGGGAATGAGGTATTCACCGTGGTACTTTGCTAAGATTCTGGGTATCTATCATCTGGTCACGAGGGAAAAAAGATAGAAAAACAAAGAGAAAGTAGCTAGAAGCGCAAAAAGGGCTGAGTGTCGGAGCATCAAAAGAAATTTAAAATGTGGAGAAAAGGTGAGCTAAATGCTGATGACACCTTTTTCTCCTGGGCACTAAGCTACTTTCAGAGTAAGTTTGTAGCCTCACCAACATATACTTAATGGAGAGACACCTAAAAAGACTGTGGCAAATTGACCCAATGGGATACATAGAACCACATTAAACTTAATGAGCTGTGTGGACCCCTTTAATCCGGTCCCCTCTCTGGCTGCCCAGTTTTTAACAACTCCTCTGCAAGTGAGGGGAGAGAGGTTAATGTCAAGACAAATTTCACAATGGTCCCTGAGCATACAAAAAGTATTGTATCTTAAAATTTGGAAAATACATCTACAGTTTTATCCACGTTTCATATTCTAGATCAGAAAATTTTACTTTTGCTTTTTAAATTTCAATTCACAAATCTTATTTAGGTATTCTCTGCTTCATATATTCCTGACTCTGAATTGAGTCTAACTGCCCTGTTACCACTGGGTTGGTGAGAATTTCTACTCTTGTCTGAATCTCCTTGAACCATGGAGGTCCCAATGCAGAGTGTGGAGTTACAGAAAATTAAAGCAAGACAGTCATAGTTAACTTGGTAGCACCATTAGGAAAATTGTGATGCCAGGAAGGTTCCAACGTCTTCTCCGATGTGGTTGTGCAGTTTGTATACTGCGCAAAAGTACTCAGCCAAGGGAGAGATTGGGAGCTAGAGTCCAGGGTACTCAGTATGTCCACTGTCTCTTCACTTTTCTGCAGATGCTCAGCAAGGACCCCCTTTTTTTTTTTTCTAATTTGTAGGAAGGAACCACATAAGCAGGCAAACTCACTCAGCCTTTAGCTGATTCAGCCACCTGTGTTACTGCACAGCCCTTGCTGTTTACACCTCAGCCACTCTCCCTCTGTGCCTTTGCCAGTCCTGGTCCCTCTGACTAGACTGCAGTTCTTCACTCCTCCACCTGAAACTAACCCTGCTCAACAGTTAAAATTCACCTCTAGGGGCACCTGGGTGGCTCAGTCAGTTGAGCGGCAGACTCTTGATTTTGTCTCAGGTTCCTGAGAATGAGCCCTATATTGTGCAGAGCCTGCTTGGGATTCTCTCTCTCTCTCTCTCTCTCTCTCTCTCTCTCTCTCTCTCTCTTAAAATAAATAAACATGTAAAAAATTAAAATTCAACTCTATCAGCCCAAAAGTGTCCTTGATGAATCCTAATCTGAGTTAGTTGCCCTTCTCTGTGTTTTTCACGAGAACATTGGCTTATCTCTAGTAGCTTCCTGCCTCATTGTTAAGCTCATCTGTCTTCTCTATAGACTGCAGTGTAAAGGCTGTGCCCTGTTTATGTTAGTACGATGAAGAAATGCTCAGTAGGTTTTGAAGGAGGGCTGGAAGGGAAAAAGCAAGAGCTTTTCTATTTTGCTCATAGAGATTGAAGCACTGTTTTCAGTCTATGGATAAGGGGAACAGAGGCCACGTATTTTAGCAAGAAGTTATTGCAAAAATGATGGAGCAGAGTAAGAGAACTCTTGCCAATGTGCTCTAGCTTCTCACCATTATTTCACTCTTTTTGCCCTTTTTCTCGCCCTCTCATGGCTTTCGCTAATTCTGTTCCTAAGTCATCAATGGAGAGAACCATTTTACATAACTGCCTGTGGTATCTAAAATCTCATTACGTTAGAGGATCTCTTTGTAAAATATTGCAATTGGACATGAAAAGAGTTAGCAGATGTGGAAAGGAGCAGTGGCTTTGTATTGTCAGGATGTCTGACTGTGGCAAGGAATCCAATAAACTGTGCTAAAAAATATCCTCATTCTGTCTTGCGTACAGAAATGAGAGAATCTGAGATTTCAAATTACAATTCATTTGTGGAGTGAAAATCCAACAGGCTGGCAAGGTCTAAAGAGCTGTCATTCACGCTCATTTTAATTAAGTGAATCCAACTTGATCTGGCTATAAAACACTATTGTTATTAACAAAAGTTATATCATTAGCAGGATAATATTCACTGACCCTAGAATTACTTTGTAATTTACTGAAACATTTTTATGTCTCTAAAGCTACCACTATTCTGTGTGTGGAAACACACATATATATACCAGTAATAGAACCTGGCATGTGAATTATTGTTGTGTATATTCAATAAGCTTTCTTCCATGTCCTACAACAACAACAAAAAGATGCTTCTTCAGTTATTCTACTTAATTGCAATTATTTTCTCATGAACTAAAGGTTCTTTCCATTGTGGGAGAATTTTGGACTTATTAATTGGTATCTATGTTAAGAAAATTCCCCAGATCTTGTTATATAATGTCATCTCTCCTGAGGGCAGTAAGTCACTTTGAGGAAAGTGCTGAAAATAATGGGTTTTCGTTGGCTGTGATAATGATCATTGCGTACTGTTATTCTAGTGAAGCAAAGTCACTCTCTTAATAGTAAACAAAATGAGATGTGAGTATATATGGATATGATCATAAGCTCTGAATATCAAGTGAGGCAAGGAGAATTGGGTTAAAATTCTAAAGTATCTTATTATCTTTATGGAAAACCACTTCTGAAAGGATCGTGGGGAAATTTTATGCACTAGAATGTTAGTTCAGATTTTACAATAGGTAATTAATAAGCAATTACATTTGTGGGTGACAGAATTCTTCTAAGCAATATTAATAACATGACTTCCACAATTTATACAATATTTTGTGAATGTAATGAAAACTAGTAATTTCAACTTAAATTTTTGATAAAAGGTTAATTCTCTATAAAACAAGATAATTATGGCACTTACACGTGTTCTAGAAAATGTAGAATGATTAATGACTTTACTCCATGATTGCGATGTTATTAAAATATCCTCATATGATATAATGGATTTAAATCATTATTTCAAATGGTAGAGAGCATTTTTCTACACAGTGACTTCTATGTCCGTGAGTAGATGAGCATAAAAGTAGTGGACTATTGAAATTATATTCCCCCACATTGGTTTTGTTCCTTCCCTAGAAGGATCCTTCAATTTTGAGCTTTGCTGTAAAAGACAGATGACAGAGCCAGCCTGACTATAAGCCTGTAGACACACTGTTTTCTTTCTTCCTTCACAAGTGTGGCTTAATATGAAGCATGAGCAAATGTAACTGAAAGAGAAGGCAGAGTAGAATATAAATCAAGGCCTCCTAAAAGCGTGGATCTGTGCGTCTGTGACACTGAGTAGCATTTTGAAACAACATATGGATAAAGGGAAATTTGATAATATAATTTAAAAACTCTCCTCTGCTATGCCTCATAAATAAACAAACTTGTTTTTCCAATATATTGTAGAGTGGTATCTAGTCCTTTAAGAAAAGAGACCTACAGGTTGCTAATATGAGCTGTAGGCACAATTAAGCATCACCTTATGGCGCGTACATGAGATGCAGGCATACCTGCTTCTCGGCAAAGGTTCTTCAATGAAACTCTGACTCTGCCTGGATATGCAAATGTATACAAACCCATTATTAAGTCAGTGATACCCACAGCCCCCACTTGAATAAAAAGGAGAAGCTTTTGAGTCACAATTTTCTATTTAATAAATTCTGAATTCTCGCTGCAGAATTTCCTTGTAAGCCTGTTTCCTCATAACAAGCTTTTGCTACAACAACAAAAAATGTGAACCTTACATATTTGTACAGAAAACAACCAGCTGGAGTAGATACATATGATGTGTTGCACTACAAAGGCTTTCCAACATGGACCTGGATTCCTCTGGAGTGCCAGCAGCAGATTTCTTATTATGCTTTGTTCTCGTCTTCAGTGCCAGTGACAAGATTTTTTTTTCCTGGCTGAAATCTAATTACTAGTGGGGCTGGCAGGGTTTCATCTGGTATCTACACTGCAGTTACAGAAAAACATTTTTTAATCACCTTGCATTTGAGAAAAGGAACACTTGAAAGGAAAACGTACCATCCTGGGAGAGGGTGGTGTGAAACATACATAAATGTTGCTTCCGGTGGGCTTTATGAGTTCCTCCCAAGTACTCACTGATGAACTTTTCCCCCTTAGGTGTGCAGAAGGCTATTTTGGACAACCTTCTGTACCTGGAGGATCATGTCAGCCATGCCAGTGCAATGACAACCTTGACTTCTCCATTCCTGGCAGCTGTGACAGCTTGTCTGGCTCCTGTCTGATATGTAAGCCAGGTACAACAGGCCGGTACTGTGAGCTCTGTGCTGATGGATATTTTGGAGACGCAGTTGATGCAAAGAACTGTCAGCGTAAGTCCTGAACTATTGACGCCCCTGACAGAATTGATGCATTGCACCTCAAAGCAGCTGATGAGTTCTTGAGTGGGGATTGGAGGGTAGGAAATTATGTGCAATACATGTGTGATAGATGCACAGCCTATACGCAGAGTCTGCATACTCTAAAAGATTCCTTTGTACTAATAGAGTAAATCCTTTGAAAATGGCTGCATTGTCAAAGTGTTGTTTTTCAAAGGATGCACATATTTTTATTTACATGTGGAAGGAAGATTTTAAAATCAACTTATGTCCGTGGTAAGAGAGAAGAATTTAGAAAAACTAGGGAAGTCCCACTTCTTATTTATCTCAATTGTAATCATTTTCTTAAAGTGAATTTATCTGTCCATATTATTGCTTTAGTACCTGTTTGGGGGTGTTAATCTGTTATGCTTTCATATGTGAACTCTACATTCTTGCATTTGATAAGAGGTGCCCGTATTTCTACACACTGGCTTTTGTAACTGTTGAATGATTGACCTTCACCTTAGGACTATTCACAGAATGATATTTCTGTGTTCCCTTTCACAAAACTAGCTCTTGTAGGGCTTCATTCACGTTCATTAGTGCATTTCTCCTGTTCCGTCCACTTCCCTAGCTTCATTATTCAGTGTTGCATAGAATCAAATAATGCTTTATATTAGCAGTAGTACAATATGCAAGGGAAATCTTGTGCAGAGTCCAGGGGAATGTGAATCCACGTCAGCACCTAAGAACTTTATGTGCCATCCTCGACTTTACCTGCTGTCATAATCTTTATGTAGAGCCAGTTACGATGCCAACACTTCACACTGTCAAGTTCATTATGTAAGAAGGGACCCTTCCAGTCATTCTGTTGGGACCTACGACCTGCAAAATTATAAAGACTGCTGGAAATGTAGAGTCTTTTATTGTGTCTTCTGTGAAGACCAAAGACCTCCTAGGATACCCCACTTCAGTAATAAACCTCGTAGGTTTGGAAGATGAGTGCCAGTTTTTTGTCATTTGAAAATGACAGCTTGTTAAATCAAAAACAAATCACCCTGAGTGGCTCAGTCGGTTAAGCATCTGACTTCAGCTCAGGTCATGACCTCACAGTCTGTGGGTTCAAGCCTTGTACTGGGCTCTATACTGACAGCTCGGAGCCTGGAGCCTGCTTCAGATTCTGTGTCTCCCTCTCTCTCTCTGCCCTTCTCCTGCTCACACTCTATTTCTCTCTCAACAATAAATAAACATTAAAAATTTATAAAAGACAACAAATCACTCTCTAGGACAATAAACATCTATTTGATATCACCTATAAATTAGTATTTTTTAATATTTTTAAATGTTATTTATGTATATTTGAGAGAGAGAGAACACAAGCAAGGGAAGGGCAGAGAGAGACACACACAGAATCTGAAGCAGGCTCCAGGTTCTAAGTTCTGAGCTGTCAGCATAGAGCCCAACTCAGGGCTCAAACCCATGAACCATGATACCATGACCTGAGTTAAAGTCAGACGCAAAACTGACTGAGCCTTCCAGGTGCCCAGTATTTTTTTAAAGGCAAGATTTCCAATAGGTACAAAAGTACCCTTTATTTGTATAAAATCATAAGGGGCTTAAGAAATTCTCCCATTCAAAGGCATCATCTACAGTCAACACTTTCTAGCCATGTGACCCTGGGCAAGACAGGTGACCTCAGTGAGATTCAGTTTCCTCATTTGCATTAAGAGTCATGATTTTCTGTGGAGATTAAAGGATCCAGCACAGAGAGAGTGTCCATTGCACCTCTCAGCCTGGGATGCTTACATGTGGTAGTTCCTTTGGTAGCACTGCTCATAGTAGTTGTATTTGTGGTTCGCTCATTTTAGGGCTGTGTTCATTGTTTAATGACCTCTTTTTCTGTCTCCCAGTAACCCCCTCCATAAAATTGAGGAGACATTGTTCCACCCATTTTATTGTGGTAAATTAGGGATCTGTGGTATAAGAACACATAGGAGAATATGGTATAAAAACAGTTTTGAACAATTACCAATTTTTATACCGCTTGCCATGAAGTACATATACCAAAGATGAAGGTTTTTAATGCTCTTCGAGATATAAAAAGTAAGAAATATACTTATTTTCATAACTGTTTATACATATAATAGTGTATCTGTGCATAGGTAGTAAACCATCAAGAAAAGAAAATTCATGATAAGCTGTTATTTTAGTTGCCTCTAGGTTGTTCATGAAGAGTACACTACTACAAAGAAATGTATTTTGCTTTTTCAATTTAGGTTATTGTTTGTGTCCTACATTTCATTTAAAAATGACACTTAAAACTTTATACTGCCTTTGTGGGTTTTCTTTCAAGTTTTTATTTTAATTCCAGTTAGTGAACAGATAGTGTAATATTAGTTTCAGAAGTAGAATTCATCACTTAACATAAAACACCCGGTGCTCATCACAAGTGTCCTCCTTGGTACCCATCTCCCATTTAACCCATCTCTCTATTCACCTCCCTCCATCAACCCTGGGTTTGATCTCTATAGCTAAGAGTCTGTTATTATGGTTTGCCCCTCTTTTCCCCTGCTACATTCATCTGTTGTGTTTCTTAAATTCCACTTATAAGTGAAGTCATATGATATTTATCTTTCTCCTACTGACTTACTTTGCTTAGCATAATACACATCATTGCAAACAGCAAGATTTCATTCTTTTTATGGCTGAGTAATATTCCACTGTATGTATGTGTGTGTGTGTGTGTGTGTGTGTGTGTGTGTGTGCGCGTGTATATATATATACACCACATCTTCTTTATCCATTCATTAGTCAATGGACATTTAGTCTCTTTCCATAAGTCAGCTATTGTTGATAATGCTGCTAATAGACTTTGAGGTGTGTGTGTCCCTTCAAATCAGTATTTTTGTATATTTTGGGTAAATACCTAGTATTTGGTGAAGATGTGAAAAAAGAACTCTCTTAAGCCAATGTTAGTGAGAATGCAAACTGGTGTAGCCACTCAGTTTTGGCAATTGCTAGATCACAGAGAAGTTCTATTTTTAACTTTTTTTTTTTTTTTAAAGAGAGGTGAAGGGGAGGGGCAGAGGAAGAGAGAGAGAAAATACTAAGCAGATTCCACGCCCAGCAGAGAGCCCCATACGTTGCTCCATCTCACCACCATGATATCATGACCTGAGCCAAAATCAAGAGATAGATGCTCAACTGACTGAACCACCGAGTCACCCCTATTTTAACTTTTTGAGAAACCTTCATACTGTTTTCCAGAGTGGCTACACCAGTTTGCATTCTCACTAACATTGGTCTAAGAGAGTTCTTTCTTCACATCTTCACCAACTTTTTCTAATGGTGTTAATTTTAGCCATTCTGATAGGTGTGAGGTGGTATCTTATTATGGTTATGACTTGTATTTAGCTGATGATGAGTGATGTTGAGCATCTTGTCATATGTCTACTAGCCATCTGTATGTCTTCTTTGGCAAACTGTCTATTCATTTCTTCTCCCCATTTCTTTACTGGCTTGTTTTGGGTGTTGAGTTTGATACATTCTTTATAGATTTTGGATACTAACCCTTTATCTGACATGTCATTTGCAAATATCTTCTCCCATTCCAAAGGTTGCCTTTTAGTTTTGTTGATTATTTCCTTCACACTGCAGAAGGTTTTTTTCTTTTTTTCTTTTTTTTTTTGCTTTTACTTTTTTTTTCTAATAGTTTATTGTCAAATTAGTTTCCACATAACACTCAATGCTCATCCCCACAAGGGCCCTCCTCCATGCCCATCCCCANTTCTGTGTGATGTATGGGCACGAGTGCAAGTACAGAGCTGCTTACTTCTCCGCCATCTTGCCCCTCCCTCCTGCAGTAGGTTTTTTTCTTGATGAAGTCCCAATAGTTCATGTGTGCTTTAGTTTCCCTTGACTCCAGAGGTGTGTCTAAGAAGTTGCTATGGCTGAGGCCAAAGAGGTTGCGACCTGTATTCTCCTCTAGGATTGTGATGGATTCAGGTCTCACATTGAGATCTTTCATCCGTTTTGAATTTATTTCGGTGTATGGTATAAGAAAGTGGTCCAATTTCATTCTTTTGCATGTTGCTGTCTAGTTTTTCCAACGCCCTTTGTTGAAGAGACTTTTTTCCATTGGATATTCTTTTCTGCTTTGTCAAAGATTGGTTAACCATATAGTTGTGGGTCCATTTGTGAGTTTTCTATTCTGTTCCATTGACCTATGTGTCTGTTTTTGTGCCAATACCATACTGTCTTGATGGCTCTGGCTTTGTAATACAGCTTGAAGTCTGGAATCATGATGCTTCCAACTTTGCACTTCTTTTTCAAGATTGCTTTGGCTATTCATAGTCTTTTGTAGTTCCATACAAACTTTAGGATTGTTTGCTTTAGCTCCTTGCAAAATGCTGCAAGGATTTTGATGAGGATTGCATTGGATGTGTAGATTGCTTTGGGTAGTATAGACATCTTAACAATATTTGCTTTTCTATCCATGAGCATGGAACATTTTTCCATTTCTTTGTGTCCACTTCAGTTTCTTTTACAAGTATCCTATAGTTTTCAGAATACAAATCTTTCACCTCTTTGGTTACATTTATTTCTAAGAATCCTATAGTTTTTGGTGCAATTATAAATAGGATCAATTCCTTGATTTCTCTTTCTGAGGCTTCATTATTGGTGTACAGAAATGCAACAGATCATTGTATGTTGATTTTGTATCCTGTCATTGCTTTTGTTATTTTTAAGATGATGTTAAGTTATGGTAAATTTAATCCTATATTCTGAATCCTAAGAAAAAAGAAGACATAAATTTTAAATTATTTGGGGTTTTAAAAATTGAAGTATAATATATATGAGACTCACATAAAGAAAGTGAAAATATATTGTAATAAGGATGTGAGGACAGCTGGTAAGCTGCACTTGCGATGAACATAGTATAACATATGGTTGAATCACTATATTGTTCACCTGGAACTAATGTAGCATTATTTGTCAACTATACTCAATTAAAAACATAATAAAAATTAATTTTAAAAAGAAATTGAAAGCATATACAACAATTCTAGTGTCAAGTGATATAGATATTTACAGAAAATAGTTTTCATAGCCTTTTCTCACACCTCTGCTATAGAGCATGCTTAGGCTCTTGCCTGAGGAACGTGACAACTACCACTAAGGCCAGTTCTTCAATGGCCACCCAATTTGTATCAACTTAGCAGCCTCCGAAGGTCAAATCATGGGAAGCAAAATCAACCAGTTTTTAGGAAAGCAGTAGACCTAAGTAGAACCTTGAGCCAGAGAAACAAGAAAATAGCATAGGCTGATAGAGGAGCTATATATAATATATTTACAAGTTCTGCTCAAATCAAAGTATCAAAAGACATGAGATATTGTACAAATTTACCAAATCCATCTATGAATGTTCTAGATTTTTCCATCATCTCCCCCTCACATTTTTATTCTGGTGTCAATGCAATTATATGTACCATGAAAATTACACTTATAGAGTGAGCCATTAATTATGTTCTTTTTGTGAAAAGACCCTTTAATTGTTGGATTGACTTACTATGTTTCAGGATAGCATCAAACAACTTCATCACATAGAAATGATAAAAGATTACTTAAACTAAATTTATTGGAAACAGTATACAAGTTGTTAAGTAAAGTGATTTTTTAAATTATAATGCTATATATCCCTAATATTCCTGAAACAGTATCTTCATTTATATACTTTTTAATTGAAAATATTTGACACATAACATTAAGTAAATCTAAGATGTTCAGCCTCTTACTTTGATATATTTATATAATGCAATACAATTATCATTGTAGAGATATTTATCCCTTTGCACAATATAATACAATATTGTCTATATTTTGTACTGTGTATTAGAGCACTATACCTCATTTACCTTTCACTATTTATTACTTGCAAGGCTACCTTAAACAACAGCAACTTTATCTCCCCACCCTCCATCTCCTGGTAACTACCATTTTACTGCCTGTTTTTTATGAGTTTAATTTTTTTTAGATTCTGCATATAGATGATATCATTCAGTAGTTAGCTTTCTTTGACATGTTTCATTTAGCATAATGTGGTCAGAGTCCATCCATATTGTTGCTAATGGCAGGATATTCTCCTTTCTCATGGCTGAATAATATTCCACTGTGTATATATACCATATAATTTTTATCCATTCATCTTTCATGGACACTGAGTTTTTTCGCAGCTACTGTGAATAATGCTGTGGTGAACATGGGAGGGTACATAGCTCTTTGAAATAATGCTTTCATTTCCTTTAAGTATATAGCCAGTAGTAGAGTTGCTGGATTGTGTGGTAGTTCTGTTTTTTAATTCTTTAAGGGACCTCCACCTCGTTTTCCAAAGTAGTTGGATCAATTTACATTCCCACTAACTGTGTGTAAAGGTAACTCATCAAGACATTCTTGCCAGCATCTATTGTTTCTTGTCTTTTTGATAATAGCCATTCTAATGGGTGTAAGGTGATATCTCATTGTGGTTTTGATTTGCATTAGTGATGATTTGCATTTGATGATTAGTGATGTTTAACATCCTTTCATGTGCCTGTTGGCCATTTTGCTGTCCTTGTTGGAAAAAATATCTGCTTAGTTCTTCTGTCTTGTATACTTTTCTAATCTTAAAAGTGTGTGTCTGTATACATATATATAATACTCATTCTCAAAATCAAAATAATAATGACTACATTAATGTTTTAATAGCATCTGATGTGCCAGACACTGTGATATAGCTTTATGTGAATCATCTCTACAGCTTTTAAAGTTGTTGTAAGGATCAAAGGATATAATGCCTAATGGAACACCTGGCAAATCAGAAAACATTCTCTTTTTTTTTTAAGTTTATCTATTTATTTTGAGAGAGACTGAGCCAGCATGAATTGGGGATAGACAGAAAGAGAGACAGACAGACAGACAGAAAATCCCAAGAGGTTCTGCACTAGTGGAGCTTGAATGTGGAGCTTGAAATCAGGAAACTGCAAGATCATGACCTGAGCCAAAACCAAGAGTTGGACACTTAACAAACTGAGCCACCCCGCCACCCCAAAAACATTGTATTCTGAAACTTAGTAGCCAGTGTTACCATCTGGGGAATATTATTGTTTAACAAGCATATTAGGACTATTGGAAGTGTTTTCCCAACCACAGATCTCTTTTCTCTTTGCAGCTTGTCGCTGTAATGTCAACAGCTCCTTGTCCGAGAGTTGCCATGCTAGGACAGGACAATGTGAATGCAAACCCAATGTCCAAGGACTGCGGTGTGATGAGTGCAAGGTAAGGAGTAAGAGCTGGTCGTGAATTACTTCCTCCTTGAAAATGTTCATTACCTTTCAACATACATATGAATATATTGAAAGAGGAGTCCAGGATTACCCAGTTCTACATGTACAATCACTGTGATCATTCAAGGGTTTTCCCAAAACAGAACAAAATTTGCTGTGCACTAGCAGCTGACCTTCAACCTATATTTCCTTGGCAGTGAACTTGTATAATATTTACTGTAATTCAGATGTTTCTGAAACAAAGAACCTATAAATTTAATACCAGTCTATCATGAGTAAAATACTCTTTGCTTTTATGTTGTTGGCAGAATGAAGTGTGTCACACCCTTTGTTTTTGGCAAACATTTGTTCTAGTTCAATCACTGAAAAGTTAGTTACAGGGAGCATTCTACTTCAAAAAAGTGTTCAGTAGAGAAGCTAATCAACAGAGGTTTATGTACACCATTGCTTTTATTTATTTTATTTTTTTGACTTTTCACTTTTTTTTTTAACAAATAGTTTATTGTCAAATTAGTTTCCACATAACACCCAGTGCTCATCCCCACAAGTGCCCTCCTCCATTCCCATGCCCCCCTCCCACCCACATCCATCAGTCCTCAGTTTTTGTCAGCATTCAAGAGTCTCTCATGGTTTGCAGAAATGCTGATGCATAGGTACACCATTGCTTTTAAATGAAACAAAATTCACGATACGTTGTTCTCTGTTCCCGAATGTTTTGCATTGCCTTCAGTATGGCAAGCCCCTCGAGATCCCTTCATGAGAGTGATGGATTTGCACTACCTACTTCTTATAAAAATGTATTTTGGGTTATAAAGACTTAAGCAGAACAAGTATTTCTCAGATGGCAAACTGGCCTTTCTGCAGTAAGTTTGGAAATATTGTCTGCCTCTATCTCTTGAATAATACCATATGCTCTTTTGTTTCTGTGTTTCATTTTTCTGTCGGCTTTTAAAGCCCAATACGTGGTGGGATCCAGAGAAGCGCTTCTGTGTGTTATGTGACTGCAATCCCATTGGTTCTGTGACACCACAGTGTGACCTTACAGGAAGATGTGCATGTAAATCTGGCTTCGTAGGGAGACATTGCAACCTCAGCAGGCAGGTGCACCAGCAGGAGGAGCAGTCAAGGAGAGCGCACCGGGTGCTGGGGCTTCCTCAGAGGTGGGGTTCCAGCAGCTCCAGCGGGTGCCCTCGGGGAGCCTACCGGCCCCCAGCTCCGGTAATCCAGAGGCACTGCATGGCTCCTGCCTCCGCATGTTGTGTTCCATGTGCAGCCACTGACCTTCCCCGATGCCATTTTTACCAAATAATGGTTGCTTGGTGTGCAAAATTGCAAATGTATAAACTAGACAATTCCTGCTTAAAACGTTGCCTTTTGAAAATAGCTGTCTGTGTATTTTTAAAAGTATGTTCAAGTTCATAGGTTCATAAAAGTTTGAGTTATCCATGGATATGTAGAAGTTTATTTGTAGAAAGCTGTGATCTTAGAGGTGGAAGGAATTTCAGACCTCACTGGGAACGAACTCAGTTCTATGAATGAACAAATGAAGGGAAATCTAGCAAAGATTCTCTCGTAGGGAGACCTGTCCGGGCACCTCATGGCTGGCTCTGGATTGTCATGAGAACAGTACATGAGGCACGCATCTGGAGAGTTCCTAGTAAATGCTAGGTATCATTACTGTTGTTGTTTTGTTGTTATTAGATGAAGAAATCTTTTAAAAAAAATACTGTTTTTTCAAAAACAAATGCATACATTTAAAGTAAAAGAAAGGAAGAGTAACAGATCAAAATGTCTCCAAAATATAAATTTAGCAGAAATCCCACCCTCATTCATGCCCTTTTCCTACATACCTTATAGCACTATCATGTAGGGTGGGGTTTCGTCCTGAGACCGTTCTTCCTCTGAGACAATATGTATGAGAGTTAAGAGCACAGACTTTGGAACCAGGCTGTCTGACTTGGAACCCTTACCCTAAGGTTGGGGAGCTGGTGACCTTAGGCAAATTACTTGACCTTTCTATGCGTTGGTTTCACCACTCAGTAGAAAGGTGATGGTAATAACTATGTCCCAGGGTTGTCTTGAGGATTAAATGAATTCATATTTGTAAAGGGCTTTAGAACAGAGCTTAGCACATGGCAGGTGTAATCAGAAGTGCTGTTGTTATTATTACTCCAAATGAAAATAATTTACGGATTATTAAGCTTCCCAGCGACACTGGATAGGGACTGTCTCCCGTTTTGTTTTACCTCATTAATCTTGTTTAGACTAGGAACATCTACTTTTTGAATATGTTTACCACAGAGATTTTCCCTAGCCTCTGAAATAAGTTTTTATACATCAGATTTATTACAATTTTGTTACTGAAGTTTGTTAGTTTGTTTTGGTATTACTTAATTCTTTAAAACTACATTATTTAAATATTTGAAACATATGACAGAGAGATTTCTTTGTACGTAGTTTTTACATAATGAACTTGGGAGTTTTCTTAATAACTACGATTTAGAAGTTCAGATAATACTATATTGATATACCCATCAAAGATATACATATGCCAAGTGAAGAAAAATTTAAGAAATAAAGATGAGTTTAAAGTACTCTCTCTACGATTCAGGTTTCTAAGTCAAGAAAATTTAGGAAATAAATGCAAAATACTTTGCATAAGAAATGCTAAGACATCTATGATTCAGGCTTTTAAAAACTAACATAGCTTGTTCTAGTCTTTATTTCATGTATATATGTTTCTATTTGTGTCTGAAGAGTGGTATGTGTGTCATTAGAGGTATATAATTGGGATCATAGTATATATATAATTCTGTATTCTGCTTTTTGAAATTTTGCATTATGCTATACATTAAACACATTCCTATCATTAAAACTGCTTCAAAACAGGATTTTAATAATTGCATATTATTTCATAGCATGAATGTATCCTAATTTAATTTATTCAACTTTTTTTCTAACATTAAACATTTAAATACCTCTGTAGTTACTCTCATAAATAATACTGTAATGAGCATGCTCATACTTTAACCATTTTCCTAATTTCTGATTATTTCTCCAGGTCAGGTATTTAGAATTTTATAGCTAAATGTGGGTTTTTCTGAATAAAAATATCCTATGCTTTAATCTTTCCTTATGTAGCTAAATTTAATTTTAAAATTGTCTTAAACCATTTGTTAGAAATGATACATACTTCTTTTTTGTTTTATTTATTGTTTGTTTTAAATTTTAGATTAATTGCAGTATAGTTAACATACAGTGTTATATTAGTTTCAGGTGTACAATAAACACAAAACACTTTCTTCTGTAATCATATAATGAAATATGAATTTGAACTGGAAATAAAATAAAGTCCGCAGTAAATACAAAGATTAAATGATTATCAAACTCAATCAACCCATTTTATATTTAAAAACCAACACTGTTCTTAGCTATAGTCATTTTAAAAGACTAATTTTCAGTATTATTTTGTTTTCTAGAACTATTTCTTATACTGGTAACAATGGCAAAAATATATAATAATCCCATTTCTCTTTGGGTGGCTCATATTAAATAGCAAGATTTATTCCTACCAGAAAGTAACTATTATGTCTGATATTCCAAAGTAGGAATTATTTTTACAAAGAAGTAATTACTGAGACTAATTTTTCAGATTAAAATATCATAACAATGTGACATACTTCATATTTTAAAATACAACCTTGATGTACTTTAAGTAGGATATGTGCTTTTCATTTTTCTAGTAGAGGTAATTTTTAATTTATCCACACTTTCTAACATAATCACTCTAGGTCATATAACATGTATTTCAAGCCAAAGCTAGTAATGAAAACTGATCATAGAAAGTTATTTGTTATAAATAGATAAAACATATGCCTAGGACTAACTCATCAGAGAATAAAAGTTTCCTTTCATCCACCTAATCTGGTGCTTTAATGTGTGTTCTCTCAAATCAATTTCACTTGTTAAAATGAAACCCAAGAAACTACATGTTTGTAAACCAATTATTTTGTCAGCATAGGCATAAACCTGTAAGTTATATTTATAATGTGAGCCCTAGAATAATGATCAGAAGTATTTATGGAGAGATGACAAAAATTAGATCAAATATTAGAGGAAGAATATTTATTTTAACTGTAGGAATCTGGTCAATAATATTGAAAACATTTTTAACAAGTAGAACGAGTTCATAAGATCTAAAAGCAATCAACTCAGATTATTAGGAATGAAGCAAGTAAATTTTTAAATTAAAATATAAATAGCACCCATAGCTTAGTTCCACATTACTGTTAAACCCTTGGGCAGTTAGGAAAAGACCGGTGAACATATAATAGACAAAAAGATCATGCCCTAGTTCTACCATTAATTTTGATAAAATTTTAAAGTAATTGAACTCTTCATTTTGGATATCCTAGAAAAGGTCCATTAGATAAAATTACAACCTCATTGTCATAACAGCAGTGAAGAACCTTGATAACCCATTGGTTTCTCTTTCCTGCCTCCTCTTTCGGTATTGTGCATCTTGTTTCATAATGAATTAATTGATTTAAATTTAATTTTTCTCTTTCCTTTTCTATGTCAGACGGAAACCTTCGGCCTACAATCCGGGAGGGGGTGTGTTCCCTGCAATTGCAATTCTTTTGGGTCTAAGTCATTTGACTGTGAAGAGAGTGGTCAATGTTGGTGCCAACCTGGAGTAACAGGAAAGAAATGTGACCGCTGTGCTCACGGCTATTTCAACTTCCAGGAAGGAGGATGCACAGGTCTGTGAATAAGACTAAGCCCTACACTTTCATTCTCTGTTTTAGCATTTTCGAGACTGTAGGAGTTCATTCTCCCAGGCTCCCAGAGATTTAAAGGAAGGGCACCTTGACAACAAATATATGATCCAACATATTTCACTGAATAAGTAAAGTATACTTATTTTAAATAAACTAACAAATGGGACACATTGCAGTGTGAAACACTGCACTATAAAAAACTGCTTGCAGATACTCCATAAAAAATCCATCAGCCGATCTCAATTCTGCCGTGTCCCTTCTTGTCTGTGACCGCCAGTCAGCCAGTCAGTCGCTCAAGGGCTACTGTAGCTTGAAAGTCAAATGTTCAATGTTTCTTTTGCCAGTGTTCTCTAAGCTTAAACTTCACTCCCAAGTTAATACAGCTCAACTTTCTCTTTTCCTATTGCAAAACTGGTATAAGGATCAGAGAAGTTAACTTTTTTTTCTGGTATAAAAAGAAAATCTTTTCACCTACTTTCATGTGCCTTGAAAACCATGATGTTCCTAGAAAGAAATAGATTAGCACTAGGTATTCGCTAGTTCTTGGGGGAAATACAGGAAGATTTCTAACCACAATTTCTCTCAAGCAGTATTCTCATATTCTTCCCACAAATCATGAATTAAGAAAATAGGAGTTAGCATATTACAAATGAAAATGAAGACTGAACGTTACCTTGATTTATTTGCTACTAATTTGGAACTGACACTTATTCCAACATTTACTAGGTTGGGTATCACCTTTGCTTATTAAATTCACTGATTGAACACTGATGATACTCCTTTACTCCCAGTACCATGATAAATACGCGATAAGGTTTTAAGACATTATTATTGACTATTGTTGCAAATTTATGTAAGTAGTGGCAGGATTAATATTTCAAATTATTTAAAAAATGAGTACCTTATAGATACTCTCAACCAATTTCAATATACACTTTTCATCATAAAGATAAACCATTCTGTTGTTCTGAATGTTATCATTGTAGATCTCCTAAAAATCTGCATGTGATCTGAGTCATCATCTATGTACACTGAAAACTTACAAAGCTGCATTTTCAAATATACTGTTCTTTAAATCCAACTCTAACAGTTCACTTAATGCAAATTAATGAAAATGGAAGTATACATTCAAACATATTCACTACCAGAAATTATAAATAAGACAAGGAGTACTATTCAAAATTATGAGATGGTGATAATGTTAGAAATGCAAACTTAGTAGCATTCAAATCCAGAGAAACAGGATGAAAACCAGTCCCAAAGAGGCAGGATAGCATTATGGTTGAGGGTATGACTTCACCAGATAACTTGGATCAGTTTAGTGGCTCCACGGGTAACTAGTTATGTGACCTTGACTGAGCGACCTGGTCTTGCTGTCTTCCTGCAATATTTATCTGTTGATTCAAGAACGGTATCTATCTTACTGGGTGTTATAAGAATTAGTTGGGTTAATGGCTATAAAATATTTAGAGTGCTGCCTGGCACTTAGCATGTAGGTGTTTATCATTGTTATTCTTATTAGCAATGTTTATTAGTATTCTGAATGGTGGTAAACATTCCATTTGAGCGGGAAAACTAGCTAATTATTCAGGTCTTCTCCCTACTCAGTTTTATGGTTCCATTGAAGAACTGATTTGAGAATTTCTATTTACAAGTAACAATTTGAACTATCCCAAAACATTCTTAGCACATAAATATGAATATAATATAAACTGTTTTTCTTCTTAGTAAGGTATAAAATAAATCCTTTGACTTCAAATTATCAACAACAATAATAATAACAAAAACAACAGCTAACATTTATTTGGCATTGGTGTCAAGTATTATGCTAAACATTTTTCACAGCTGGCATGCTGTAAGCAATGATAATTGTGGTCCCTGGAAAGCTGAACTTAATCAAATATTTGAAGTATATTTCATTTAAAGATTTCATCATCATATAACCAATGAAAAGGTGTCTTATAACATTAGTCTTCTGTTTGAATCTGAATATTTGGTGGTGTTTCTTCTCTTGCTTACACTTAGTTGGAATCACTGTTTTGAAATATACTTCGTGTTGAGTCAATGATAGCTAATCAGTAGTGGATATTCCTCATCTTAGATGACTTTGACTTTGAAGCTCTTCTGAAATAATTTTTTTTTCTTTTCCAAATCTCATTTTTGTATTCTTTGAGAAAGTGCAGTGGGTAGACATATTCTTCATACATCGTATCATAGCTAAGAAAATAAAAACCCTATTGAAAAGAATAAAGCAGGTGGTAAATAAAACTCAAAAATACCTTCATACACACACGCACATACACACACACACACACACACACACACACACACGAGTTACATAAGTCAGCTATTTTTAATCTTTGCAAAACCGAAATGTCCTGATGTGTGGCTATTATAATCAGAGTCATCAAAAGGAAGGAAATATTAATCTATATAGCATAGAAAATGAAGTTATGAACTTGAAATACCTATAGAAACAAAATTTTAAACTTTATAGCATCTAGACTCAGTTATCATAGAATCTGATATGCCCCGTGTTTCTTTCTTTCAACGTAGTTGAAAAACTAAAACTGTTTTACCTTTTGGAATTATTAAATGAAATACAACATAAATTTATTGATCATCTCTGTGAAAAATACGTTAATGTGATATAAAAGATGAATGAGGTCAGTGTTCACTTCCAAGTATCCTTAACCATAATATGGAAAATAAAACAACAGAAATAAACTCAGCACCCTCTATCAAATTTTTACTGTTTTACTATTTTTTCCCTTTCACCTGTGAAGCTTGTGATTGTTCCCATCTGGGTAATAACTGTGACCCAAAGACTGGGCAGTGCATCTGTCCTCCCAATACCATTGGAGAGAGATGTTCTCAATGTGCACCTAATTCCTGGGGTCACAGCATCACCACTGGTTGTAAGGTAAGTTCATTGCTTTATTTTCTCTGGTAATGTTTCAAAATTTTTTTATTTTGTTAAAGCTTTACAGTTGGGCATTTCAGAAGCCAGTATTACCTTATAAAACAGTATAGAACTGTCAGTATTGAGTGATTGCAGATACTGATCAGTACCTTATATTTCATTTTATTTCTGGGAAATATGAAGTACACACTTCTGTATCTTTATTCATTATACCTACAAAAAAAGGAAAACTTAAAACCAGAAACAGCAATAACTTTATACCTAGACACAATGAAATATTATCTGCAAAATACAAGGAAATTAGGAACTAATTAAAGGAATTTACCAAAAATCTATAGGAATTGCCCCTAAATTAGGACTATGTTTCAGTATTGAAGAAGCATTTGAAAGGATTTTGGGGAGTCATAATGACAGCCTTTAGCTTGAAAAAGTCCTCATTTTTCCCACGGGTATACCTTAGAAAGTGACATGGCTAGGTTTACATTTCAAGAAATCTATCCAGCATCAGAGGTGAAGGTAATGGATACAGCTGTTGAGGAAATATTGGTGAGAGAAGACAGAAGCTTGGATCCAGCCAATGAGCCTCCATGAAGATACAGGGAATAGGCGATTTTACAGAATTCTTACTGCTGTATGGCTTGGTAAGCTCATAGTTTGGGAGGATAAGAGAAATCTTAAGGATAAGTCCAGGATTTTGCTTTGTAGTTGATTAAATTAGAGCATTATTTATTCCTAGAAGGACTTCAGGTAACTCAAATTCAAGTAGGAAAAGTGGTGAGTCCAGACGGGTTTTTTTCCCAGCTTTTTATGAGGTCTTTACTAAATAAAATTCAATTCACTCATTTAAATTAATGCATTTTGACCAATGATTACAGTTGTATAACCACCCCATGCCTTTTTGTAGTCGGCTTCCCCTCCCCCCTCAGTCACACCAGGAAACTACCCTTTCTGCTTCTATCACTATAGTAATGTCAGTTCCTCAAGTTCATAGAAATCAAGTAATACTGCATGTTGTTGTTTGGGTTTTGTTTGTTTATTTGTTTGGGGGAATTAATCTTGGCCCAGCTTCCTCTACATAGTATAATGCTTCTGTGATTCATCCACACTGTTGTATATAGTACTTTGTTATTTTTAATTGTTTAATAATTTTACATTGGATGATGTGCAATGATTTTTTTATTTATTCACTATTTAATGGGCATTTGGGTTATTTCCAGCCTATTATGAATAATTTTGCTATGAACATTAGTGTATAAGTCAAAAGCATGGGGGTAGACCTATGTTTTCATTTTTCATCCCAAGAATACTCCACATCCTTACAAATATTTGGGATTCCGACTCTTTAATTTTAAGCATTCAGTTAGGTGTTTATTTATATCTTTGCCTTTCTTTAATGTCCAGTGATGTTGGGAATAATATTATTTATTTATTTACCATTTATACATCTTCTTGGGTAAAGTGTCTGTACAAATCTTTTCTATTTGGGGTTGTTAATTTTCTCAGCAATGTGTTGTAAGAGTTCTTTAAGTAATCTAGATACCAGTCCTTTTTATATATTTATGTTCTGTAACAATTTTCTCCCAGTATACAGCTTGTGTTTTACTTCTGCTGCAGTATCTTAATCTAATTTTTATAAAGCCTAGTCTATTATCCTTTTCTTTCATGGGTTATGCTTTTTATTTTCTAAGAAATACACCTTAGCCTAAGTCAAATTCTAAAGACACCTCTCCTATGTTTTCCTCAAGAAGTTTTATAGTTTTGAATTTTGCATTTAGGTCCACCTTGCAATTTCAATATTAATGTTTCTATATGATTTGAGGTAAAGGTCAAAGTTCACCTTTTAATGGATATCCAATTTTCCCAACATCATTTCTGAAAAGATTCTTCTTCTTCTTCATTGAGCTACTTGGGCCCCTTTGTCAAAATAAACTGGCACTATATGTGCCCATACATTTCTGAACTTTATTCTGTTTCATTAGTCTATCTGTTCTTGTACTGACACCGTACTGTCTTGATCACTGCAGCTTTCTAGCAGAGCATTAAATTGGGTGGTGTAAACTCTCCAGCTGTTTTTCATTTCTAAAACCTTTTGGGTGTGTTAGATCCTTTGCATTTCTATATAAATTTTTAAATCAGCTTCTCAATTTCTTTACCAAAAACCTTCTAGAATTTGATTGGGGTTATATTAAATCTACAGGTCAGTTTGGGGAAAATGGACATTTTAAGAATATTGGATCTCCCAGTGTATGAATATGATATATTTTTTCATTTACTTGTCTTTATAATTTTTTTCTTATTAGCATTTAATGGTTTTTGGTGTGCAAGTCTTGTACATACTTTATTAAATTTATCATGTGTTTTCTATTTTTCAATAGAAAATAGAAAACACAAATGCTTTTATTCCATTTCAGTTTCCAATTGTTGCCAGAATAGAAAAATGCAATTATTTTTATGCAGTAACTTTCTATTTTTTTTAAATAGACTATCTATTTTTTTAGTAGCCTCTATGCCCAACTTGGAACTTGAACTTACAACCCCACAATCAAGTGTCCCATGCTCTACCGACTGACGCAGCCATGCACCCCATACATTAACTTTCTTTTTGACACCTTGCTAAGTTTATTCTAGCTACTTTTTAGAAGCTTCACTAGGATTTTCTATGCAGACAATCATACCATCTGCAAATTGAGTTTTGCTTCTTCTCTTCCAACCCATGTAAGTTTTATTTCATTTTCTTTACCTATTGCAGTAAAATGTTGACTTGCAGTGATGGGAACAAATATTACAGCCTTATTCCTTACGTTAAGTAGAAAGGAGTCAGCCTTTTACAATTAAGAATAATGTTAACAATGTATTTAATTTACAAATGTTCTTTATCACTTTAAAGATGTTCCTCGTATTCCTAGTTTATTAAGAACTTTTATCAAGAATATATGTACAAGTTTGTCAAATGCATTTTCTGCATCTATGGAGATGATCATATAATTTTTTCATTTTCAGCTGCTAATGTGGTGAACCATATTAATTGATTTTCAACTGGTGATCCAACTTTACAATCCTCAGATAAATCCTGCTTGATCACAAGGGATTATCTACTTTAAATTATTTTAGATTATGTTTGTTAGCATTTTGTTAATGATCTCTGGGTCTGTTCATAAGGAATATTACTTCATAGTTTGTTTTATCTTATGGTGTTATTGTTTAGTTTTGTTATTGGGGTACTGCTACTCTCATGAAATAGATTGGGAAGTATTCCTTTCTCATAGTTTCTGAAGGAGTTTGTGTAATCAATGAAATAGAAAATAAAAATAGAGAAAAGTCAATGAAGCCAAAAACTGGCTCTTTGCAATTATTAAAGTTGATGATATTCTACGAAGACTGATCAAAAAAAGAAATAAGAAAAAAGAAATAAAGTCAAGAATAAAGGAAGGGACATCATGAGAATCCTGCATACACTAAAATAATATGAAATAATATGAGCAACTTTAGCCAATAAATTTGATAACTGTACAAAATAAACACTCATTCCTTCTGTTTACTTTGAGTTTAATTTTCTCTTGTTTTTCCAAGTTTCTTAAACTGAAAGTTTAGATACTTGACTTGAGATCTCTCTTCTTTACTGATATAAGCATTTTATTTTAAATTAAAATTTATTCTAGTTACATTTTGGTGGCTTCAATATATATTCAATAAATATATCAAATTTCCTTCCAGGCACTAATTTAGTTCCATTCCACACATTTTGATATATTGTTTAAGTTTTACCCTTAAAATATTTATTTTAGTAAAAATTTATTTTAGTAAAAAAATATTTATATTTATTTTTATTCACTAATTATTTAGAAATTAGTGGTATAATCATCATATACTTGGTGGTTTTCAAGGTATCTTTCTGTTATCGGCATCTAATTTAGTTCTGTATTGGTCACAGAACATAATGTGTTTAATTTCAGTCCTTTTGATTGTATTATGTCTCACAATAGTGTCCATTTTGATTAATGTACTTGCAAACAACTTGTATTCTGGTATTATTGGGTGAAATCTATAAAAGCTAGTTATCCTTAGTGATTTTTATGTGTGCATATTCTATCAATAGCTGAGGGTGATTAACTATACTTATGATTTGTCTATTTTTGCATTAGTTCTCTCAGGTTATGATTCATGTATTTTGGAGTGATAATATTAGATATATACTCATTTAGGATGATTATGTCTTCTTGAAAAGTTGATCCCTTTATCAATATATAATGCCTCTATCCTGGGTAATATTTCTTGTGAAGAATAATATTTTTTTCTGATAATCATATATCCAGGGCTAAGTCTTTCTTTTGATTGGTATTTGTATCATATACATTTTTCCACGCTACCATTTATTCCATCTCTTTTTTAAATATTTTAATGTGTTTCTTTTAGATGGCATATATTTAAGTCTTTGTTGTTGATATAATCTTAGTTGGATTGTTGAACCCATTTCCATTTTAATGTAATTATCAATATGATTGAGTTAAGTCTGCATTTTGCTTCTTGCTTTGTTCTACCCATTCCTGCTTTCTTTTTGATTCTTGTCTTATTTTGGATTGAGTAATTTTTTATAATTACATTTTATCTTCACTTTTGATTTATTAACTATATATTTTTTGTTTTTCTTGTCTTTGCCTCAGATACATCTTAAGTTAATACTTTGACATCTTAACATTTTAACATTTTATAATGTATCTTAAAATAATATTATATACTTTACATTTACTTACAGGAGTAAACCTCTAATTCCTTTTTACCCTTTATGTTACTTCTTTTCCGGTCCTTTATGTTATTGTTGTCATACATCTTACTTCTATATATTATATATCCTACAATATAATCTTATAATTCTGATTTAAAATTTTTTAATGTTTATTTTAGTTTTGAGAAAGAGAGAGAGAGAGACAGAGTGTGAATGGGGGAGGGATGAAGAGAGGGGGAGACACTGAATCTGAAGCAGGTTTCAGGCCCTGAGCTGTCAGCACTGAGCCTAACACAGAACTCAAACCCACAAACTGTGAGATCATGACGTGAGCCAAAGTTAAACACTTAACCACCAGAGCCACCCAGGCTCCGTATTATGATTTTGATTTAAATAATGATGACGGCACCTGGGTGGTTCAGTCAGTTAAGTGTCTGACTTTGGCTCACGTCATGATCTCACGGTTCGTGAGTTCCAGCCCCGCATTGGGCTGGCTGCAGTCAGTCTGTAGCACAGAGCACACTTTGGATCCTCTGTTCCCTTCTCTCTGCCCCGTCCTTTCTTGTGCTTTCTCAAAACTAAATAAACATTGTTTTAAAAACCCTCAAAAATAGATAGATAGATAGATAGATAGATAGATAGATAGATAGATAGTCAATATTTTTTAAAGGCAAAAATGCAGCTTTTCTGTTTTTCTATACATGTGTCAATTCCAGTGCACCTCATTCCCTGTGTGTAGCCAACTTCTGTTTCATACCATATTAGTTATCCATTAACTATATCTCTAATTATGACTATTATTATTTCTCATGTTTCAGATATGCTAACAATGATTCTTTCAGTTTTGTATGTTCATTTTTCTCCATTTTTCAAAGATATTTTTTCTAGATATAAAATACCAAGGCCTAGTTTCCAGGAATTTGATTATGCCGTCTTTTTGTGGCTTTCTTGTATATTTCTCATGTGGCAAGTTGGACCCGTTAGCTCTGTGGGACCAGAGCTTTTATTTAATTTGGAAATTTTCCAGCCACTGTATCTTCAACTATTTTTCTCCTCTTTACCCCCATTGTCTCCTCCAGGAACTCATGCATATGTTGGTCCACTTGATATTTCTCCAGAGTTGACTGAGATTCTGTTTGTTCTTTCATTTTTATTTTTTCTATATTCTTTCTTCTTGATAGTTTCTATTATTGTCTAAATTTACTGATTTTTTTTCTACAGTGTCTAATCTGTTCTTAATTCCATTGGTCATATATTAGTTTTCATTTTGAATTTTTCATTCTTTCACCTTCAAAATCTCAGTTGGATCTTTTTGTATCTTTCATTTCTGTCCTCACTATTTTCACATTTCCATTTATTCTCAAGAATATTTATAATATAAATATTAGCTTTTGCAATGTGATTGTCTGCTAATTCCATCAGTTGTTTTAATTCAATACTATTCTTAATGGTTGACTTTTCTCCTGGTTTTGAGTCATATTTTATTGCTTCTCGTCATGCCTGATCATTTTGATTTGGATGCCAGATGTTGTACATTTTTCATTTTTGCATGTTGGTTTTTGTTGTATTCTTTTAAAGAGTATTGATCTTCATCTTGGCAAATAGGTTATTCACCAATCACTTGGATATTTTTGATCTTGGTTTTAAGTGTTTTGGGGTTTCATTGTTGTGTTGTGTTGTTTTTAAAGAGGGTATAGAGAACCCTTTAATCCAGGGATCATTTAGCATCACTATTAAGGGGCTAAGTGCATTGACAACACCACCTGGTGCATTACTGTGTATTTCTACTCCGTCTGTTGGAGATATGAATTATTTCAAGCTTTTTGTGAGCTTTAGGAACTTTTTCAGCTCATGGTTTTCCATTGTTTTTTGTTTGTTTGCTTGTTTTCCTCAGCCACATAGATTGTTATCCCATGCATTCACAGATCAGTACTCAGCCAAAGACTCAAGGGGACCCTTATGTAGATTTCTGGAATTCTCTCTATATGACTTTCTCACTTTAAAAATTTTTAATGTTTTTTTAAATTTGTTTTTGAATGAGAGAGACAGAGCGTGAGCAGAGGAGGGGCAGAGAGGGAGGGAGACATGGAATCTGAATCAGGCTCTAGGCTCTGAGCTATCAGCACAGAGCCCTACATGGGGCTTGAACTTATGAACTGTGAGATCATGACTTGAGTTAAAGTCAGATGCTTAACTGACTGAACGATGCAGGTGCCCCTAAAATGTATTTTTTAAGTTTATCTATTTTTTGAGAGAGACAGAGAGACTGTATACACGGGAAAGGGGAAGAGAGAGAGGGAGAGAGAATCCCAAGCAGGATCTGCACTGGTAGTGCAGAGTCCCATGTGGGACTCTGTCTTGTGAACCATGAGATCCTGACCTGAGCTGGAGTCTAGAGTTGGATACTTAAACAACTGAGCCACCAAGGCACCCTGACTTTCTCATTTTTAGACAAATATTCTATTGGCCCAATAAATTCAGCCTCAGGTTCTTCAAACTCTGTTACTCAACCCAGAAATAGTGCAGGGCTTTATTTGGGTTCTTCCTTTATGGGCTGCAAAATAGAGACTTCCTTCATACACTGCCTTATTTGCTCTTCTTCTCTCAGAAATCACAGTACTGTACTTCCTAGCATCCACTATCTGAAAATAGTTGTTTCTTAGTTCCCATTTTTTAGTTTTTGTTTGTGTAGGTTAGCAGCTTAAAAGAGAGAAGATAAACCAAGTGAGTGCTTTAAAAACTAAGAGACAGTTTAAAAAGAAGAAATATTTTTTAGTGTCAAATGTAACACTGGTCAAGTAGGATTAGGGCTGACCTGTGTCCATTAAGAGCAGCATAATAAGGGCATTTTTGATGTTAATGAGAGTCATTCTAATCAGTCACATTGGGTTGGAGATTATTGCAATGTCATTACCGAGTGTGACCTGTTTGACTCTGTGGTAGTAAACCATAAAGATATAAACTTTTTTTTCCCACTGATTTAGCATACATGCAAGATCTAATCATCTTTATATATATGATAACACACTTGAATACGCTGGTCCGGAATACAAAATCTAGAGGAAAACAGGCGTTTTGGGGATTGTTCAAGGAAATTTAGATGCATGACTTCAATCAGCTATGTGATTAGGTTAAAAACAGCTAGACAGGACATTCATTTTTCCATTGCCAATGGCACTACTAAGTTTGAACTACATTTTTAGAAACAAAACAAAAATTTCTCAAGAGTTCCAAAGTTTTCTGTATGAACAGTGTTATAAATTTTTGTGACTGATTTTCTGCATTTTCACCTTTAATCTAAACATCTACTCCATCCCTTGGACTCGTGAATAAGTCGTAAGGAAACTTAAGAGGATTCCATTCTATTCACAAAATTCTGTGATATGGCCAAACTCTTATAATCTCCCAAAATTAAAAGTGATGCCTAATCTGGATACAAATGAGGATGGAATATAAACCAGTTGCCTTTTAAAAAAATTTAAAAGTAGTTCTGTGTTTGATACTGTTATTTTTACTTGTTGAATAAACATGATGTTGATTGAAGTTGATTGAAAATGTTTTATTACTTTGAACCCCTGTTAAAAATATAAATTTCTGCACTACATAATAATTACAGGGTCCATCCATCAGGAAGAACTAACAATCATAAATGTCTACGCACCGAATATGGGAGCACCTAAATATTTACAACAATTAATCACAAACAGAAAGAAGTTTATAGATAAGAATGTGCTAATAGCAGGGGACTTTAATA
>NW_027532015.1:21062723-21140921 GCF_008692635.1 Crocuta crocuta | reverse complement strand
GCACTGAGTGTTATGTGGAAACTAATTTGACAATGAACTATTTGTAAAAAAATAAAAAATAAAAAAATAAACTCAAAATGGATTAAAGACCTAAAAAAAAATATATATATATAAATTTCTGAATAGCTACACACTTCATCATTATGAACAATTACAAAAATTCAGAATCTTCACAAATATTTATGAGCATGTATTCTACCATTTAAAAAATTTGGATGTATAATCTAAATGAACAGTGATTTGAGATTTATGGCTTCCCTTTCTTTGTGTCATGGATAATTTCTCTGTGCTGAGGTGTGAGCACACACATCATTTGAGCTTTCACTGAAGTAGAATACAAAGCCAGCCATCTTTCACTAGCAGGGGAATAGTGCATAAATCCTCCGTTGCAAAATAAACATTACATCTAATTATGATTTAAGTTTGATGTTGGCTATAGTACTATCCAAACATATGGTTAATGGTCCCTTTTATTCTCCACTATAACTTCCTGAATAAACTTTCTGATTTGGACAGGCCCCAGTGTCTACTTGTACTGTCATCTAGTCTTTAAGAATTAGTGCTTTGGTATTATATAATAAATTGGGTAGCAGTCACTTCATATTTTAGTTAAAGGATAAGAATGTCTCATAAGACATTTTAAAATGTATTACATGACTATAGTTTCCATAATATATCATAGTTTTCTGTTTCTGATTATGGCCCATTTTATTTAAGTGAGCTGAAAAAAATCATTTAAGTCAAAGGTAATTATCCTTATTTTCAAATTGCATTCTAAATCTGATGTTCTATAAAGATGACTTAGTTGGGGTGACAGCAGTGGGTTATTGTATGCTTAGGAAGCTATGTCTACATTTATTATATAATAAATAACACATTTTGGATCTTTAGGCTTCAAATACCTTTTAGTAGGATTTTTTTCCTGGATAGCAAAGAAGACATAAAAATACTTAATCACAAAGATTAACCAAAAAGAAGGCCTGGTGATTATTGCAATATCAGAATCTGGGAAGATATTTCACCGAACATTTGGACAAGAAAGAGATGATAGATGGAACTAGTCATCATATATCACATCCTGGAAAGAGTCATCTCCTCTGTAAATTACTACTGGCAGGAGCAGGGACAGGAATGTCCGCAGTAGTGGTGGACATAAGAAGTAAGCTGAGCAATGAAAATGTGAGAGATGCAAAGGGATATCAAGCTAGCCTTGGATCTGGGAATTTGGCATGTTGCAGTGCATGTAAGTCTGCATAGAGCTATACATCTGAGAAGGACAATGAAACAGTACCAAAAAGAATCAGGTCATCAATGATGTACAAATACTGTATGAGGGGACACTCAGACACAAAGAGAGATGGCACCCATGTGGGTACCAAGTCAGGACTCACTTATAAGACAGAAGTCATCAGTTATTTAAACAGGGAAAATAGAATATAAAGAATTGTTAACTGGTAATAGGTGATTAGTCACTAAAAAAGGATAGGAAGAGCTATATGGGGTCCTGAAGTAGCAGGTACAAAAGTGAAGCTACTATTTCTAGGCTGAGTGAGGGTGAACAGAGTTTGCACATAAGTCTGGTCTATAGAAGCTGTCCGCCATTGTTGCAGGCAGTGAGCAGGCTGGAGCTATCGGTCACGGTCAGAGCATATGTGCAGACTAAAGTTACTCAGAAAGTTGCCTAAGAGAAGAAAGTGGCCTTGAAGTCTCATCTGAAATTCTTTCTGGCTACTGGGCTCCTATGCTAAATAGTAAAATAGTAATAATGACAATAGTGATGAAGAACCAGAACCCAGGACAGAAGTGTCTTCCCACCACTGAGGCCTTATTAGGTCTCTCCAGGACCCACTGTTGACTAAGCCTAACGTTCTGCTACCTAACCACAGAGAAATAGCTACAGGGTCTAACCACAGTATCATAAGGCAGGGGAAGGAAGAGGGAGCTCAGAGCTCAGAGACAGTAAATTGGTCATTGGCACTGCTGATCTCTGAAAATGATTTATTCCAAGCTCCTAATGGCATTTTAGAAGCCTGCTTGGCTTTTTCATTAAATTGCGATGAGATATGAGCTCTGTAAATCAGAGCAGAAAGCCTTAAAAGAATATAAGACGAAAAGACACATGGATGAGTAGAAATCAAAAATGAGTGAGATGAAATAAATTATGGAAACTCAGCTAAAAAAGTAATAGTGTAATTAAAAATGCATTGATGGTATATACATAGAAGAGAATTTTTGCTATGCAAAATGGGCATTATAAAATGGCCAACAAATTTGAGAGGCAAATAGGAAACTCCAGAAAATATTAGGTCCTAATATTACAGATTTTGCAGACAGACACAAGTGGTGTACTTTAAAAATTGCAGGTGTGGGGCGCCTGGGTGGCTCAGCTGGTTAAACATCCAAATTCAGCTCAGGTCATGATCTCACAGTTCATGGGTTCGGGCTCCGCATCAGGCTCTGTGCTGACAGCCAGCTCAGAGCCTGGAGTCTGCTTCAGATTCTGTGTCTCCCTCTCTCTCTTACCCTTCCCTGCTCACGCTGTCTTGCTCTCTATCAGAAATAAATAAAACATTAAAAAAAGAAGAAGAAGAATTGCAGGTGACTCTGAAGAAGAAAATTGGTAAATTAGAACAGAACTAGGAGTGCCTGGATGGCTCAGTCAGTTAAGGGTCCGACTTCAGCTCAGGTCATCTCACAGCTTGTGAGTTCAAGTCCTGTGTTGGGCTCTGTGCTGACAGCTCAGAGTCTAGAGCCTGCTTTGGATTTTAATACCTCCCTCTCTCTCTGCCCTCCTCAGCTTGTGCATTCTCTCTCTCTCTCTCTCTCTCAAAATTAAATAAATAAACAAAAGAACAGAACTAAAAATCAAAAACAAATTTCAATCAAAAGATAATTTTGTTCTCAAACTGAAAGAACTTAACAGATTCCAGTAAATTCATAAAAAGGACTCAAATGTTAAAAAATTCTAGCAAAACTTTGAATTACCTAAGTAAAGAGAACAAGCCTATGCATGCCTTGGAAGAAGAAAATAGTTTACCAGCAAAGCTCCTCAAATCAGGCTCATTTGCAAAACTAAATGCCAGAAAACATCTTAGATGTCACTTCCCTGAGTCCTCTCGGCATCCCCAAATCTGGTTTGGGAGTCTGTATGTTCTCAGAGACTTCTGTGCTTCTATTATGTAATTGTTATTTCATGCTGTTATATATATATATATATACTCACTTGTCTCCTTCTGTTAGGCTGTGAGATAAATCTCTTTACAACTTAAATTCTGTAAAAATGAGATGAAAAGGTAAAATGTCTTTGTCTAAAGTTCACTCTTTGAAACAGAAAGCAACTGAAGAAAACTCATACCTAACTCCTCCTCCTTGCCACAAAAAAAGACAGAAACAAACACATTTTATTTCTTATTCAATAGGATTATGGTTTCTGGACAGTCATCTGTTTTAGTAAATGCAGGAAGCGAGTTTAATGTTATATTCACTGTTGTTTCCCAAGCGACTAAACTAGAACAGTACAAAGCATATAATAGACACATGATTAATATGTGTTTAATGGAAGCATAGAAACATTCGAATTAAAATGTTAAGATATTTGCCATGCAATTGGTGCTAATGGTTGCTGTTTTTATCTCCTCCATAGGCTTGTAACTGCAGCTCGGTGGGATCCTTGGATTTCCAATGCAATATGAACACAGGCCAGTGCAACTGTCATCCCAAATTCTCTGGTGCAAGATGTACAGAGTGCAATCGAGGTCACTGGAAATACCCTCACTGCAGCCCCTGCGAGTGCTTCCTGCCGGGCACTGATGACAAGACCTGCGATTCAGAGACTAAAAAGTGCTCCTGTATCGATCAGACAGGGCAGTGCGCCTGTAAGGTACGCGCTCCTGACAGACATAAGGAAATACTTCGCTGGATTCTGTTTCCATTGCTTAGTTTTAACTTCAATGTCTATTATTCATGCTTTGCTACATTAAACAAATAAAAATTCATTACCAGGCACAGTTTCTATTCATATATGTTCATTGGCATACCCATACACATATTGGCATAATAAGTTCTCTTGAAGAACTTATTTTCAACCAACACCCAACTTCTTTTCTAATTGGTAGAGATGATGTAATTTTAATAGTAAACTTAAATTTTTCTTTATGTATTTGCTTAAATAGAAGTAATTTGGGAAGGAAAAAAATGACAGTTCTCTTAAGCATCATCAGAGAAAAATCACAGCTAGATAATAGGGCTTATAGAAAACCACTTCTCTTCAAATTAATCCATGATCACTGTACACTGAAAAAATATATTTACTGCTGTGGAAGTTCAGCAAAATTTCATCACGTATGAACACTAACATAACAAACAGCAACTACGTGCAAGATTCAGCTCTCATTAATATTGTTAAATGATGTAGAAAAACAGCCAATTAAAAAGGATAAGAGGGATTTTTCCCCCTTAGATAGATCTAAAAAATCAGTCCCAGGATAAATACAGTTAAGACTGTGTCAGGGGTATTTTTTCAAGACAGAGTCTATGCAAAGTGGAACAGAGGAAACAGGAAAATGAAATCCAGGGAGTGATTATGAAAACAGTCTTCAGAATTTCAGAAGATGGCAGCTTCTGCCATTGACAAAACACAAGTCCAATGCCATATTACTACATATTATGATTATATACTCTATTTGGTATGCGTTGTATGCATGTGTATACATTATATAATGATACTCATATGAATCTATATTTTAGCACCCCTGCCTGTGTTATACAACTTTGTATCACATCACTGTCTAGGAGTCAGTGTTTCCACTTTGCTTTTGAAATTTTCATGACTCTTTTGTATTGCTTACAGTGGATATTATGAAATGTGCTGTTTAGGTTTTAAAAACCATATACGATAACTTTGCAATGTATTTATGTGTAAACAAAGCCTGTTTTAAACTTAGGAAATCCTAACAATGAAATTAACCATATCTACCATTTGAGATGTGAATCTAACATTCAGCATTCTTTTTGTTTGTTTGTTTGTTTTTGCTTAATTAAAAAGAAGCATTATTCATTCTCAAGTTCATTTCTCTCATAACTTCATTACGGACTCTGAAGAACTGTCCTCTTCCTTCAGGGGCATGTAGAAGGTGTGCGCTGTGACAGGTGCCGGCCAGGCAAGTTTGGACTTGATGCCAAGAACCCACTTGGCTGCAGCAGCTGCTATTGCTTCGACGCCACTACCCAGTGCTCTGAAGCCAAAGGACTGATCCGTACGTGGGTGAGTGAGAAGCCACTGAGCCATGTAATTGTATAAGGCTAGTTCTTGCTGGGGTCTTTCAGCCAGGCATGAGGGATAGGAGACAATGGTAAATCATTTAAGTAACCTTTTCCCTTGTGCCCACTTAGAACTGGGGCCATGTGGCATTAGACAGCTGGAGTAAATGCTCTTTTTCTTCCTAAAAAATAGTTCATTTATTGTTGATAAGGAAATAGATGCCCAGTAAGAAATGGAAATGCTATAAAAGAAGCATTATGTGTTGGGATGGGAGGAAGCTGCATTCTGGAGTGAGGGCTCCAGAGCCTGCATGTGGGTATGTGCAAAGGCAGTGATGAAAACCAGAACTTGCTGTGCATCCATGCAACCCAGCCTTAGAGAATCCCTGACTTTTAGGGTGACAACATTTTCCTTTTCACTCTAATTTTTCTTCAACATTTCCCGCTTTTAAGTTCTACTTCTTATTTGTGTAAAAGGCCAATGTTTACAGATGTAGTCACTATGCAAACAAAGCAGGAAGATTCATGCCTTGCCCTGGTGGTGCACTGTGCACAAGCTTGGTTTCTGGTCGGAACACCTCCTCAGAAGGAGAATGGGGCTGCAGACAGACACGTCTTAAAGGAGTGCCCAAAGGATTTGAACTCAGCCCCCTGCTGTGTTCGGATTCCTATGCAGGTGACTCTAAAGCCCGAGCAGACCATCCTGCCCCTGGTGGACGAGGCCCTTCAACACACCACCACCAAAGGCATCGTTTTTCAACATCCAGAGATTGTTGCACATATGGATCTGGTGAGACAGGAGCTCCATCTGGAACCCTTTTACTGGAAACTTCCAGAACAGTTTGAAGGCAAGAAGGTAAAAGACAAGAACTTCAAAGTCATATGAGAACAAAGTAAAATATACTTTTGGAATCATGCCATGTGGGGCACTATCTAACTCCTCATTCCTCACTTTGTTTCATCAGTTGATGGCCTATGGTGGCAAACTCAAGTACGCAATCTATTTTGAGGCTCGGGAAGAGACAGGTTTCTCTACCTATAATCCTCAAGTTATCATTCGAGGTGGGACTCCTACTCATGCTAGAATTATCATCAGGCATATGGCTGCTCCTCTAATTGGCCAGTTGACAAGGCATGAGATTGAAATGACAGAGGTAAGGTTATTAGTTTGGTGCAAGGATGTCAATGGTTTCACATTTAGTTTCATCAAAGTGGTTTCTTTTCTTATTAACAGAAAGAATGGAAATATTATGGTGATGATCCTCGAATCAGTAGAACCGTGACCCGTGAAGACTTCTTGGATATTCTATATGATATTCATTATATTCTTATCAAGGCAACTTATGGGAATATCATGAGACAAAGCAGGTAAACCCTAATGGAATAAAAGCTAAATCCTTATTTTAGAGTCTATAGGTAAGGTCAGTAAGACATCAGACAAGAAAGACTTCCAAGTGTTTGGTTTGGGAGTGTGATGATAGAAGGCAAAAGCCAAGGATGGTATCCCGGTCACATGGTGGAAGATACTACCATTCCCTCCTCCCCATAAGAAGCAAAATAGTCAATGAGAAGCAAGTTTAAGGGGAAAACATATATATCAAATTGACCTGTGACCTGGTGAGTTTTAGATGTCAGGTCAGATATTCAAGAGAAGAAGCCCGATAGCCTATAAAGTTGGACAACTGTTGTGTTGTAAGTAGACTTGCTGAGAAAGTGACCTTCGACCTCAGGGGTCCAGACAAGAGCCTGCTGGTTCCCACCTTTTCCAACCATGAGAGTTCCCACACGTTCATCCCAGTGTGCCCTACAACGCCGTCCCTTTCCCTGCATCATGATGTGAAAAGATTGGGAATGGCACTGCATGGAAAAGAACAGAAGAATAATAAGAATAAAGGTGATATCATGAAAGCCAAAGGGTGAGAATCCTATAAAGGAGTAGAGTGTTTTCATATCACCCAAAGAGGACAATTAAAATGAGCCTCTTGAGACTGACACTTGGGATCACACTGGTACCATTCATAGCACCAGCTTTAGTAGAATCCTGGGGCAGATATCAAAGTTTTGAGCAATGAAAGGGACACAGTGACCCTAATAGTATGGGTGTAGTCTCTTATTTTCCATGAACATAAATGTAAAAGGGAGGAGAGGGATAGCGTCAAAAGCCAAAGGAGTGATGGTTTAATCTGACAGAGAAGTAAACTTGTTTACAAACCGGAAGGAAAGGAGTTCATAGCAATATATACATTTAAAACAATCGGATAAAGAAAAAATAATGGAGAATCCAGGAGATTTCAAATAAGAACATATGGTCATGTTCCTAGAGTGGAAGGGACAACTTATTCAGGGAGATAAACTGAGGAATTGCACAGATGTAAGGTTCCTAACATGAAGGCCGGAAGTTGCATGGAGTTGACACACATAGTCTCAATTTCTCTGCATGTCAGTGTCTCTGTTACTTCCTGTAAGAATATGGAATCAATAGATGTTTGAAAATAGTCTTAATATGATAAATTAGTAGATCAGTTTAGGAAAACAAAAGAAAACAATTATGAAGCCTATTATTGGCAAGGTTATGATTATATAAATAGCACATTTCAGTTGTTTAAGCTATACTAAACATAGAAGACAATCTTTTGTCTTTGTTGGAGAAGATCTGTACTGCTCTTCTGATTGTACTATAAGTAGGCACGTTGGGTAAAAGAATAAATCAAGGACCAAAATTCACTTTCATACCTGTCTTTCTATGGTATTCTCTTTATATTTCTCATTTCTAAGATTATTTTATGTGAAATAATAACAAAAACATGTACTAAAAATATACTATCAGTGATATCATTAATTATTTTAAAATACCAAGTCTAAACCAGACAGCAGACTCCAGGGCATGACTGCATGTCATGGAAGACAGTGAGTAACTTTGCAAGTGTGGAAATTAATAATTATTTTGCAAATTGGTCCATGCTGCAGTCAGAATTCAGTAGCACACAGAACATTTTATTAGTGGAACTGATAGGAACAGTGTTTTCATGCATCTTTCATTATACTTTATTTGCTTTCCTCACACCAATTCCACCTTCTATGGTAGAAAAGACCACTTATTTTTTTTTTTTGGTCTTTTCCCCCCATAAGGCTCTTTCTCTTATCATGTTTTTCACAGATCTCCCTAAATAAAGTCTTTTGGTTCAAGAGACCATTTTTTGAAACCTAAGGATAAATAAATAAATACATTGGTTTTTGTAGGCTCAAAAAAACTAAAGCCATTGTGCATCAACAATAAGAACAAAAAAAGCAAAGGATCTGCCCTTAATTTCCTCATATAGTAGAACTGTGACAAAGGTGAAAAATACATTTGAATCTTTCCCCCAAACCCCTGCCAAAATAGTTAGGACATAACACTGCATTTTTTTCAGTTACAAATTTAAAATAGTCTCAGAAGCAGAGTTTAGGAGTTTTACATGTAGCTTAAGACTTTGTACATAATGTCAGTGCTGATGTTGTCTTTTTTTTTTCTTTACTTTTGTCTTCTTCTACATTTATAGGAAGGATATAACAACTTTGCATTTCAGTATTGGCTTAAATAGAAACTTGAGTTTGGCCAAATCCCTGATTCAAGCAAAACAGTTGCTCTCTCATCTCCTGAGAAAAAACAGGTGTATTGTACAAATATCTGCTGTTGATACACAATTCAAGTTTTACTTGGTTTTTAGTTTTTTTAATGTTTATTTATATTTGAGAGAGAGAGAGCAAGCAGGCGAAGGGCAGAGACAGAGGGAGACACAGAATCCGAAGCAGGCTCCAGGCTCTGAGCTGTCAGCAGAGAGCATGACGTGGGGCTCAAACCTACACACTGCAAGATCATGACCTGAGCTGAAGTCAGACATTTAACCAGCTGAGCCACCCAGCCGCACTAAGTTTTGCTTGGTTTTTAAATACTCACTAGCCTGTTGTGTGCACACATATGCAAGAGAAGGTAGGATGCTAGGAATTCATGTTGTAAGATGCCAAAGAACTGACTCGTGAACAAACACCAAGTTACCTTCTTACCTCCATGGAGATTCCAGGGGGACATAAAGTTAGAGTCTTTCTTACAGGAGAGGAGTGGTTTGTTTATAGATCTAACAGTTCTGTGTACTATAAGGAGGGGAGGGGGAAATCTGAATTTTAATTGAACATGTGTCTCATAAAGGCTGGCTGATCTTCAGAGTGCAGATTACAATCTAGCGAAGTCAGAGTGTACATTCATAATTCAGTGTCAATAAAACCTACCTATGCTTGTTATAAAGTTTATGATTCAAGCTCCTTTAGCTATTGGAGGTGACTTTTAGTGAAGCAAAACTATTCGTTTTCTCATTTAAAAGTTTATTTGCAGAACATTTCATGTTACCAGTTAGTCAATCATGAAATAGTCTGAGTTTATGGACTGCATATATTTTTAATGCATAATTTCAAATTAATGTAAAGGGTATTGACATTTTCACTAGGAATATTGTTTTCAATTACAAGGACCTTTCCACCAATAGGAAGGGTGAGTTAAGTTACTTGAAGGATTTATTTATTAAAATTAACAAAATAACTAATTTGAAAAGTATTTTATCCTCAAAAAGACATCAGTGTTTAATTAGAGTATGTGCAATCGTTTTCTGGGTGGTTTTCTAAAGTTCTTGAAAGGACATTCAGAGACTCAAGAGGAAGAAGTCAGGTGAGTTGTAAATTAAAAGCAATTTCACTAGTGACTACGGGAGATATTCTAATGGGGAATGACCTTGGTTTATCTGTTTGAAGGAATATAAATGTCTAATTAATTGGCCATGTCTACCTGAAGCCACTCACATTTTAAAATGTGGGGAAAAAAATCTTTATAATAACTTCTCAACAGGACGTCAGACATCTAATTTACTAAACTCCTTATGTTTTATGTGACTATTTTGCTAATGTGTAATCTCAGCCTTTGAGGAAACAAAGATATAGGGAATAAGATGTGGCACAGGAGTCCCTGGAATTTAGGCAGCTTTAAAATCATAGGACAGGGGCGCCTGGGTGGCTCAGTTGGGTAAGTGCCCTGCTCTTGATTTCAGCTCAGGTCTTGATCTCATGGCTCGTGGGCTCAAGCCCCACACTGGGCTCTGCGCTGATGGTGTGGGGCCTGCTTAGGATTCTGTCTCCCTCTATCTCTGCCCCTCCCCTGCTCGCTCTCTTATCTCTCTCTCTCAATATAAATAAGTAAACATTTAAAACTTTAAAAAAATAAAACAATAGGACAAGCTCAAGGTTATTGGCAAAAACCTGAGAAGACTATAGGATTAAGCGTTTGCTAGGTGAGCTTAATGTACTGCTGTGATAATCTAAGTAGACACTCCCTGTTTCTAGGATTTCTGAAATCTCAATGGAGGTAGCTGAGCAAGGACGCATAACAGCAGTGACTCCGCCAGCACGGTTAATAGAGAGATGTGATTGTCCCCCAGGCTATTCTGGTTTGTCCTGTGAGGTAAGCTGGCTACTGCTAACCTGCATAAGCTCCATTCACTTAACCAGCCATAATGGGAATACTTCTGGAACTATCTTTGTTACAGTCCGTTTTACTTTCCATGCATACCCATAACCTATTCTTTTTTTCTTTTTAACCTTCTACTCCCAGCGTGAGATACAGTAAGATGCGGATGATGTTATTGTTACCTAGAAATAGGAATCACATGTGGAGGAAAATATCTGATGAAAAGTAAAAGATTTGTAAAAGTATGGAATAGTCAGGAAACATGAATGTTTTCATAAGGCACATTTAGTATATCTGATTTATTTTCTTGGGATGTCTTCTAAATGGCTAAATACATTTTTTAAGCTGCAGTGATTATGAGACAGGATTATATTGGGCTTTGAAAAATTATTTTTATATAGAACATGGCAAAACATAGCAGACTGTTTCCACATGGGCTTCTCAAAAGGACACATACTGTTCCAATAGTGACACTATCATTCAGTTATTATATTTCTAAAATCGCCTGTTTTACTCTTTGGGATTTGCCTTTGATTATTTTTAGAGTTGGCCTATTTTCTACATCTTTATCCTCTGGAAGTCTATTTAACTTTAGTGAATATTAAATATTAATAGGAAGAGTATACTATGGGAAAACGTGGAATGGATGAGAAACTGGATGCAAACTGGGTTTGCATCTCGACCTCACCATATACTAGGTCTGAGGCCTTGCACTGTTTACTAATCCTTTTTAATCTTCAGCTAGTAAATTCCCAGGCCCCTCACTAACCCCCATCACCCTCACCCTCTCCTACAGACCCATAGCCCTGCCCACAGTGCAACCAGCACAGCTGGCATAGAGAGCTGTTCAGGACCTGCTCCAGCCCTACAGCACATATTCCTTCCTGGTAGGCAGATTGGTTGGTGCCCACAGCATCCCTGGTGAGATATTTTTAATAGCTCTCCCACCCACAACTGAGAAGCATATGAGGATGAAATGAGCTTAAGAACCTAAAGTACTTATCACAGTATCTGGCAGTAGTCAACATTGGTTGATGCTAATAGTATTATTATGGAATAATTCATTGTATATCCATGTATTGGTTTCTTTGGAAAAAAAAACTTTCTACATCCTTTGTGTATAGGATTTGACGAATTTTTTAAGTACAGCTCATAAAGCAGGTGATGGCACCAGGTCAAAACCTAAAGTAACTTAAAAATAATGAATATAAATATCCTGAGACATCACATATTATAATGAAAAGGGGTTTGGTCTTAGTGGATCCACCCTAGCTTTACCACTTGTACAGGGCATTTGGTCTGCTTGTTGCTGGACCTTAGGAATTTTACCTATAGAATCATCCTGAGGATTGATTTAAATGAAAATATGTGCATGGAAGCTGTGTTGTAAACTGAAATGATATTCAACTTAATTACCATTATATAAATTCCATGTTGTTCAGAGAAGAACTTCATAAGAATAACTACAAATATCTGTGAAACATCCTTAGAATGATAGATTTGTGACTGAAGATTCTGAAAGACAATATTCATATGAATGTGTCTATTTTGATCATAAACAATCAATCCCTCATTATTAAATCATAACTCCTACAGAGACTATATGTGCTTGTACACATACTAATAGGTATATATATTGTGCTTATATGCACAACCAACCAAAATACACATACACACCCACACTGTAGATGTGAACAATGAATGTGGCACATATAAAACATGCTACCTTTCCAATGAGATAAAAGATTTAAAGATAGAAGACAGAAAGAACTTGAGACTTTTCTAGACAAGTAGAGTTTTATCCCAAGAAACGTTTGATTCTAACATTACTGTGTGCCTTTGGTCAATTCTTTAATCACTATAGGAGTTGTTACGTAGTTACCCAATCTATAACACATTGGGTTTTGAAGTTCTAGAACTCTCTGATTTTGTAATATGATTTCACTATAAAAGGTATGGCGTAAGTAGCTAAGATTGACCTTTAGTTGTTCCGAAGAGAAAGCTACTACAGCTTTATTTTTTCTGCATTTACTTAAAATAATACTGTTCACTTACAAATAAAAATGTTAGTAGAGTAGCAAATTATTTTAATTCATTTTACCTTCCATTCTGGATTTTAAATGCTAAAAACTCTTCTTATTGTTATTGGTAGGCTTTTTCTTAAAAAGCATATTTGAAAACATACTTTCCCATTAATCTTAGCAATTTTCCATCATCATATGGAAATGTATATTAGCACAAATAAGGAAAATGATAAATGAAGAAGATTAAGAAAGCATACAAACTAGCATCTGCATTGGTGGCTTCACCCGTGTCCTGTGAATTTCACTTAAGCTCCTATTTACAGACAATAATTACAGTAATATCTTAGTATTGAGATTATGGGGATAAAGGCCTATCTCTCATAATAAGGTGCCTGAGGTGTTCTCCACATCCCATTGCCTCTAATCCATTATACATCTTATTTATAATTCATCTTGATTCTAAAGTGTAATTACCCAAGCATAAAATCTAATCATCAAAGCAAGAGCGAAGGACAGTTTTAAAATAATACTTCCCATTCCAGTAACATATGCTTTGGGTCATGAATACACAAAGCAATTCCTTTACAATATTTTTGCCAAATGTATGGTATTCTAGAGACATTTGCATTTACAAGCTCTTCATTTCATGTTTTTACCCAAAACGTGGTTGCAAATAAATAAAATTAAGCGTTGGTTACTGCTGAAAATATAGCCAATTGTGCAGACGCTTAGCCTTTTGTCTGTTACTAGTAATCTTATGATGCTACAGCCCTGTTCATTGAAAATGTTAGTTCTAGAAATACCTACTTATTACAATTTATGATTTGAACTAAAGACCAGATTACCTTTAAAAGTGAAGGACCAGACCTAATTTCTTTACCACATTTGTTGATGTGGCAGCCATTGACTTTACTATCCTTTATTGAAGCTGTTTCTCACCATTGTCTGGGTTAACATTATTCCCCAACTGACCAAAACAGACCTAAACTCAGGTTGGATTGTATGCAGAAATGGAAAATAGTCAGCATGGAGTATGTGGTTCTCTGCAAGAAGACCATGGCAATCAAACATTTGCAGATGATCTCTAGATCATATGTTGTTCACTTCAGCATCTAGCTCCTTATTCTCATGGTATAATAGGGCTTGTGGCTCATGGTTGAATGGCTGCTGTTTACTGGGTCACCATTCAGAAGTTGTTACTTTTGACTACTAAAGATAATGTTTAAGCCCCCCTAAAATACATACCTGTTGTCAATCATAAAGCTCAAGACAAAATAGTGAAAATAGAATTCTTCTTCCATATGCATATCTCTTGGGATGCCCTTTACCACTTTTGTTGCGTGTGGAAGATCCAAAGGCTGTTTTCATGTGCATAAAATTATTGAGGAGCGTGGTATAGGTAAGTGACATACACTGACATTCTGTTATCCGATACAGTGTAGAACAGTTGCTGTTGTTTTTATTTTTAGTCTGTCTTCAGTGACTCTATTTAAAAAACTATCTGGAATAGAGGCATCTACGTTGATTTAGTATATGTTGAGCACTAAACATACATCATCTTATTTAACCCTCCCAACAACCTTATAAAAGAAAAAAAACAACTTACCACTTACTGGATCCTGTATAATACCAAGCACATTTCCTAATACACTTACATCAACATTGACTATGTATTATGATCCCCATTTTGTGGATGGGAAAATGGAAGCCCAGCCCAATCACACAGCTAGAGAGCAGCAAAACTGTGATTTGAGCCTGGAAAAGTCTGTTTCAAGAAAACTAGACGCACTTACATACTCAATTCGGATGTTATCCAGATCTTTTTGTTCCAGGGGAGAAAACTGTAGCCCACAGTGTTCAAAACCTGCATGAAATTATATGTAGCAAGTGATGAACAAGAATTAAACTGAGGAGTGCCTGGCTGCAAACCTATCTAAGATAGAAAATAGTGTTTCCACTGGCAGCAGCACAAGTCTCTATGTTTCTTGTTAAAGTCTGAAGCGGGGCGGGGGGGTGTTGCATAACCCTGCACCTGGAGTTTCTCTATTCTCTTTGTCTTCATTTCCTTCTTTCCCTCCTTCCACATTTTGTGCAAATGTGATTCAAACATTTTGATAAGATGCCACATTATAAAAATAAAAATGGAAGGATAACAGAAGACAATTGAGCTACGAATAATTTTTGCGCACGGAAAGAGGACTTTGGAAAAGTTTGAGTTAGAAAAAAGGAGATCCTATTAGGACCCTATCTATTTGCTTTTTTTTGAAATTCTCCAGTTTGTTTCAGGAAGGATTTTAGACAGCACTTGAAAAAGTAGCTCTTATCTTTCCTCTTTTGTTCCAACTCAAGCGTAATCATTCTCATGAATTTTGCCCCTGTTCACTGAGAAGAAAAACCTCTGATATGAAAAAACTCTTCTCAAGAATATCAAAAAGTGGGGAGAATAAATACAAAAAGGATCCAAGAAAGGAGAGAATTATGGTGGAATAAATAATGTCCAAATCCTTGAAAAAGTGTTTTAAGTCTCTAATGCTTGCATAGTCTCTTTTGCTTTGCTAACTCAGAAATTTAATCTATCAGGACATAAAGTTCATCTAGAATGTTAACACTGAAAGAAAATTCAGAAATCAACTGAGTTAATACACNTGGGGGGGGGCAGGAACCATGTCTCAGTGACACCAGGCGACTTGCCTGGATCCCTCAGACAAAAGTAACATGTAAAATTAAGGCTTCCATATTCATTTGTGCCACAGTACCAGAGTCTGTACACCTTTAAAAGGCACACATTACCAACGGAGAATGATGAACATACCAATGATTCTCAATTCTGGCTATTTATTAGGCCCACTTAGGAGTTTTAAACCTTGGCCTCACTCTCCACCACTTAAATTAAATAAGAATTTCTTTAATTCTTAAAGGTGGAGCCAGGTGTCAGTATATAAAACTCCTCAGATGATTCTATGTGCAGCCGGGATTGGAAACCACAGAGATCGGCCCAGAAGGTTCAACAAAGAACTCTACTTGGAGCTCAGGCTCAAACTCCCACTTTGGGTGGTTTTGCTTTTCATCCTGCTATGTTTCCTGGGAAGAGCCATAGTGACCAGAGAAACTAGGTGTCTGTTATGGTAAACTTCACCTGCGGCACTCCCCTTCATCTTTCAGTTAATAACATTGAATTTCATATAATTCCTTAATGAAAACTCCTGTCTCTGAACTTTATTCTTCCTCTGAGATCTCTTTTAAACTTTTGTTTGAGGTCTGAAGTGGAGCTAGGACATCTCAATTTGTGTGATTTTCACACTTACACACACACACACACACATGCACACCCATACGCCCCCCACACACCACACCCTAAGAAAATAAACCAGTAAAATAATTATAACTGTATAGATGTCTAAGGATGAAATTCATGTAAAGAAAATCCAATTTTATTCTATAGTCCACATATGAAAGAATTAAAACTACTCATGCTATGAAATATCTTTAAATACACCTTGACTTGTTTCTTCACTTTCTTAAATGAATTCCGCAGCCATAATTCCTATACCTGATTTGGTAACAATGGCAATATGAACCTTTGTTTTAAATAATATGAATAAAGACAATGTATTTAATATGCATTGTACTTAAATTTTAAAATTTAATATGTATTAAAATATATTATTAACTCCACAAGACAAACAGGACTCAAAATATTCTGAATACTGTTCCCAATTTTCTTTACCTGATTGCTTGTAGCTGGGACATTATTTAATCTTGGAATTTCTTATAGGCTAGGATAAAAGCAAAGAGACTGTTAATTAAATGCTTAATGGAGGTACTTTTGCAGTATCCAAATCAAAAGAAGCAAGGAGAGTGCTGAATAATGATCTTTGTCTTTTTCCAAGAAAGCTTTTGTATATTCCACTCTGGATGACCTAGTCCAGAATCAAAAGAATGCAGAGGCATTAGGGAGTTCTTCATGCATATTTGTTTTTCCTGCTTATTCAGCAATCACTTTTCTTTCATCAATGGGAGCAATCCTGGGAGGAAACAAATCCTACATAGCCAAGGTAGTAAAACAATCCCTTTATAACTTCACTGGGATCTGAAAAAGCAACTCTTACCTTTTACTCCCAAATCAAACAATATCTGATAAATGCAGTAGCTTTGATTACTACGAGGACTGAGCCTGGAACACAAGACCATTCTCATTACCTCTTCAAGAGCTGTGGGGCTTCCTTCCAGAAAGCCAGAGATGTTTTTTTGAGACATTTACATAATAAACCCAAACGAAGATAGAAGTCTTGATTTTGCATATGTCAGCTTTGCTAGCAGTTTTCTGTTTGCTCTCAGATTTTTATTGCAAAATGAAAAAAAAATGGATCAGGGAAAGATAAATTTTATTGGTGGCCTAATAATCCCAAGACATGAGAATTTTGAATTTGTTGCTTTCATCATCTTTAAATTATATTGATATAAGTAATGCAGCCATGACACTTTTCTATTTATTTAATATTTCCCTGAGTCTCAGTGGATATTTGTTAGTAATCCATCAGGCACAGCAGAAGCAGATTTTAGGTTGTCAAAGACATTGGAATTCATACTTTAGTCCAAATGACAACTTTATTTAAAAATAAACCTCTTTTTCAAAAATAAAAAGAGGCTATTTGAAGCTTTTTCAGACTGAGTAGTATATGCAAATGGCAGCCTTCCTTTGCTAAGGTCTAACGTCTTGGGTGCTCCCTGTATACTTTAAGAACCACACAGAAATACACATTAGGAATCCAAACTCGCACATGTGTTTGTAAGTGATGTCACCTTTAATGCAGGCATGGGGAAAGTAGCCCTGTTTAACCGCTGAAGAACCCAGGTTTTGCTAAATGAAGATTTATAACTTGGCTGATCTAATTGATTTCCTTTTCTTTCAGACATGCATGCCAGGATTTTATCGACTACGGTCTGAGCCAGGCAGCCACATTCCTAGGCCAACCCTGGGCACCTGCGTTCCATGTCAGTGTAATGGACACAGCAGCCTGTGTGACCCTGAAACCTCTATATGCCAGGTATTTACCTGAACCTTCCTCGAAGAAGGCCCATGTGATCATTTACCTTTACACATGCTCAGATACCATGTGCAGAGGTGAGCAAAATTGCAGGGAATTTCATTGTGTACGTGTGTGAAATAAAACACACAGGAAAAAAGACATTTACCATATTATACATTTTTAAAGTAATTAAAAATTGATAATTGGAAAAACCACTGCTCTTGTCAAGAAATAAAATATTAACAGCATTTCAGAAGAACACCTGAGAACACTACTATTTGTTTAAAAATACACGAGGACTTTTTTTCTGATGACATACACAAATAAACTTCTTAAAAATTTGGAAATTATAAAAAATATTAAAAAAAGATAAAAGGCATCCATGATTTAACATAAATATTTAATATTTTAGGTGTTTTCTACTTTATGCATCTGTTTATAAATAAGATTTATATAATACCATGTGTGCCATTTTATGTTCTTTTTAAATGTAGCGATTATGAGCATGTTATGTTGCTGGACGTTCTTTGAAATCTTGTCTTGACTGGATATCCCTTAATTTAACCATTTCCCTTAGAATTCCAGCTACTACTGTTGTTGTTGTTGTCATTGTTTTTGATGTATTCATGCTAACACCCTACTTTCTACCACTGCCATCTACCTTGGAACATTCAGGACTCAAGAAATTCAAGTTTGCCATGGCACCACTTAGAGTCCCTCAGACTCTAATCCTCACACAGCGCTGGACATCAGATTTGTGACACCCATTTCCCACTTCTCCTCCTCTTCTGAAACCCTTCCAGTGAGCCTTCTGGAACTCAAGATAGGAACTCAGCAAAATCCCCCACATACTCTCCCTGTTCACTTAGCGTTCTCTTCATTTAGCTCTCCCTGACTTACTGCTCCTCCCACAGCCCTGCAAGGGTATTGTTTTCTCTCATGTTCTTCATTTGCCTGAGCATGAAGGTAGGGCAGGTGTCCTTGCTCCTCACGGCCACTTTCACATCATCCTCCTTTCTCCCCCATAACAACACCCAGCTGTGCATCTCATGCCCTCATCTATTTGTCCACTACACCTGCTCATTTATGTTCTTTATTAATCCTCAGGTCACCCACCTCCTTCATTGAAGGTGTTTCCTCTGTATCATTGTTCTACCGTTAGTCCTATAATAATTCTTGGTGATTTTAATGTCCATTAAATTAACTTTTCCATACCCTTAACTATGTTTCTTGTCCTTACTCCATGGTGGTATTCTAGAACTTGTCATTATAGGTAACTGCAATGACTCACAGTCTCAAGGTCAACTATATTCTTCTCTGACCACCATCTCTTTACTCTCCAGTTCATTTCTTGATACATCAACTTCTACCTTTTTAGTTTCATCATTGATGCTCACACCTGTTCATTGTTTCTTACCTCTTTCATGCCTTCACTTTCTCAACCAGCTTAATATTCAACACTCCATTAGTATCACTGCTTTGTAATGGTCATTTCTCTTGCTACTCTTTTACTTATTTTCACTCCATTAATTCTTTTTTTTAAATATTTTTTCTTTTGTTTATTTTTAAGACAGAGAGAGACAGTGCATGAGTGGGGGAGGAGCATAGAGAGAGGGAGACACAGAATCTGAAACAGGCTCCAGGCTCTGAGCTGTCAGCACAGAACTTGATGTGGAGCTCGAACTCACAGACTGTGTGATCATGACCTGAGCCGAAGTCTGATGCTTAACCAACTGAGCCACCCAGGAGCCTCTTCAGTCCATTAATTCTAACACTGGTTAAATTCTATTCCTCCACATCTATGCCTTCTAAGCTGAATGTGGCTAATGAAAAACAGATAAGTATGCTGTCTGATCTCACCATAAATTCATTATCACTCACTTCAGATGGACCCTTTGTGTTGCTCTGCAGTCATGCCACTCTTCTTCAATTCATTTCCCTTCCCACATTTGTGGATGCTTATCTCATATCTTCCCCTTCCTCTTCAAGCCCTTAACCCCTTCCTTCCCCCAACCCTTTTCCAGATAGGCAGCTTCCTATCTTATTCTAATTTTAATGTTTGTGTCTCAAGTCTTTGACCACAAAGTATGATGCTTGTGGTTAGCTTAAGATAAATATTCTTTACCATGTTGAGAAAACTTCTTTTCATTCTTGGCCTGTTAAAGATATCTTCTTTCATTAAAGATAGGACATTTAAAGTGGTCATATGCTTATTTGTGAAGAGTGAAGTAAAGGTAAAGATGCATTTACAATATGATCACATATTTCTTTTTACCTTGAACTGAATGATGAACACTATTATTGACTAGATGAATAACTGAAAAATATTAACCATCCTTGAATTCCTGAATGAATTACTATTTGTTCAGTATCATACTCCTTCACCAATCTGCTGGCCTTTAAAATTGAATAAGTAATTTCATTAGGGGGATTTGTTTATACATTCTTAAGTGAGAATTAAATGCATTTTTCTTTCATATGCAATATTCACTAGTTTTTTTAAAAAGGCTACGTTTAATTCATAGGATTAATTTAAAAACATTCATAAAGGAAACAATTTAATTTCATTTTTTAGAGTAAAAACTGTTGTCTTTGTATTGTACTCTTTTGAATTAGCTATTATAGCTATTTTTGTGCTACAAGTCTATTTTTTGAGATATCCAGAGATGAAGTGAAAAATAAATACATGTGCACATCAAATATGCATAACTAGTATAAGTTGCTGTATTCTAAATCTTTATATTTTCCTCAGGGAACATACAACTTTTGAATTTAGGCAACTTTTTTCATTTTTGAAATAGCCCCAGGAGGCAAATAGGAAATAGCTATTATTATTCTGATGGTATAACTGAGGAAACGTGAAACCTACTGATTTCTTTTCTATGTGGATCTCAGTTTAACATCAGCTCCATTACAGAGAGCAATGCCCTGTACTTGGGTAGAGTGGTCATAAGAATGACTCTGAGGTCAGACTGCTTTGATTCCAATCCTGGCTTCATCTCTTGTAGGCTGTGGAAGCCCAGTCATTTTATCTCATGTCAATGGGGGTCTTAGTTTGCTCATTCATAAAATGTAGATAATAGTAGTACCTATTCATAGAGTTTTTGTAAGGATTCAATGAAATACTTTATAAAGGGTTAGAACACTACTTACTTAGTACATAGTAAGCTCCATCAATGTGATAGCAATGATGATGATGATAAAGATAATAATTACCATACATGTTATCCATCATTTATAGTCTGAGTCAATCAGATGATAATCAAAACATGTAAATATCATTATCTCTAGCACTCTGCTAGATTTCCTCACTTTTATTTTCTTTATAGCTTTCTTTAAAAATATGGAGTAGGGAAGAAAAATAGTATAGAAAACTTTACAGTCTAAGCATTTCAACTTTTAAATAAAACCCACATCACTTTGCAACTATTCTCCTCATAATTCCTAATGATACTTACCAGAAAGCTGTTGCTTTACTTTAGACATTAATATATTCTACACAGAGCCATGTTGCTACCAATAGTTTAGTGACTATTGTCCTTTAGGGAAAATTGTCTTCAAAATAGAAGAGCAAAACCTATATGATATTGAACCCGAAGCCAGGGGGAAGAGGAGGTGAGTGAACAAACACTAATCAGTACACGCACATACACCCAACAGACACTCTTAGGTAGGTAAGTAGATAGGTAGGTAGGTTGGTAGGTAGGTAGATACATAGATAGTTAGAAGATAGATGATAGATAGATAGATAGATAGATAGATGATAGTTTTTCAGCGTTATATAACACACACATCACTATCTACATCTTTACCTGTATCTATATCTATATCTATCTATACATATTTATATCATCACCCCCATCCCGGTCAATATTATTTTTCCAAATTTTTAAAGGGAATAATGAATTCCCAGCTAGCTCAAGTAACTTTTTCAGCACCAAATAATTTGTGGAAATATTATTTTCACTCTATTACAATTCTTATATTAAAATGAAAAGAAAAAATAAACCTCCATTATTGATCTGCCTCATTGAAACCACCAGCATCTGTGATTAACCAATTAGCCCTATATTTGGTAAACAGACTCATAACACAAATCTACTGCATTTAAGGTGTTTTGTAAACCTTATTTTGTTGAATTTATCTAACAATATTATCAAAGTAGAAATTGCTAGTGGTATTTTTACAACTCTAAATTAATGCTTAGAAATTTTAAGTAACCTACAGAGCATTGGATAAAATATATTACAATCAGTTTTCAAATACACTACAAAGTGCTACCTATAGACTGTGAAAGAGAGTAAACACACTGTTATCTGATTAAATGATCTTGATTTTGAAGCCCAGGTGAATTATATCCTAGAGTACTGACAGAGTCTGCAAATATGATTAAAAGCCATGTATGAAAAATATTTGCAAAATCATGAAAATATGAAATTTGCCATTGGATGGAAAGCAATGAAATGTCACTCCAGGTTTGTAAAGGAAAGTAAAATGTAGCAAACATTGATTTTGATCTCTAGTAAAACTTAAGGATTGCTGGCTTAACTACTATTTGTCAAATATAGAAAAAATAAACAGTGATAGTTAGAAATCAGTATAATTAACTCAAAATAAAACATAACAGAATAATTGCTGTGGTTACTATATGTATAATATCTGAGACTCTCCCTGAATACCATTACAATATCAAATTTATCAGAAGGTGTGATACATCATATCTCAAAATCAGCAAAAATAATAACAGTAACATATGTCCAACCTTATGCATGTACCAGGACCAAGGCTGGTCATTGTAGATAGATTTTTTTCACATTTGTTCTTACAATAAGCTTATGGGGTAGATAGAATTGTTCCTCTTTTTACAGTTGATGAGCTAGTGCTGACAGAAATTAAGTAATTTGATTAAATCATAAGCCAGTAAAGGCTAGCTCTATGATCCAAACTCTAGTTTGTTTCAATAGGCATTTGACAGAATGTTTCATGATATTTTTACAAACAAAGTTGAAAATATGGGCCAGATAGTCAATATTTAACAAGTTTTATGGGTGTGGAAGTTACTGAACTGTGTGCTAGGTTCTAGGTTCATGCCTCCAATGATGAGACCTAGGCTTTCACCCTGTCCTGTTTGAAATCATTATCGGTGATTTGGATGAGATCTATCAAATAGATGACACAAGCTGCAGGTGTCCTGTAATGTATCAGATGGTGGTCAAGAAGCTAAAGGAGCTTGACAGGTGGAAGTATGAGCAACAATTAACAAGATGAAATTAATATAAAAGGTTTTGAACTTAGGTAGCTCACTTGGGTTTGTTTGTTTTTTTTTTTCATTCTTGTGGCATTTGATAAACATTTCCAATCTGAAGGTATTGTGGTAGGTGATGAAAAGATACCAAGATGGGGAATGCATGGGCCTTACCCTCTAGGAGCTTATATTCTAGAGTTTAAGAGCAGAGGAAATGACACATCACAGCAATGCCTGTAAAATAGGCGTTTTTACTTGACTGCACATTCATTCACACAAGATCCAGATCAGGGAAGGGAGTACATTCACTATATTTGCAACCCACAGGTAGAGACTTTAATATCTATTTTAAGAGAAATTCTGAGTAATCAAGATTATTAAATATTTAGCTTGAAGAAAAATATACTTTAGTATTTAGAAAAAATACTTTAGGAAGGAATAGTATTTTTTAGACATTTGAGGGCCTGCCTAGGGTGATGGGAATTAGACTTAATCTTCATAGCTTCAGAAAGAACTTGGATCATTGACAGAAAATCAGAGTGAGACCCATTTTCATTCAACACAAGGAAAGACTTCATAGCTTTTAATGGTGCAAGATGAGCAGGGGTGCCTTATAAGGAGCCATTCATTTAATAACATATTGAAAAAAAAGAATGGAGGCATCCCTGTGAGGAAAGAAGGCTAAGTAATTTCTCACTTCAAATCTAAGGTATTATATACTATTAAAGTTATATTTTTTTGATTTAGTGGAAGGAGTATATACCACCAGTTTTCCCATAGGCAAAAACCATGAGTATCATATAGTCTAATCTGCTATTGAAAAGGTACTAGAGCACATAATATCACTCTTGAGAATATAATTAACTTCTTATTAGCCATCTAAAATGTAGAAAATTTTCCTAAAGATTAATTTCTATACAAGAGAAATATGTCCACTCTTTCAAAGCAGATGGTAAAATCATATGAAATATCTATGTTGGAAAGTTTCAAAACTAGCATCATGATTTATGTGTTGTGTTTGTGGACCTAACCAGAACACTTGAGTTTGTCAACCAAGCAACAAATGTGTATGTCAGCAAACTCTGAAGGATTGACTGTCCAGAGAAGGTTAAAATGTTTTCTTGATCTGTGTATAGAGTTGTAGGTATAAGAGCAGCAAACTATATTTTTGAATCTCTGTATATATAATAATGATCAACATTATCTGTGTTTTGAGCCAACTATTGTTATATTATGTTACATACAATAACTCATTATGCAGTGAGTTTATTTTCACAGAAGCAAAATGCTGATAATTGTTCAAGGTCCTATGTATTTTCTGGTACATGTTTATTTCAATAACTGTAAAATGTGTTCTTAAAACAGTCCCCCAGTTAACTCTTATTTACCATTGACACCTTGCTGAATGATTTAGACTGGAATTCATAGATAATCATTTTATCTTCAAACCATTATATCTTGCCATGCTGCTCTTAAAAGNCTTAAAACAGTCCCCCAGTTAACTCTTATTTACCATTGACACCTTGCTGAATGATTTAGACTGGAATTCATAGATAATCATTTTATCTTCAAACCATGCTGCTCTTAAAAATAGAATGGATATTTTATTACTAAATTACTGGTTTCTTTGAATGCCTGAATAAAAGAAGATCATAGTACTTTTACAACAAATCCTAATGCAAAATATGATAAAGCATCTTGTTCTGCTAACCACATTTCTATGAAGTCATTAGACTTCAAACTTGGCCTTTTTCATCTCAAGGAGACTGACCAGTTTCATCTATACTTCCTATAATGTGCAGTCATTCATGCAGTCATTCAAAATAGTCATCAAATGTCCACCATGTTTTAATCATTATGTTGAAGGAGCATTTAGTCTTGACTTCAGACATAAGGGAACGTTTATCAGAGAAAGCAACATTTAAAATGAGAGCTGAAAGGAATAGTTGCTAGCCAGAAGAGAGAAGGGAAAAACATTCCATCACAAGAGATTTGCATACAAGAAGCCCCAGAGGAAAAAGAGAGCATGGGGTAATTTGAGAATTTCAGATGGTCCTATATGACGTTAGCATAGTGTACAAAGGTTTCAGTGGCTAGAGGTAAGGCTGGGGGTAACCAGATAATAATGTCTTTCATTCCATAATAGAGAGTTTTTAATTCATCCTGAGGATAACGGAGAACTAATGCAGGCTTTCCAGCAAGAAAATGGCATGGATTGATAAATTCCATAGTATGACCACTTTGATTACACAATGGGAAATCACTAGGTAAAACAAAAACAAACAAACAAACAAAAAACATTAGAAGTAGGATCTTAACCTAAATTCTCTCCTAGTAAGCCAGGTAAAAGATGAGAGCAGCCAGATAAAAATCATAGTGACAAGGAAGTAAAGAAATAGAGAATAAGAGAATCATGGAACATGATGATCAAACAGGTTCTGTGGAATGAGAGAGGCCTTGAGATTGCTGGCCTGGGTAATTACGCAGATGATAGTGACTCTAGATGAAATGGGCAATTAGGTTTAAAAAGAGATGAGCTTAATTTTTGACATTCAATTTCAAAGTGCTTTTGTGTTACGCAATACGATCTATCCAGGAACCATTTGGAAATGTAAGCCTAGAATTCATCCGAGATATCTATCTAGGCTGAATATATAAAATCTAGAGGTTTTGGCAAAGAGGTGATAACTAAAGTCATAGTAATGGATAGAATCACCAATATAGAATGCGTAGGGGAAAAAAGAGAAAAAAAGATGAGAGCCAAAGTTAAAATCAAAGACCAATCTTACTGAACAGAAAGGGAAGAAAAAGTCCGTGAAACAGTAGGAGAAAAAAATCAGCAACCTAGACTAGTAAAGAAACCATAGGAAGAGAAAAGTTCAAAGAGTGGCCAGAAATATTAGCTGCTGCAGAAAATTCATGTATCATGAGGACCTACTATTGTCAGTAAATTTTGATTTATCAACAAAAGTCTTATGAGTGAGCCTAGAGTTATAATAAAATCAGGAGCTTTTTTAAATCATGGAGAGCTAAAGGGAGCTAAGGAAATAGAAATCAGGAATATAAACAGTGCTTTTAAAGTGTTTATTGGGTATGCTCACTTTAGCAGCACATATACTAAAAAATTGGAACGATACAGAGAAGATTAGCATGGCCCCTGCACAAGGATGACACGCAAAAAATGTTTATCGGGTGCCTGGGTAGCTCAGTTGGTTAAGCCTCTGACTCTTGGTTTCCACTCAGGTCATGGTTTCAGTTTGTGGGTTTGAGCCCTGCATCAAGCCCTGTGCTGACAGTATGGAAACTGCTTGGGATTCTCTCTCTCTCTCTCTGCCCCTCCCCCACTTGCACTCATGCATGCACATGTGCACACCCACACACATTCTGTCTCTTAAAATACATAAATAAACTTTAAATAAATAAAATAAAATGCTTATCAAAAATAGTCCCTAGCCTTCAAAGATTGGAAGCCCTGGAGATATTTTTGAGCTATGAAAATCTTGAACCAACCTCAAGTCCTAATGGGAAAAAAGAGCAAAGAAGGAAAAAACATAGATACTAGAGAAAATGGGGAGGTGGTAAGGTAAGAAATCCAGTTTAGGCAGAAAGTAGTTTTAGACAAAGGACAAAACACCACTTCCCATGGACTGCAATGAATTTTAAAGGGATGGAAAGTAGTGCAAGACCAATGATGAGTCTTACAGGAAATTGAGGAAACACTCAAGTGAGTGCTTCCTTTTCTCTGAAAATCTGGGGCTATCATCTGCTGAGAGAGAGGTGGAGAATTAGAGTATTTGAGATTTGTATGCTATTATATAAGAAACTGTATCCATTTTGCATTATAATAAAATGTATCTGTAAGTGGCATAATGTATTTTCAAATATAGCCCCCCATGGTAATAACCAAAACAAATAGTAGCCTAAAATTTATTATGATGATGTCATGATTTCACCCTAGGAAATAGCAGAAACTCTGAAAAGAAAAAAAAAAGTCTATAGAAGCCCTAAAAAAGTTACAATTCCATGGCAATGTCTATAAAGCAAATGACTTCAGTTACTGTTTGTTGTGAATGACCACACATACCATAGCAAATCTTTTCTGGCCATTAGAAGACACATGAAAAATAAATATGTGCTTCTTGATGGACTGAATAGAGCCAAGAGCCCAGCATATGAGTTCCGGGCCAACTTCAATATGGAGCCCATAGGTGTCTCTATGGCCCCAGCAAAGCTGGGCAGATCAATTCACTAACATATACAACGATTACCGACTTTTTTTGCTTCTCAACTTTTCTTTTGCTATTGTTTATAAGATATCATCCTTCTGGTCAAGCTAAACCGCAACTCCTAATTCCTCCGATTTCCTCCTTTTTTCCAACTCCCAATGTCAAATATCATGTTTCCGCTAAACAGCATTCAGTATTGCATTCCTGCAGCCATGTTTCTTATTTGCCACTTTTAAATTATCTTCCCAAAGTAGAAATAAATGAGTATAGGTTTGGATGTTATTTTACCTTTTTCTCTCACTTGATTCCTCTCAGTGCCTGGCATGTAGCTCTTCCTAAGTCCTTACTGCATGAATGATTGCAGTGTGTTAAAGATAATTTTACTTTATGAGAATTTTAATTACAAAACTGCATACTATTCTGAAACTAGTCTCATTTCCTTATGGAAATGTCTTAAAGCATATTACTTGAATACCTCTTATTATGCAGCCTGAAAAATAAAATATTGACCTGAGATTCCCGGTTTCAGATTGGGTCCCTATTTATAAGGAGTTATTCACATTTGACAAAATTAGATGAATAACATTCTTAGGGGAGTAACTAGGCTAACCTTTTCTTTTCTTTTTTCTACTGATGCCTCATAAAATATTTATGCTTTTTACCTTTGTTTGGTTTTAAAAAATCCACTGACAGGCATGCACCAAGTTCCCAAAGTTTTTAGTACTTTTCTAGCACCTTCTGGAGAAGACACATAGATGGCCAGATGATATAATCAATTTTAGAAATTTGTGAAATATGTTCCCCAGATTATAACAAGAGAAAAATTTATACAGAGATTGATATAAGAAAAAGAGANATATATATATATACATATCAGGGAGGTACCTGGGTGGCTTAGTCGGTTAAGCGTCCGACTTCAGCTAAGGTCATCATCTTGAGGTCTGTGAGTTCAAGCCCTGTCTCAGGCTCTGTGCTGACAGCCTGGAGCCTGTTTTGGATTCTATGTCTCCTTCTCTCTCTTTCCCTCCCCCACTAGTGTTCTGTCTCTCACAAATGAATAAACATTAAAAAATTAATATATATATATATATACACACATATCAAGAACTCTTTTAATGATGTGTGTGTGTGTGGTCACAGAGCACATGTATTTATAGGTAGGGAGCTGTATGATAAATTACATTCTAACTCTCATTAAATGAAAAACAAACTCTCGCCTTTCCTTTACAGAACTGTCAACATCACACTACTGGTGACTTCTGTGAACGATGTACTCTTGGATATTATGGAATTGTAAGGGGACTGCCAAATGACTGTCAGCAATGTGCCTGCCCTCTAATTTCTTCTAGCAACAAGTAAGATTGAGAAATATTACCAGATTTCCCAATCAGTAGCACCATCTGTGTAGCATACAGGCTTTCTATTTCTGTTTTTTTTTTTTCTGTGTAGACAAAATCTCAGTTTAAGACAGAATATTTTGGGGGCACCTGGTGGCTCAGTTGAGTGCCTAACTTCAGCTCAGGTCACAATCTTATGATTCGTGAGTTCGAGACCTGCTTCGGGCTCTGTGCTGACAGCTCGGAGCCTGGAGCCTGCTTTGGATTCTATGTCTCCCTGTCTCTGCCCCTCCCCTGCTGGTGCTCTCCCTCTCTCTCTTTCAAAAAACTGAATAAAACATAAAGAAAATTTAAAGAAGAGAATATTTTTAAACAATATAAAAACGTGACAAAAGTGGGCACATAGTCCTCCATGGTTTGTTTTTCCATTAAAACCCAGTCCCAACTAAATAATATGTATTGGTTAAAATTTAAATACTAATATTGACATAAGTTATGTTAATGACATAAATGATATATGTATACACATGCACAATTTTATACACTTTTATAAGGGTCTTGTATTTGCATGTAGTTCTGTCATAAACTCAGCTATGGGGAAGTGTTTCAGTGCATATCATCTCCCTTTGGAGAGAAGTATTAAGAAAATAGTTGAAAAAAATTGTTAAAGGAGGGTGACTTATTTTTATACTCTCAGAATCACAGCCCCTTTCTATTAAGATGGTCTGAGCTTGGTACCAGGGAAACATGGCCATAAGGGGAAACAAAAGCTAGACTATTTTATTTCAGTGTTGTCTGCACATTCTGCATTGGTTTATATATTGATAAAAAATCCTTTTTGTAAAGGCTGTCTATATTTTCTGCTAAGTGATTTATGGACTGCAGTCTCTACATGGTAGAACAGTGTTTTCTCTAAGAACTTGCTTTTGAAAAGAATGTGTGGCAGTTCGTTTAGAATTAGAATCCTGGACTCCGTATCTTGACTGCATAAAACCCACAAAACAACTTAGATAAAGAGAGGATTCCACCCGTGCTGACTCAGGTTTTTCTTCATCATTGGCCTTATATACATTCTGAAACATTTTCAGGTAAATTGACTCTCTTTCTTCTGCAAGCTCCTCTATTTTTGTTTAAAAGAATCACCAGTCTTTAATCAGATGTAAATTTTTAGGTAAGTGGGTTATTGATAAGGATAAAATACGTTCTTTTTGTTCACCCAAGCACCAACTGGTAGGTGTATGAAAAATAATATTATTTCTATTTTTCCTCTCTCTAATCTCCCTCTGATGACCAGATTTAAACAAAGAGAATGTTAATTATTTTATCATTTATTAAAAGAGAAAGTTAATTATTTTATTATTTATTAAAATGGGAGCCATTGGATTAGAAAAATTCAGTAATTGATAACTTCTTTGATGACAATCAAGTATAACATGTATTGAAAAGGCTCACAATAAAATGTCTTAAGAGAAGTCAACTTAAATGCAAAGAGAATTCAAAAGCACAAGACACCACCCTTGACTTTGGAAGCTTCAAGAACGTATTGGAAGAAGTAGTAACATTTATAACAGATCATGAATGGTGGATTGAAAGGTTTTTACTGGTGGAGATAGCATGAGATTATATGAACAAAAACTTAGAAAACAGAAAACACAGGCACGTTGAAGAACTAATAAGTAAGAAATTGGAGCGTGGGAGTTCAAATAGAATTCATAATTGCAGATGAAAATGAGTGAGGAGAATGGCGCCCATATTATAGAAATCCTTGAATACCAGTCTAAGAAATTACTATTTAATTGTCTATATAATGAAGAAACACTGCAAACTTTTAGTTAAAACAAACAAAAAAAAGGTTAATGCAATCAGTGCTACACTTTAGAAAGCCTGTTATGAGAGAGCTAAGTAAAATGATTTGAAAGAGGCAAAGAAAAAGGTGAAGCAATTAATAAGCTATTACACTAATTTAGACAAAAGATAATTAGAACCTGAAGGTAAGTAATAGTAAGAAGAAGGAAGATGAGGAGATAGATGGGAACAATGTTGAATGCAGCTCTACAGAACTAGTAGCTAATTAGATATGAGGGGTTCAGGCCAGTCAAGAGTTGAAGCCAAAGGTTTTGAGACAGGTTGACCTCAAAAATCGTAGTGCAATTAACTGAAATAGGGAGATCAGGAGAGCTACTGCCGAGGAAAGACAATTTATGTTCCAAATAGGTTAAAATTGATGTGAAAGATCTATCCGAATGGAAATATGCAAATAGCTACAGGAAATAGAAACATGAGAACTGGAAGGGCAGATGGAGGAAGAGATACATGAATAAATGAATTAAAATTGGATAAGATTTCCCAGGGTTATGTGACCCAAGGGGGAGCATGCGGAAAGAAGGAAAGACAGAATTAACCTACACTAGAGAAACCAGAAGGGAAAGAAGAGCCAAGACAGGAGCTGTCAGGGGGGCAAAGGAAGTAAGACCACATTGCAGTGGGCACCGTGGGAGAAAAGAGTAGATGCCCCTAATGGAGCCTGAGCACTTACAGCAGCAATTAACCATGAGGGTCATCGAGGAGTGTTGACAGTCCATAGTGGAAACAGACATTATGTTACAAGGATGTCAGTTTATCTCTAGGAAATTTCAAGGAGGAAAAGAAAGAGTGCTACCTTGATTGGTTAGCAGGATCAATAAAAATGTGTGTTTTATTGCTGTTTCTGTGGTTTATGTAATTCAAGTATATTTTTATGGAAAGTACCTTATAAGAATCAGAATGCCGAATCTTAGACACTAGTTCAGTGACTGTCAGATTTTATTAACTGCAAACACTATAAGAAATCATTTCTTTTTACATCATACCTTGGTGCACACACACACACAAAAAAACCCTTGTGTTTATATAATCTATATTTATAAACATATATCCAATAATTTTTCTCAATTTTATTCTGCATGATTAGAAGACATTTTAGTCAAAACCCACTAATATGATTTCCTGACCCACTAATATCACCACCTAAATCTTGCAACATTAATTGACAAAGCAAAGACCTGTGTATGGTAAGAAGAGAAGAGTTTAAATGCAAAGCAAAAAAACCAGCCAGGGCAAAGAAGAAAGGCATTTCTTCCTGAGATATAAAAATAGATTCTGAAATATAGATGGAGAATGCTGAGACACCTCTCTTCAATGACCTCCAACTGTGTAGCCAATGAAAAGTAGGGAGTATGGCATGGTGAATGGTTACTAACTCACTTCCACATATTAGTTTTTCAATATTTCTTACCAAAACAAATAGGACAAACTGTCAACCACTGTGACAGTGCAGCATTGCTCTGGGGTTTCTCACTGCCTACTCAGAGGAAGGTGAGGTATTTTTTTCAGCAGAGTAGAAGAAACCCTCTACCCTCTACAATCTGACCACCTTTCCAGGTGAATGCCCTCTCCTCCCTTCTACAATGATGCTACATTTGAGTCTCTTGCTCCTTGCCAAGCATGCCAACAATTTTTGCCAGACAGAGAAAGAAAAAAAATGATATTGCTTTCCTTATAATGTGTGGGATTAAAAAATAAATAACTCATAGAGTGTAGAGAGGTGGTTACCAGGGGGTGGGAGGGGTGGGAGATTGGGAGAGCTAGTTAAAGTATACAAATTTCCAGTTATAAGATGAATGAAGTCTAAGGATCTAATATATAACAGGGTAACTATAGTTGATAATAATTTATTGTATAATTGAAACTTGTGAAGTAAATAGAACCTGTGTTCTCACCAAAAGAAAGAAAGGTAAATATGTGAGGTGATAGATGTGTTAATTAATTTTACATATATGTATATCAAATCATCACATGCACACTTTAATTACATCACAACTTTTTTCATTTGCCCGTTATACTGTGATAAAGCTGAACAAAACACAAGTAGATGTAGAACATAATATCAGACAGTGAAAGTGCTACCGGGGAAAATAAAGCAGCCTTAGTGATTTGAGATACTTGCATATTATTGAGATGGAAACGACTGGGGTCCCCTCTCAGACACGGTGCTCACGAAGGTCTTCATGAACAAATGAGGCTTGTGCAGAGACTTGAATGAAGTGATGGGGAGAGCCATGTGACTCCCTGGAGGAAGAGACGTCCAGCCAGAGGAAAAAGCCACTACACTGGCCTGGAGACTGGCCCATGCTTGGCAGACAGCAAGGGTCCAGGGCCACTGGAGCAGACTGAATGGTGTTAGGGGAAGGGTGACAAGAGAGGAGGCAGGAAAGCTCCGGTAGCTTGTGAAAGGCCCTAATGGCTAAATGTCTTCCAATGGCAAGAGGTGGCTTGGAACCGGGTAATGCAGTGATGTTACTGATGGTAGCAGCAGTTTCAGGTAGAATGTGTGTGGAATGTGAGAGAAAGGAGACAAGGTTGACTCTGTGGTTTCTGGAAGAACAAATAGAAGTGCAGAGTGACCTTGGATGAAATGGGGGGAATTACAGACGACCAGGGGTATTTTTTGGAGGTGGGGAACTCAGTTTTTGATTTGTTAGTGTAGATGCAAAGGTTTTCAGATGGAATGAGATCAATTTAAGGGAGAGAGGACAGGACAAGATAGGAGAAATCTGAAGACTGAACTGGGAGACACATAGAGAGGTCGAGGACATGATGTATAAGGGCCTCCACAAAGGAGACTGAAAAAGAACAATTGTTGAACAGAGTAAAAAGGAGAAGGGGGTGGTATCCAGGAAGCCAATTCATCTCTGTAGTGTCCACAAGAATGACATAGACTAGCAAACTCTAAATCTTAGAAACTCTATTGAGGCAAATTTGGAATTAGCAAACATAAGGAAATATAAAAGATAGCCACCCAAGAAAAAGCACAAGGATTTAAGAGTGGCCCTGCAGACAGTATGAGCATTGAGTGTAGATGATGGAGTTGTGAGCAGAAAGAATCAACTCTATCTTCAAGGAAGTTATGATTCCTACCCCCTCCTTCATGAAGTCCTTACATATGACATAGGGAAAGGCTTCAATCCACCATAATATCATAACCATAATATCATAACTCAAAAAAGTTTATATCAGCTATTCAAGGAGAACTATAACATCCTTTCATAGTAATTGAGACAGATCTATTACTGTAAATGAATATAATTTAATTACTGTTGGGTCTCTAAATTTTCAATTGAAATGTCTAAAAATTTGTTTCCAAGTATCTATCTATATTTCTAGATTTTATATTTCATATTTATATATATAGTAGATGATATTCATATAACTAATATATATGAGTTTGAAATGTGAAATAGAAGTTTGTGTGTGTGTGTGTGTGTGTGTGTGTGTGCATGTGTGTATGTGTACAGATGCATTCAGCATCAAGCTTTAGCTTAAAGAGCTAAAAGCTTGCCAGAATATGTCAATTACGTGTTTGTGGCTCTATTTTGTAAAGGCAAAAAATAAATTTGTTGGATAGAGTTTGTGAGTAGTAGATCAATTTGCTCACCTATTTTTCAAAGGTTAGAGTTTATTACTCATTCATGTACTATTGATTCAGTGCACTAGAAGATAGTTAAAATAGGGTCCAAATGGCACCGGACCAAAAGGAGTTGTGGCCCTGGTCTATACACTATATATCTTTTTCAGCATAAACTTCTTTAGGAGACCAAGAAAAAGAATAGAGTTTGCAGCATTACCATTTTGTAACAAACACACATATATAGTTTTCTTTCTAAGTTCCCAGTGCACCATGCAGTGTTATCTAGTGGGAATCCTCTACTTATCCTTGAAAGAAGTTTGTAACAACCTAAAATTACATGTTAGCACAGGTTAGTTTTCAACTCTTGTTAAGTATTTCTTTTGTAGGGTAAGATGATCAGAAATCCTGGCAAACCCTGACTCTGCTCCACCGGTGTGGACAGGGCAAGTTATATTAAGACCTACTTCATAGAAAAGATCACAAAATTGTCAGAAAATCTTACTCATTGTCATGCAGAGTGCTTTCCCTTCTTATGCTAAATCACCTTACTTTGTGTTTAAAAAAAATTTAGTTTGAAATCCATAGGTAAATTAGAAAAGGCACTCTTATTTTAAGTGAAATATTTATTCACACTTTATGTGTTCAAGGGCTAGTGGCAATTTGGGTCAAGTTTTCAGAAAAAAAAGTATATAGTTTTAGGACCATTGTTTTTTACTTGAAAAATATTCAGTAATACTTATTCTGCTATCAGACAAATGTGCACGAATTCTAGTCATATTTTTCTTTCAATTCATGGGAAATAAGACACTTTTACTGGATGTTTAATATGGTTACTAATGTTTATGGTTGTTGTATAATTATTAAAATTTCAGAATGTTTACATAGTCAGTGTGAGGCATTGTAAATTCATTAAAAACCCACCATATTTTTTGTTGACTATTATGGGTAGTGTTTAGTTGTGATAGCCTACCCTTGAATAAAAACTTATAAATAATTATAAACGCAGCATTTATAACCATCCCAAGTTAAGTTTCAATCATCTAGATAATGGATAGAATTACTTAAAATTATTTTTTTTTAATTTTTAATGCTTGTTCATTCTTGAGAGAGAGAGATAAAGCATGAGCAGGGAAGAGGTAGAGAGAGAGGGAGACACAGAATCCGAAGCAGGCTCCAGGCTCTGAGCTGTCAGTACAGAGCCCAATGCGGGACTTAAACCCACCAACCGTGAGATCATGAGCTGACCTGAAGTCAGCCACTTAATCGACTGAGCCACCCAGATGACCCATTAAAATTATTTTTTAATGTTTATTTATTTTTGAGACAAAGTGAAACAGAATGAGAGTGGGGGAGGGGCAGAGAAGAGGGAGACACAGAATCTGTAAAACGCTCCAGGCTCTGAGCTGTCAGCACAGAGCCCGACATGGGGCTGGAACCCATGAACCAAGAGATCATGACCTGACCCAAAGTCGGATGCTCAACCAACAGAGCCACCCAGGTGCCCCAAGAATTACTTAAATCTATGAAATAAATAGGTTAAAAGATTTTTTACTGTCTTTTTTTTTTTTTTTCTGATTCAGTTTCAGCCCTTCTTGTGTCATGGAAGGCCACGATGATTACCGCTGCACAGCCTGCCCACGTGGATACGAAGGCCAGTACTGTGAACGGTAGGAACAGTCATAAAACATAGAGATCATACAATCACAGGTCACAATAGAAAACTATCCCTTATATTCACAGTTTATTTTCATTTTCCCTAGTAGTTCATATGATTCCAAAACTATTTTTACTTTTATATCTATAGACTTTCTCCAAAGAAAGGTGTTTATTTCCATCTGAGGCTTTTTCAAAGATTCCAAATGATTTCACAATTACATAATTTATGTTTTAGTGTATACATATCTATATATCTATATTTAGTGTACATGTATATGTCTAGTGTGCACATATCTACACATATGCATATTATCAGCAGTTAACAGTAATAAAAAGCTGGTTACACATAATTCTTATCTTAATTCACTGGAAACTACTGGCTAACTCTTAACTGTGTTCATGTCACTGTTCTGAGCACTGTGGCACCATACCACCAAGTGCACACATAATTCATAATATAAGTGTAACGAGCATTCTTCATTAGAACAACACAAACAATAAAGTGTTATTTGGTTCTCTTTTCCAGTAAGCAAACCATATTATTTAAATGCTTCCTCTCATCTTATTTTTTTAAGCTTTTTAAAAAGTTTTTATTTAAATTCCAGGTAGTTAACCTACAGCGTAATATTAATTTGAGGTGTACAAATTAGTGACCCAATACTTAGATACAACACCCGTTGCTTATCACAAGTGGATTCCTTAAACCCCGTCATCTATTAACCCATCCCCCCACCCACCTCCCCTCTGGTTCACCATATTTTTTTTCTTATAGAATCTGATAATGTATTTATGTAGCTATTAAATAGAATACTAACTATAATACAAATGGTAAATTAAGAACCAATTAACCAATTTCTTGTGTAAATTAAGAAACAATTTCAGACTGTCTAGTTAGGTTGTAATTAGTACCTTCTGGGTCCATATTTTCCATAAGATCTTGGATATTGAAGCTTATCACAACCACTTTTAGTATGTTTTAGGTATTATCTCCAAAGTAACTAATATTAACTACCTTATACACACGTGATAATTTGCATTAATTGATACCAATATAAAGCTTTTATTCATGGACATGGGCTAGCTTTACCAACTTAGCTAGGACCCATTTTCTCATCTGTAGTATCAGAATAGCTTATGTTCTACTCACTTTACACTAAAATTGTGAAGATCAGATGTGTAGAGGATACTGTTGGTGCCCTGCCTCCATGCCTACATGGAAACCTCATCTCCCATAAGAGGGGCAAAAATGATTAAGAATTTACCCCACGTTCCTCCAGTGGCCCATAGCCAATGACTAGTGTGGGAGTACAGAATCCAGATGCTTATGCTTATGCTTATAGTTATTCCAGAGCTTTCTGTGGAATTAGGCTAATTCCTAATACCCTTGTTTCCTTTCTTTTCTGTGTCTTGCTTGACCCACTCCTTTGCTGGTTTCTTCTAGGAACACTTCCTTAAATTGTCAATCTCTTTGCAAATATAAACTGATATTAATTAATTAAATCATCACTCATTTAAATGCTTTCTTTTGGGGGTGCCTGGTTGGCTCAGTAGGTTGAGCATTTGACTCAATTTTGGCTTGGGTCATGATACCTGAGTTGTGAGATGGAGCCCCACATTGGGCTCTGCACTGAAAATGGAGCATATTTAAGATTCTCTCTCATTCTCTCTCTGTCTCTCTCCCTCTGCCCCTCTCCTCTGCTCATGCTCTCTCTCTCAAAGAAAAAAAAATTATGGGACACCTGGGTGGGTGGCTCAGTTGGTTAAGCATCCAGTTGCTGGTTTCAGCCCAGGTCATGATCTCATGGTTCATGAGATTGAGCTCCATGTCAAGCTCTGGGCTGACAGTGTAGCCTGAATTCTCTCTCTCCTTATCTTTCTCTGCCCCTTCCCTGATCTTGCTCACACTCTCTCTCTCAAAAATAAATAAACTTAAAAACATCTTCAAATTTAAAAAAATTAAAAAATAAAAGTCTTTTTATATAACCAGCAATGGTTGTGTTAATAATGCAAATAATAGATAACGAAATAATTACAAACCTAAATTTTATAAATTCCAGTGAAGCTTCTACAAGGTTGCAAAATATATTTCCAAATACTTCTATATGCGATAACTCTAAACAGAATCTCCACTAGTTATATACATATATAGATATGTATATAGTACATTCACAACTTCCATGCCAATAGAAATTAACAACTAAATAATTCAAAGCAATACAAAATCCAAAAATATTTCTATTTGTTTGGAGATACGTATAACATTTGACTATATATATTTGTAATACCCACCAGTATGCTTTGGTATTCATGGTTAGGCTAATATTGATTTCATGTCCTTGTAAATATGAGTAGAATGATGACTAGAAGCATCCCTGGACACCAAGGGTATTATCTGTGGTAATTTATAAAAAAAAGAATGTTCAATAGTATACTACATTTATAAATTGGAGTTACCATTATCTATGAAAGCATGTATACAGAAAAGACTGTAAGGGTGCCCTGAAATGACAATTACTGTCATAAGGCAAAGTGATTATAGAAAATTTATTATTTTAATATCCATTAATATTTAGTCAATAGGAGTTGACAGTTCAGATAGTATACTATCAGAAGTGAATGGCTTGAATTTTTTTCACAGTCTCAAATGTTGTTACAGCTTTTCATTCATCATCTCTAACATAAATGATCAAGTTATATTTCCCTGAAAAATTGCTTTTATTCAGCTAAATTAAACCAAAGGTCTTGCTTAAATTTTTATTGTAACTTTCCAAAAAAATTTGTTCCACTTCTGAGAGTTTCTTAAATCATTTGAATCACCTTATGACCTGCCTAAGCTCATCAGCTCAGGTCTAAAATTGCTTATATGTCTTGAATGTTCATGTAATATAGAAACCCCTCCCTGTGTTTTATCTTTGGTATTTCTGTAATAAATTCTTTGAGCCTTTAATCAATCTGGAACTGCTTAGAGTAGAATTCTTATACCTGCAAATGGTAAGAAATCATTTAAGTGGACTTACTTAAATAGTACTTTTATGGAGCATTTACAATCTTGCATTGAAAATAAAATAACAATTAAAACTAAAATCTAGAAAAGCCTTGTTATAGATACCTTTTCTTTTTTTGCTTTGCCTTTTCTAATCAGCATGAGATAAATTAACACTCAGAATCAACTGTGCAAATTTCCACACTCCCAGGCCACTGAAGATACTTCAGGATTGTCTGCCTAATTAATGTTCATAATTTTTGGCTTTAGCCTCCTACTGTCTCTCAACTTCCTCCCATTCTTGTCTCTGCAACGAAAACTCTGGGTGTTGATTATATTAGCTGACCATATATTTATTGTCCAAACTGGAAGACTTTAAAGAGAGACAGGAAGTGGGTTTTTTTAAATTAAATCAGGGCAAAAGTTATGTGTTACCCATACTGGTTGACCCAGGGCATATGGTCTTAGAGAGCATCTCATACTCAGGTGAATGGATGTATGAATGGGTGGAATAGTCCATGACTGATTTCATTTGGGGTTCATCCAGTTGGATTTTCTTTCTAATTTCTCAAATTAGTGTTATTTCTTTTATTTGCATAACATTAACCCACTTTCTTTTATATATAATGAAAAATCCATCTTAAGAAAGATGTGATAGAAAAACCAGTAAAGCTAAATAGAAAGTCTAGTAGTTTATTGCCACTTACTTCATTTTGCTCATTAATAAAATTAGTGGGTTGAATATTTGGTCATTTTCATCTTAAATACAAGAGTCTTGGAAAGCCCAGATGTCAATGTTTCTAATTTAAGAAGAAGGCTTCAAAACAATCTTTATGACCTACAGCAATGGTGGGCAAACTGGCCCACAAAATTTGGCCCGTTGCCTAATTCTGTATGGCACTGTAAGCTAAGAATGTCGTTACAGGCAAACATTTACAATTAATACGATGATGGGAGGCACTAACTTTGAGCCCTAGTTAGGTAAACTTGAAACCTTACTAAGAGCTTCGTTTTTCTCATTGGTAGGTTGATTTCACATTAATAGATTAGTATTGCAAAATAATTTGTAGTGTATTATTATTATCATTTTGTTTTGTGTTCCATCAACCAACCAAAAAAATGTTTGCGAATGTATTTCTTTCTCTCTGAATGATTTTGATTTTGCATCTTGATCTGTAAAAGCCTAAAATATGTACTGTCTGGTTCTTTGCAGGAAAAGTTTGCTGGCTCCTGATCTATTGACTCTTGGTATCAGTTTTGATTCATCCAATGCAACCCAAACACAATTCAGAGATGGGACTTACTATTAATCTGTTCTGCTTTCTCACTATTGAAATCCAGGTGTGCCCCTGGCTATACCGGCAGCCCCAGCAGCCCTGGAGGTTCCTGCCAAGAATGTGAGTGTGACCCCCATGGCTCGCTGCCTGTCCCCTGTGACCCTATCACAGGGCTCTGCACGTGCCGACCTGGAGCCACAGGGCCGAAGTGTGACGGCTGCAAGCACTGGCATGCACGCGAGGGCGCGGAGTGTGTGTGTACGTATACTAACTCTGCCATTAGTTCTGGGGGCCTTCGGTCCCTTGCTGTCTCGTTTCCAAGGAGAAAGACTGACTCTTTTTTTTTCTTTTCTGCGATAGCTAATGCTATTCTTCATTCTTTCTGACACTATCTACCTTACGCTGTTTGCCTGCTGTTTTTGTCTCTATCCCACTGAGCCAAGACAGCTGAGAAAATCCTCAGCAGCCTGTAGTCAGTTACGGGAAGACGTACAACAAAGCTCCCGGAGGCGTATTTTATTTGATTTTGTCCATCCATCTGGGAGTTTGCAGTTTTACATAAGGTTGGCACAGCCTTTGTGACAGATTAGAGATCTGGGTTCATTTCATTTTTCAGAATCCTCCTGAATTGGTAATAGGCTGGACAGACACTTTAGGCCTTGAATTACTACTGACTTTTCTTTCCTAGCTTGTGGAGAAATCCATGGGCATACTGCTTCATAACTTTCTCTTGAACTGCAGATCCTGGAAGCGGTGACAGTGAATGAGTATTTTTACTCATAGGTATAGTAAATGGAGAACAGTTTGCTCTCTTTTTTTTTTATAACTGCTACTGAATTCAGTGATGCCATACAGAAAGTGCATTGAATATCAGTGCTAAATATAATAGATTATGTCAGATATAATCTAAAATTAAATTATTGATAAATTTAGGGAGGGACTGTTATGTTATTATTTGCCTTAAGGGAATTTACATTAGTGGTCTGAATTATTTTTTAAAAAAATAGAATGTAAAATTTTGAGTCGCTGTTATTTCAATACTTACCTATTTTAGTGTACTTATGCATGCCACTATTTCTGGTTTTAACATCTCATGTGTGTCTAAATCTTGATAGTGTTTTAATTAAAATTTTTGTTTGTGCTCCAGTTTTATAGGAATTTTCTTAAAAGCTAAGGCTGGCTGGCATGTATGTATGTATGTATGGTTTTGAAGTATAATTAACATACAATGTTATATTAGTTTCAAGTGAACAGCATATTGATTCATCACTACTGTACATTTCTCGTGGTCACCATTAGCATAGTCACTATCTGTCACCAAACAGTGTTGTTGAATATTATTTACTATATTCTCTATGCTATGCTTTCCACCCCCATGACTTACTTATTTTATAATTAAAAGTTTGTACCCTGTAATCCCCTTAATCTATTTCACACATTCCCCTACAACCTGTCTGCCCATTATCAGTTTATTCGTATGTAAGAGTTTGATTTTTTGGTTTGTTACATTTCTTAGATTCCACTTATAAGTGAAATCTTATGGTATTTGGCTTTCTCTGTCTGACATATTTCATTTAGCTCAGTACCCTCTAGGTCCATCCATGTAGTTACAAATGGCAAGATTTCATTCTTCTTTATGGCTGAATAGTGTTCTACTGTGTCTATATACCACACCTTCTTGACACATTTATCTATCAATAGACATAGAGTTGCATATATGTTTTGAATTAGTATTTTCATTTTCTTTGGCTAAATACCCAGTGGTAGAATTACTAGATCATATGGTATCTCTATTTTAAATTTTCGAGGAACCTCAATTCTGTTTTCCACAGTGACTATAACGTTTTACATTCCCACCAACAAAGAACAACAATTCCTTTATCTCTGCATCCTCCCCAATAATTATTTGTTATTTTTTTGCCTTTTTTATTCTAGCCATTCTGACAGGTATAAGGTGATATCTCATCTTGGTTTTGATTTGCATATCCCTGATTAGTAATGTTGAGCAGCTTTTCATGTATCTGTTCACCATCTGTAGGTCCTCTTTGGAAGAATGTCTACTCAGATCCTCTGTTGATTTTTTTTTAATTTTTTAATGCTTTATTTATTTTTGAGAGAGAGAGATAGAGACAGCGTGAGCAGGGGAGGGCCAGAGAGAGGGAGACACAGAATCCGAAGCAGGCTCCAGGCTCTGAGCTGTCAGCACAGGGCCCGACGCGGGGCTCGAACCCACGAACCATGAGATCATGACCTGAGCCAAAGTTGAATGCCCAACTGACTGAGCCACCTAGGTGCCCCATCTCTGTTAACTTTTAATTGGATTGTTTGGTTTTTTACTGTTGAGTGTAGAAGTATTTTTTGTATGTTTTGTATATTAGCTTCTTCTCAGATATATCACTTGGAAATATCTTCTCCCATTTAGTAGGTTGTCTTTTAGTTTGGTTGGTTGTTTCCTTTGATGTGCGAAAGCTTTTTATTTTGGTGTAATCCCAACAGTTTATCTTTTCTTTTGTTTACCTTGCCTGAAAAGACATATCTAGAAAATGTTGCTAAGGCCAGTGTCAAAGAAGTAATGCTTATATCTTCCTCAAGGAATTTTATGGTTTCAGATATCACAGATAGGTCTTTAATCCATTTCGAGTTTATTTTTCTGTATGATACAAGAAAGTGGTCCAGTTTTATTCTTTTCCTTGTAGCTATCCAGTTTTACCAACAGCAGTTGTTGAATATACTGTCTTTCCCCCATTTTATAGTTTTGCCTTCTTTGTTGTTGATTAATTCACTATATAAGCCTGTCATTTTCTTTGGACTCTTTATTCTGTTCCATTGATCTATGTGTCTGTTGTGCCAGATAATACTGTTTTGATTACTACAGCTTTTGGTATATCTTGATATCTAAGATTGTGATATGTCTAGCTTTGTTCTTCCTTCTCAAGATTGCTTGGGCTATTTGGAGTCTTTTGTAGTTCCATGAAAATTTTAGTATAATTTGTTCTATTTCTGTGAAAAATGCTATTGGTATTTTGATATGGATTTCATCAAATCTGATTGTCTTGGGTAGTACAGACATTTTAATAATATTAATTTTTCCAGTCCATGAGCATGGGGGTGTCTTCCAATTTGTGTCATCTTAAATTTCTTTCATCAGTGTTTTAGAATACAGGTCTTTCACCTCCTTAAGTTTATGCCCATATATTTTATTATATTTGGTGAAATTGTAAGTGAGATTACTTTCTTATTACTTCATTATTAGTGCATAGAAATGCAACTGATTGGAGCACCTGGGTGGCTCAGTTGGTTGGGCGTCCAACTTTGGCTCAGGTCATGATGTTGTGGTCCGTGAGTTCGAGCCCCATAACGGGCTCTATGCTGACAGCTCAGAGCCTGGAGCCTACTTCAGATTTGTGTCTCTCTCTCTCTCTGCTGCTCTGCTCTGTCTCTCTCTGTCTCTCAAAAATAAATAAACATATAAAAGGAAAAATAAAGAAATGCAACTGATTTATATTTATATATATTAATTTTGTACCCAGGAAATTTACTGAGTTTATTTGTCAGTACTAACAGTTTTTTGGTGGAGCCTTTAAGGTTTTCTATGTATAGTATCATGTCAATCTGCAAGTAGTGACAGTTTTACTTCCTTCTTATCAATGGCTGCCTTTTGTCTTCTTCTTGTCTCATTGTTATTAGCTAGGACGTCTGACACTATGTTGAATGAAAAGTGGTGACTGTGGACATCTTTGTTCCTGATATTAAGGGAAAGTTCTCAGTTTTTCACCATTGAGTATGAATAACTGTTGGTTTTTTTATGTTGAGCTTTTATTATGTTGAGGCATATTCTCACTAAATGTACTTTGTTGAGAGTTTTTATTATGAGTGGATATTGTATTTTGTCAAATGCTTTTTCTGCATATATTGGAATGATCATGTGTCTTTTTTCCCTTTATCTTATAATGTGATATCTTATACTGATTTTTAAAATAATTTTTTAATATTTATTTATTTGTTCGGTAGGAGGGGCAGAATGGAAAGGAGAGTATCCCAACCAGGCTTTCTGCTGTCAGCACTCAGCCCAACATGGGACTTGGTTTCACAAATCATCAAATCATGACATGAGCCAAAATCAAAAGTCAGACACTTAACCAACTGAGCCACCCAGGCACCCATATACTGATTCAGTTTTGGATATTGCGTCCCTGGAATAACTCTCACTTGAATTATTTTTTAATGGGTTGTTGATTTTAGTTTGGTAATATTTTGTTGAGAATTTTTACATTCTATTATCATCAGAGATATTGACCTGCTTTTCTCTTTTCTTTGTATCTTTGTCTGGTTTTGGTATCAGGTTAATTTAGTACTGGCCACATAGAATAAATTTGGAAGTTTTCCTTTCTCTTCTATTTTTTGGAATACTGTGAGGAGAATAGGTATTTATTCTTCTTTAAATGTTTGGTAGATTTGTGTAGCCATCTGGTCTTGGATTTTTGTTTTGGGGGACTTTACTAATTCAATTTGATTACTTAGAATTGGCCTATTCATGGGGCGCCTGGGTGGCTTAGTCGGTTAAGTGTCCGACTTTCGCTTAGGTCATGATCTCGCGGTTCGTGGGTTCGAGCCCCGCGTCGGGCTCTGCTGACTGCCAGCTCAGAGCCTGGAGCCTGTTTCAGAGTCTGTCACTCCCTCTCTCTCTGACCCTCTCCTGCTCACGCTGTCTTTCTCTCTCCTAGAAATAAATAAAAAAAATTTAAAAAAAAATTTAGAATTGGTCTATTCATATTTTCTATATCTTCCTGATTTACTTTTGGAAGATTATAGGTTTATAGGAAATTAACCATTTCTTTCAGATTGCCTCAATTTGTTGACATACTTTTTCATAGTATTCTCTTATAACTTCTCTGGAGTCAGTTGTTATTTATCCTCTTTCATTTCTGATTTTATTTATTTGAATCCTTTCTTCTTTTCTTGATGAATCTGTCTAAAGTCTTTTCAATTTTGTTTATCTTTTTAAAGAACAAGCTCTTAATTTCATTGATCATTTTTATTGTTTTTCTTCAGTCTCTACTTCATTTATTTCTGTTTTAATCTTTATTATTTCCTTTCTTCTACTAGCTTTGGATTTTGTTTTTTCTTCTTTATCTAGCTCTTTTCAATGTAAGGTGATGTTGTTAATTTAAGATTTTTCTTGTGACCTGAGGTAGGCCTGTATTGCTGGAAACCTCCTTCTTAGAACTGCCTCTGCTGCATTCCAAGGAATTTGTACCATGTGTTTTATTTTTATATGTTTCCATCTATTTTCGTATTTTTTCTTTGATTTCTTCATTGACCAATTTATTGTTTAGTCTCCTGGTATTAAAGCTGGCTTCTAAAATATACCAAAAGGGGCACCTGAGTGGTTCAGTTTGGTTAAGTATCTGACTTCTGCTCAGGTAATGATCTTGCAGTTTGTGAGTTTGAGCCCTGCATCAGACTCTGTACTGACAGTCAGAGCCTGGAGTCTGCTTGTGATTCTGTGATTCCCTCTCTCTGCCCTTCCCCTGCGCTCGCTCTCTCTTTCTCTCTCTCTCAAAAATTAACATTAAAAAATTTTTAAAAAATAAAATAAAATATGCCAAAAAAGGTAAACACTGGTTACGTTTAGGGACATAGGTTTTTAATTGCTTTTTCAATGCATTTCAAACATGAAATTGTATCACATTTAAAATAAACATAAATTTCAAGGCTGAAGGGAGGGAAAGATAAAGTGTAACATATAAGATACATGCACATTATCATATTCAGTTATTGATTATATACAAATACATTCTTTTCAAGTATAATGACATATTTTAATAATAATTGAAGCCAACTTCTAATGTAATTGAGTTAGTTTTAATATATTGTGATATATTTAACTAAATAATATATAGATGCTCCAAATATAAACACTAATGTAAACAGTTCTTGAGTTTTAAATTATAATTTTCTGTTATTTCAAAAAATTTTTCAATTTATTTATTTATTTTGAGAGAGAGAGAGAGAATAGTGTGCATGCACACACGAGTGAGTGGGGGGTAGGAGGCAAAGGGAAAGAGAATCCCAAGCGGTCTCTGTTCTGTCAGTGTGGAACATGAGGCTCCAACCCACAAACCATGAGATCATGACCTAAGCCGAAATCAAGAGTCAGACACCTAACTAAATCACCCACATATCCCTAAATCATCGATTTTCTTAATTATCCAGAAGTAAACTTGAAAGATAAAGATCACATTTGGGGCACCTGGGTGGCTCAGTCGGTTAAGCGTCCGACTTCAGCTCAGTCATGATCTACGGTTCATGGGTTCGAGCCCCGTGTAGGGCTCTGTGCTGACAGCTAGATCAGAGCCTAGAGGCTGTTTCAGATTCTGTATCTCCCTCTCTCTCTGACCTTCCCCTGCTCACGCTGTCTCACTCTCTCTCTCAGAAATAAATATAACATTAAATTTTTTTTTAAAAATAAAGATCACATTTGATGTTAAGCACAAAAATTACAGTAATACATTAAAGTCTGTAAAAGATAAAATAATGGGATTATTTTCTGAACATTTAAAGGGAATTGTCATTCTGCCATTAACAACAGTGGCTCTATTTTCTTATTCTGTTGGTGATTAATACTTTATATACATTTAAGTAAATTTATAAGAAAACTCAACTCATTTTTTTTTCTTTCACATCAGTGCATTTCAAATCTCCCAGGGTCCCATGTGGTAACAGAAGTGCCAGTACTTCAGTTAGAGTTACATTAGCCTTATAGTGTTCATTTGCATTATTCTTGTCCCACAGAGAATTGTATTTCCCATTGCTCTACATGATATTCAGTTCAATTGCTGTGTCCAGGGAATTTTAATATTCTTCTGGAGATTAACTAATAGTGATGTCTTTCTCGTATCAAAGAAATGTTAAGTTATGGGGATTTTTTTTTTATAGATAGACACCTTTTCTTAAGTGTTTATAATTATTTTATAAACAAATGAAATATTTCTTTTATATTTTAAGATTTTTATAAATGCTGTGTAGATTGTCCTTATGTTGCTCTTAAACATTAGCGATTTCGATTTCTAGAAATGTTTACTCTTTACCCTATTAGTTTAACTGTAAGGATTGTTACATAGAATATCTTTAGACTTTTCTTCTTTTCTCATATTTAAAAATTTTCCCTGTTGTGAAAAAATATGCCATGCTTCTATTATGTTGGCCTTTTCCAGGACTCAGTTTCTACTAGTAGTTTTGAGATGAGATAATTAATCAAGACACAAATAAGGACATAGCTGACTTCTCTTCAAATCTCTTTTTAATATCTTTCTATATCCTTAAGCTAAATCAGAGCAAGAAACCAAAGAATGATTCACCGGCATCTTTGATGCACAGGGCCTGTTTATCATATGTGATTACAGTGGGATTTTATAAGGCCTGTGAGTGGGAGTGGATGAAGGTAGCTCGGTTTGGGTTAGAGGAAATGGATATAGCAAGAGAAATGTCTTCTGAGAAAAATCTCTTCTGAGCTTAGAGCCCATGTTATCTTGATGAAGAAAGGAGATAACGTGGTGCTGTTAACATGATACAGACTATAAAAAATAACTTGTTTTTCCTATTAGATAATAAATTAGCACTCAGGTGAGTAGCACTCATTAGGTAGTTAATTTTGTTAATTTTCTAGAAAACATAATTTCATTTGGCCCCATTGTGGACTTGTATATTAAAAAAAAAAAAAGAAAAAAGCACAATAAATGACCCGGGCATGACATTGCATTATCTTAAGCGAGCTGCATATTGATGGGAAGAGTCTATATACTCACTGTACAGTTAGTTACACAATTAATTTATTTAACAAAGGCTATAAAATTGTGCTGTAGAGATTGTACAACACAGCAAATTAAGAAATCATGGACAAACTTCCTTGGAGCACCTAAGTCCCTAGAATAGACGTGTAGCTGCCATGGATAATTGGCAGTGAGCAAGCTAGAATTTTTTTGGGATCCAAAATGGTGAATTTCTCGTAGGACACAGGCCTTTTGTACGTGGAATTTCCATTACTGTCATGAGGAATTTACACCAATAATCTGTGTCCCTAATAGTAAATATTTAGACAGCAGAGTCTCTCATAGGGAGCCAAATTCAACCCTCCAAGGATATCAACCTCACCAATCAGAGTCAGTGCCTGGGCATATATAACCAATACATATGCCTTCAGATTCTAGTCATTCTCCAAAGCCCCCTTCTGTACACATGGTTCATCATAATAGTAATTCCTTAAAGGTTCACCTGCATTGGGAGTTTACCACCTGCCAGACACTATATTATATGCTTTTCTTTTAATTATTGTACCATCCCTATATTATGATAACAAAATTAATTTAGGTGATTCAAGTGACTTTTTAAAGATTCAGTGACTTTTCAGTACACCCATGATTTGAAACTAGGTCTGTCTTGCAAATCTGACTTTTCCTTTATACTTACTGTCAATGTGAGGCATGGAAAGCAAACCTGGGGTTCCCAGTATATTCAACATTAATTAATTCAATTCTTGATTCATTTACTTCTTGAGCCTAGAGCCTCAAGAAAGAATAAAGATAAAATGTGCTAACAATGAAAAATTATATATATATATTATATATATATATATATAATGGCAATATGTACGTATTTTCAATATGTACATAGCTCTTTCTTCCTAACTGTTGAGACTCTCTCTTCTAAGATTTAAAACATTATGATAGTTATGTGGCAGTTATGATAGATTTTTATTCATCAGAGATTGTCACATGGAGTCCTGCCTTCTATGAAAGTGAAAAACACACTAGCTGCATGCTCAGATAACTTTCAGGACCCTTTTATTTTTTTCCAATAGGAATAATTTGGGATGACTCTACAGTTATATTCTTCCCTTACACATGTCGGTGAGTTCTGAACACACATTTTGTCAGACTTTCCAAACCAGAATGGACTTCTCCTTATACGTTGGGTTAATACAAATCCAACCTCCTCTTCCAACTCTCATTCACAATTTACATATCATGTTATAAAATGAGAACAACTGCCTGCCTTTCTGAAATTTGAGAATGAGCAAGAAAGACATTGTACTATGAATCACAAGACTTGGATTTGTTTATGTCCTGTTTTCTACAGATCAGGAGTTAACACAGAACAACTCATGTGGTGTTTAAAATAGATTATGAGTGGCATAGTAAAATATATTACTCTTATAGAGAACAGATATTAAAATAAGGAGCTGCTGGCAAGATGTTATTCTATAAAGAGTGCCTGAAATAGCATTTTATAAATATCAAATTGATGCTTCCTATGTTTATTCATTCCATATGAGATATTTAGGAATATAAGACCTTTATTATTTATAGTCACAATTTATCTAAAATATAACATTTAAGATGAGGCTATGCTTACCAGTGTTGCAAAAGCAATCATAAAATGTGTTTTTTTTTACCTGCAACCTAAGGTGTAAACCTAGCTAAATGTGATAAGCACACCTTAGTTCTGTAGAATATATAGCTTTCAGCCACTTGGTGAAAGCTAAGCTCTGAAGTTTTATCCTCCCTTGACACTGATCTGCAGAGGTGGTCAAGATTGTTGTTTTTAATATGCAGTTGCCAGCAAGGATCTCATCACGATAATGCAGGGGCCCATATATTATCACTACAGCACCGCTGCCCTCCTCTAACCAGAGATGATTGCTAATGGCAATTATTACTCCCTATAAATGAGAACAGGATCAAAATAGTGAAACAGGGTGGATCACTATGAAGAAAATGAGACATTCCCTAATAAACGATGTTGAGAAAACATCTGTTGACTTCCAGATGCTACTTAGTGAGTTAAGGCTTTGCTTGTGGGACATGTGATCACCCCCCATCCTAGCCCCTGAAATGCCATCTTCTTTCTGCTCCCACTCAGTTCCCAAGTATGCTTCCTTTTCAAAGGCCAGTATGTTTTCCACATACTCCTGTAGTTTCCTACAGCTCTAAACTATGGCATGTTCAAATCAAGAAATCATGGAATCTATAAAAGCAACTTCTGTTCATCCTCTTTGTACTTTATCTGCATCTGTTTTGTTAATAGAAGATACTTTGAGTCTGTTGTCAACCTCTTACTTAGCATAGGTCCAGGATTATGAGATTGTAGAACAGCAACTGTCACTCTGATTCTAGGTAATTTTCCTAGTTATTGGTGCTCAGTCTCAATGGTTTGCAGGTCATATTGAGAAAGCTGTGCTATTAAGGGAAGGAGTTTTGCTGTTGAACTTTCATATCCAGGAGGATGATCACTCTTTTATTTTCTGTCAGGCTTTATTTTAAGAGTAAACTCCATATGATTACAGTTTTCACTCTGCTAGATCCAAGCAGTTCATTGACCTCGAAGAACAATAAAACCATATGATCTTCAAATCAGAAGAAGTCTTATGAGACAGTCGAATTATCTTTTCTGTGGTGTCCCTGTAACAGACCGTCTCCTGATGCTAGGAAGCATATGCTGTCATGTGCTGTCATATGACTCTAGAAAGCTTGAACCCTGGCTGGCCACATGCAAGTTGTGTGACATCATTTAGTTAACTTTTCTAAATCTCATTTCATCATCAGTAAAATGGAAATAAGATACTGTATGTATATATGTGAAGTACCTACTCATAAGAGGTGCTGAATAAATTCTAGGCATTATTGTCATCCTGGTTATTATTTGACCATTTTTTTTCAAAAACATGATGTTTTGTGCAGCTTATCAGTTTCTGATGAAATATTTAGGTTAGGCTGAATTCCGGTTGTCTATAATTATCTCTAATTCTAGGCTCTTCAAGTCATTGAAAATGCCCTTTATGACCACCTTACATTTTTTTCCTGTAACTTTTCACATGGAAATATTTATGAACTCATAAATACAATGATTATGACTATTTTTCTCATCTTTTAAATGAGGATATTAATAGTACTTATTTCACAAAATTGCTCTGACAATTAAATGAGATAATGATGGCAAGAAAGAACATATTGCCTGCTATGTAGCAAATAATATATAAATAAAAGTTACTATCCCAATATTATTATACCACATACAAAACAGTTTCCTCTTCTTTTTGAAAAAAAAAAAAAAGAGCCATACTTGAGTCATACTGAACTTGTGTTTATATGTATATATACATATATACATATATAAATACATATACACACATTTATATATGTACATATACACACACATATATACACTTATGTACAGAATTTTTGAACATATATTAAATAAAATTTATGTATATTAAAAATTAAGTTAAAACTAAGATATAAAACGTATATTATATATCAAATATATAAATTATATACAATGTATAAAATAACTTGGTACCTGAACAAGTTCATCAGCCTCATCTAAAGCCTACAGAAACTTTTCCTTTATTCAAAGAAATAATAGGCAAAACAACCCCTTCTCCATCAGTTTAAAACCAAATTTTTATTTAGAAGATATTATTTCTCCATAATAATAACCCCTAGATATATGCCAGTCTAAAAGTTTCTTTTTGAAGAGGAAAGGGAAAAGAGAGAAGTATAAAACCCATATCCCCAGAATTATCAATGTAAAAGAGTTAAATTAAACCATGACTGTAAGTACACAGATTGTATCTTTTGTTAGCAATGTATATTTACTCATTTATCCCTATTTTATTAGAGCAGGCAATTTATGTCTCTTTAGCTAAAATTGGTTAATGGGTTTGGCCTTTTCAAAAATACTCCATGCACTCATTTCAGCTTTAGCTTCTTTGGTGTGGATGTAGTGTGTGAATATTTTGTGACAGTAAGCCGGTAGTTATTATGCATGGAGGACTCCAGTAGAAATGCAGTATTTTGTACTAATTGCTAACAGAACGATCTGTAATATCAGCTGTATGATTTGTCCCTTACATGTGCCCAGCTATAACGATCTGAATTTAGAACTGCATTTGTTAATATTAGACACAAATTTATCCTGACACTTTTATAGGCAAAGCCTCAGAAACATTTAGTCATGCAAAATATAATCATAGTCTTGAAATATTTGCTTTTGCTCCCAGGCAGTTTAGGCAGGATCTCACTTTATAACCTTATCTCTTGCTGAATAGAATGGTTTGAAGAGGTTCTTTGAGGGTCCTGATTATAAGATAGGTGTTAATTTACACTGAGTAGTTACCGCTCCCTTATTAAAGAACAATTGTTTACATAATGTGAATATTCCATGTCTCCATACACTCTTCAAAGCTTCCCTCCCATAGTGAATTAAATGTGGTTTTAATTTGCATCCCATTTTTAGTGTTTGTCGCCAGACATTTCAGACTTTTTCAGGGCAAATAAAAGTAGCTTGTGGTATAAGTAAAATATTTTGTGTCAGGATGAAATAGCAAACCATTATGTAAAAGGTGCATGTTCCCATGTGTTTATCTTATAACTGCATGAACTAGACTTATATAGAAGCTGTGAAAAAATCCCCATGGCTGTCATACCCATAAGTCTTTCTGACCCATTTGGACAGATGTTAGTATATTACTTGGAGCATACCATAAAACTTACCTCTCACTTATGGAAATGTGCTCATACTTTGTTCCCCAAAAAGCAAATGCAGAGACCATAAGACATGGGATAATAATAGACCTTTGGACACAGAGACATAGAATGGAATGTATGAATCCTTGAAAGAGCAATTAAATACATTTTCATTTCAACAACCGAAGATAAGGAACCAAAACAGATGGTCAGGGGCTAGAATAAATGAGAGAAAAATCAGTATTTATCATGCCTCTTGGCATTCTAGCTCACCAATTTACTCTGTAGTGTATTACAGTAAATCAGATCTAGTTCTGCATTCCCATGCTTGATTTATTCTTGTATGAAGTGAACACTGAGAAAACACTTCCCTGGAAATTTCTGGAGTCATCAGTGAGGAGCCTCTAGCCACACTATTATCAGTGAATTGACTCAATTTCTTCTTGGAAATAGGAAGGTTATCAATTATAATACATTAGAGGAAGGGTTAGCAAAAGATTCCTGAAGAACACACAGCCCTAAAAAACATGGTGAGACATCCTATTATGAAGTATCTTTCATAATCTTGAAAGTGAAAAAGAGTAAATTGTTTGCTTACGTCCTGGGAACATCTGCCCCAAATCCATCTTCACTAGAAGTTGAATGGAACTTTATAACAATGAGGAACTTGGCCTCAGTGGGAAAGGAACCTCTGTATTCTTCATAACTCTTAATAAAATTCAGAATTTTTACTAATATTTGTTTTTAGCCTGTGTATTTCAATTTGTAAGTCCCTGATCTGAATTTGAACTCTAAATCACACTTGGCAGAACTTGGGAAAGAGTACCAGTTGTGTATTGCTGCCATTCCAAAATCCAGTAGCTTAAAGCAACAACTGTATAAATATATCCTCAGGTTTCTGTAGATTGGCAATTTGGGCCGGGCCCCAGGGGTAGTAGTTTTGTTGCCATGCTGGGGGATCTCATTCACATGATGGGTCCACAGCCCGAATGGTGGGGCCTGCCTTTCTCTTTCCCACAGCTGCCTCTATTCCTCAAGAAGGCTCATCTGGGATTATTCATAAGGCTGCAGGGTTCCAAGAATATGAAAACAGAAAATGCTGAACCCCTTGAAGCTGAGGCTCAAGAGACATAGTATTCCTCTGACACCCTCTTTGGGTCAGACTGTGACATAAATCCAACCCAAACTCAAGGGGAGAGAAATAGACCCTACCTCATAACATGAGAACAGGAAAGAAGTGGTGGCCATTTTTAATCCACCCCAGAATTGAGCATTGCTTTTATCTGGTCAGTAACCCATCTGTGTTGTTTCTTTCTTAAGAAGATTTTATACATATATTTTTTTTTCTTTCCCTTCCTCCAGCCCAATAACTCTTTCCTGGGTCAAAGTTGAATTACTTTGAAAGATAAAGAACTTGAATTATTTTCTGCAGGCATCATAACAACCATCTCCTGACATTTGTGGTCTCTTCCTGTCTAATCACAAGACAGTTTTCTTTTACTGTTGTTTTTATTATGTTCTGTGTGGCTCTCTCATTCTTATCTCATTATCACTTTCTTCCATTTAGACAATTCCTGTTTGACCACTCTGACTTTCCCTCTCTCCCTCCTTCCTTCCATTTCCATCCCTCCTTCGCTCTCTCTTCTTCTACCACTCTAGTCTTCTCCAAAATATTGGTTGCTCTTCCTTTACAAAGATAGCGGTAAGCAAATATTTTTCACTATGTTTGCTATGTGTAAGGCACTTTCCTAAACACTGTGACCAAAGGTGATTGAGGTCCCTTCTCTGGTGTGGAAGAAGCAATAAAGTCATAAGATTGCTCATACACACAAGTATTAAGATAACAAGACAAAGGGAATGCCACACGATTGGTGGAGATGGGTAATTTCAGAGTCATCATGTCCTTCCTGTCTGAAGAAGTAATGCTTGAGCACTTGACCTGAACATCCAGGAGCTACATGGGGGAAGATGGAGGGAGAAGTGTCCTGGGCAGAGAAGACAACAATCAAAATGACATCTTACATCTTTAGACTAAACATCCCTAAAGCTTATCACCTCAAACAGTAGTTTGAACCCTGGCTGTCTGATAGGATCATCTGTAATCTCTTAAAAATCCTAATTCCTGGGCCTTACCCCAGACCCAAGAAATCAGATGCTCTGAAGCTGAGGGTGGGAAGTACCAGGATAGCTTTATTTTATAAATCCCCACATGCTTCTAATGTACAGCCAAAATGGAGACCAACCAGCCTGCCGCACTGCTTTTCAAACACTAACAGGTATAGATCACATGAGAATCTTCTAAAACGCAAATTCTGATCCACTGGATCTAGAGTGGACCAAGATTATGCATGGCCAATAAACTCCCAGGTGATGCCGCCACTGCCAATCTGGTTACTTCTAGACCAGAAGTATCAGTATTTACCTGACAGGTTGGTAGGAAAGCACATTCTCAGTCAGAGAATCAGAAGCCAGGTAATTCAGTCCCCTCCTGAATCAGCAAGATTGGGCTCATGGCTGTCTTCTGATTTTTAAGAATATTCTTCAGATGATTCTGAGACCCACTAACACACGAGAACCAGGCGGTGTCTTGATGTTTAGACATAACCAGTTCGGCACCTAATTATGTTGCAGGTTGTGTTTTCTGTAAGTGTTTCCTGTAGACAAGTCTGTTAAAGCTCCTCAAGCACTTGCATTGAACTGAGGATGCGAAGGCATGATGCTCTGTTCTTTACACCGAATTTCCATGCAGAGCAAATTCCCTTTCATTCTGGCTAGCAGAAGAGGAAGAGAACATAGCTCTCGTTCCACACCTTGGCTCCTGCCTCCAAAAACTCTTTGTTCACTTGGCTGGCGAGGTTCCTGCAGGCGCCTCTCTACACTTGCAGGTAATACCTGTAAGGAGCTGGTTTATTAATAGCCCTGCTGGGGCAGTTTAATCCCTGAGAAGGGATATTGTAACTCACCTCTAACTGCTGTCCTATCAAAAGATCACCCTCTGTACTACTTCTCTTTGTTTACAAGCTTCATTTAATAGTTTTCTCTCCATTAGGCAGCTCAGGGGAGTGCTGTTTAGTGAACTAATTGAATTCTTGCCAATTTTGGGCATGGTCCAAACCTGCTCCAGTCTTGGTATTTTCCATGTTATGTGTTCACCTCTCTTCACCTCCTTCTGTTGAATATATGCTAGAAATTATAACCATATCCATAAATGCATATCACAAGCATGGTAGCATATGCTCCTTTGCATGGAGAAGCTGCATCTCATCGCTCTGATGCAAAGGGGAGAGAAAAAAAATTGAAATAAAAAACGTTTAAACTGACTATGTATATATTTAAAATCCTACAAAAGAATTCATGTCTTTTCATTTTAGAACCTCTACCACTAGCCCTCATCTACCATGCCAGATTTGAATAGTCCCTCTTTCTAATTATTGGAAAGATTATACCTAGAACATTGGCACTTAAGGAATAACATTTCCCTGGCCCTTCGCAATTATTTAGCCACAAGACTGGATGGGGTAAATTAGCAAAGCAGGAATTGTGAGAGCATGTGGAATGAGGGGGGATCATGGGCCGAAAGCCTAAAGAGGAGAAGTTGGCAAGTACGTAGGTAAGTAAGTAAATATGTTATCACGAGCAAAAGACCACAACTTATAAAAAGTGAAGCTCTTTCTCTTTTTAAAAAAAATAATTAAAATAATTATTTTCAGTGGATGTCAAGCTGAAAGTTAGTACCTTTTGAGGGTATGCAGTGTACACGGTACATAAGCGCATAGAGACCCAATTGCTACAGATACTCCACAGTGCGCTCCAGTGGAACACAGGGTATTTGCTTGCATTTTTAGACCCTGGAGTACATTTTATTTCCCTAGTTACAGATGTCCTCTAGATTGCTTATGCAGAAATTCTGGAACATTTATAATGTTGTGTTCCACGTCTTACCTCTCGTACTTCTGCAATATGCTTGTTTCCCTCTAAATCCATTTGCTCCTCCTCTTTGTTCCTCAGCTTATGTCGCTGTCCATATTTCAGCTTTCTGGGCAACAGGCATGTCTGCTCTTCTGTTGTTCTTTTCATCTTTTTTTTTTTTTTCAACTGTCATCCATTTGAAAGCGTTAATTATCTAAGATGAGTAGCATCATCTCTCGCAGAATTATACTTGGACCATAAAATATTTCATAGCTGAAATCTCTGAACATCTGCCTGGGATACTTAACAGAAGTAAATATTCTATGTTGTTTCCCTTTCACAGTTTGTGGAGATGAATGCACGGGTCTTCTCCTCGGTGACTTGGCTCGCCTGGGGCAGATGGCCATGAGCGTCAACCTCACTGGCCCGCTGCCTGCCCCGTATAAAATGCTGTATGACCTTGAAAATAGGACTCAAGAACTGAAGGTAGGTTGGAGCAGTAATATGAGAGCCATGGGAAAGTAACAGAAGCTTCCCAAGGAGCCATAATTGATACATTTTTCTTCCCATTGCCCCAAATCAAGGAAAGCAGCCAGTAAGGAGATTCAGAGACTTTCTAAACCAGTGCTTTCTACATTTGAGCACTATAATATACAGGTTGCTATTAAGGGAAAGAGGCTTATGTACCCCCAGTGCTTGGCCTAAATCAGCTTTATTATGTTACTTAAATATGTACAAACATAAAATCAGGTATGAGTTCCCTATACTTATAGCTCTATAAAATCAAAACACATTAATCCTCACAAAAGCCTAAAACAACAATAAAATTAAAATTAAAAACATTAATATAAAATAACAGACAATTTTTGCTGAAAGCAAATTACTGCTCGCAACAAGAATACTGACTGCTTCCACACAGGTTTTTTTTTATCAGTATGTTCCATGTAACTCTTACTATTCCACACTATGAACTAGAGAGCCCCTGCAAAAGGGCCCTAAGATGACATTTGGCATCATTTGACGAGTTCAAGTTCAAGTGATGATTTATGTGCTCGATCTGCCACATCATCAAACATGCATGCAAAGGTAGGTGCTGAGATCAGGTTCATCTCTCCATCTCTCAGGTTCCCAGCCTGAGTTCCAGAAATGCTTACATTATTAACATTTAGGTTTCCTGTCAAAGTGAAAACACAAGAATAAAATTTGGAGCTGGAGAGCTAGTAGACCTTTGAAGATACTTCAGCAAGAACTAATTTGAGTAACACTATTCTAAAACATTGTGGAAACTTGGTGAGATAGGAGGAAATGTTAAGGAAATTGGGGTTTCATCATGAAAAGTAACTGCTTTATACACTATCAGTCAATGATCAGACTTTNCTTTATTGCTTCAATATTGTTCTTGGTCCCCTGGGGGTTTCATGCCTCCTATCCTGGGGCCACTGCCCTCAGGAAGCTTACAGTCTATGTACTTAAAACAACAATTAAACACTCAGCATAATCACCATGTGCTTTATAAAACTTTGACTTACAATAGAGTACAAAGATTGGAGAAACAGGTAATATTCAGAGTAACCAGGGAATGCATTATTAATGAGAACATCAGTTGCGTTGGAACTTGAAGGATAGACACAATTTGAATAGGCAGAGAAATATTGGCAAGAACTGGAGGAAAAAATCTAAGATTTATTCACTAGGCCCTGGCAGACACACTTCTAGGGGAATATATTCTATAATCTGGACCATGGCCTTTAAGGTAAGCCTTATTATTCCTCTTTTCCAGAAGAAGAAACCAATAATGATGACAGTGAGAATAACTAGCACTTATTGATGAGTATCTCTGTGCTAAGCAATTAAGTGACTAAAGTCTTACATGAATTATCACACACAAAACTTATAGAAGCTCCAAGAAGTAGGAAAGATATATTGTATCTTTTATATTTTTGTTTTTGTTTTTGTTTGGTTTTGTTTTCAGGTAGGGAAACTAAAGCACAGCAAAGTTAGAGACACAAGATCACGTAGCTACTAAGTGCAGAGCCAGGATTGGAATAGAGGCCACTGTAACTTTAGGGCCGGTGAGAATGAAATCACCTTTGTAAAGCTCATAGAGAGAAAATGACTTCCCTTGGAAGGGCCCGGCCTGTCAGTGATGAGGCCTCCCTGACCCTGGGCTCATACATACTCTTGCCATCGAGTCTAAGAGAGCAGGTGAGCAGAGGCAGAGCTGGGAATGCACAAGGCTCTGTCTGTTAGATATTAGAAGGCAGGCATACTAGTAAAACATAAAGCTAGAAACTTGATTAGGGCAGGACGTTATGAAGGACAACCTTGAAAGCTAGACAGCAGAATCTGAGTTTACCTTGTAGGCCTGGCATTCAGGAATGTGAAGAGTTTTATAAAGAAGATGCTGGCCAGTTATTTTCCTTAGTCCCCCTTAACCATGGTGTCAGTTACCCATGGTCAACCATGGTTCACAAGTGGATGAGACTCCTTCTGACTTATCACCAGGTCAGTAGTAGCCTAATGCTGCATGACAGTGCCTGTGTCATTCACCTCGCTTCATCTCATTATGTAGGCATTCTATCATCTCACATCATCACGGGAAGGGTGAGTATAGTCCAGCAAGATATTTTGAGAGAGACTACATTCACATATCTTCAGTTACAGTATGCCTTCATAACTATTTTATTATTGTTGTTAATTTATTACTGTGCCTATTTTATAAATGAAACCTTATCATAGGTACATATGTGTAGGGGAAAAAACAGTATATACAGAGTTCCTGACTATCAGCAGTTTCAGGCATCCCCTGAGGATCTTTGGATATCTCCCCCGTGAATGAGGGGCACCTGTTGTTCATGGACTGAATACAAAGAAAGCAGATTAAACTAGGAAAGCAAATACTTCAGTAGGACATAAGCAATTTTTAAAATAATACATAAGCACTGGATAAAGTATTGAAAGGCCCTAATGGAAGAGGTTCCGATCGTGGCCATCCCCGAAGTCCAGAGAAACAGTCCTCTATTTCCTGAGGGCTGGCTGAGTGCTGGTCTAAACAACCTTGATCTTCCTTAAATTCCAGCTTTTCTTGGTTCTGTGTTTGTGTTCTTCTTTTATAATTTATGTAATACCCAGATACCTGGGATTCTATTTCGATATTTTAAAAGGGTAATATTTTACCTCCTGTTCAGTCCCTTTAACTGTGCCAATGCTCTGTGGCTGTGGCCAGAGACCACTGAGAACAGAGTTGCCTTTGTCAACTAGGGACAGTACACACCTTGGGGCACTGGGACATGTCCCACTAAGAGGGTAAGAGAAATGACTTAGAGTACTTGTGTGTGCACTAGGTGATTGGGGGCAGGTTTAAGAAAGCCGGNAAAGCCGGGATTTGGGCTGGACTAGGAACTGGTGGTAATCAATTATTCTAATGAATCTTATCTGAAAGGAGGTAAGAACAGAGGGAGGCTAAAGCTGTGTTTTCTAAAGAGGCAGTGGTCTCTCAGATTCGACAGCAAATGAATCTTTGGTACTTTTGTGGTCTACACAGAGACCGTGGATTTGTCTGCGTAGACAAGATTATGGAATGGTCTCGGGTTTTCTTTCATTCATCACTGGCAGAGAGTGACCCCGGCTAAGGTTAGCGTTCTGTGAGACTGATTACATTCAACAGGAGAAGAAAACAGCCTTGCTTTATATGAGTGGGAGACCAAGTCCTCCAAAACTGAGACCAGCTCAGTTAGTTAGTGCCCGGCCAGGTCCCTCCCTCCATCAAAGGCTTCTGTTCTCTTTTTTTTCTTGTAAACAGGGTCTCTGTTTGGTGGAAGTGGAAGTCTTAAACAATCAAACAGGGTTCATCTTGACTCTCCCCCTTACCGGCCATGTGATGTTGTATAAGTTTTAACTTTTTTGGAGCCATGGTTTGCTCATACTCAAGACAGAATAACATTTACCTCATAGAACTGCTGTAGGAATTACATGAAAAAACAAAACAACAAAGCCTAGCACAGAGAATTTCTCAATAAATGACCGCAATTTGTATTATTTGCCAGGATATTCTGCATAGCACTTTGTATATATGTGCCCAGTTGAAATGGTTTCTCTATCTTTTCTTTGAAGATGAGAAGGCTAAATACCTTGTATATAAAGGAAAACTGTTAAATGTTCAACCCCATGATCACTGCAAAACCATTTACTAAAATGTTTGTGGAAATCTTTTTCAGCATTTGCTTTCACCTCAGCGAGCCCCAGAGAGGCTCATTCAATTGGCAGAGGGCAATTTGAACACACTCGTGACAGAAATGAATGAGCTTCTGAACAGGGTAAGTAGGGAAGACCAGGAAGCTTCTTAAAGCAGAGAGATCCTATATATTAAGGAAAATTACATCATATTTCTGAGGTGCAAATCTTGTTTCTAATTCCCAATTTGGTGTATGAAGTAGATGTATTTTGACTTGCTACTGCTGCCTCAAAGAGAATCTTAGCATCAAAGAAGGTTGTCGTCATACTTGGACAATGTCAAGGACAAAGGCTAAAAATACCAAAGTGACAGTATATTTTGAAAATGCTACCCAGTTGCATGTGAAGTCTTTATCAATTCTGAATTCCAACAGCACTGTCTTTGACTATGTAAGGAAAAAGAAAAACAAATGAAAATACTTACAGACGCTTTGATCTCATCACGGGATATTTGCATTTGTATAGAAATAGTCTAAATCAGTATTCCTACACAAAAGAGGAATCTTTATTGTGAAAATCCAAAGCATTTAAGACACTTTTAAAACTTAGGATGTAAAGTCCGTGTTACATTTATCAGACTTTTTAAGGAATTGGGTGTTTTAAACTTTCAAAACTGCAAAAGGGTGAAATTTCTTTTTGCTGTTAGAGAATAAAGAAAACAACATAAAGTTCGCCATCTTGTGGCCAGAAAAATGCATGAACAGAAAACTGGCCTGTAAGGTAGGCATCCAGTTTGATTACCTAAGAACTTTAAATGGCAAAGAATATTGGAGCTAGAAGGCTCTTACATATTATTTAGTTTATTTCTTCTTTGTTTAAGAACAGATACCTCAGGTTGTGACGGTGAAATGAATTACCTATGGCCACACAATTCACTAGACTCAGGAACCTAAGCGGAACCTAGTCTCCAGATTCCCCTTGGCCTTTTACTGTTCCCACCACACAAGCGTGCTGCAGGTTTAGGAAAATTTCCGTAGAGAAATCAAATCAGCTTCTGAGCACATAATGCTGAACAATGGCCCTGATATCGCAAACAGCATACTAAACACTTTTTCACAATCTTGTACCAGCAAGAATAGAATTTCTTGCCAGATGTAGTATTAATTAGATTACTGTACATTTAACTCCTATTAATTTAATAGTTAATAATTTTGTATTTGTTATGTAAGTACAAATAAATAAGGAATTTTAAACTGATCACAGCAAAGTAAACTCAGTTCAACAAGCACTTCTGAATGTTCACCCAAGCTAGGTGTTTACAGATGAAAGATTTATAATTGAGGCTTTGTCTTTCAATGAACTTCTATCTAGTTTGTGGGTGTGTGTGCATGTGATGTGTGTTTGCGTGTGTGTATACATATGTATTTAAATGCATGGAGGGTAATGTGGGACAACTGCATGCAAATATATAATAAAACATGAAATAAAAGAAAGGAACAAGAAATGTACCTGAGAAACACATGCAAATGAAAGAATTTAATCTTGTTACGGTAATCAGGGAAAATTCCATGGAACCAGAGGCACTTCATTTATTCAATTATTTAATTAATCCTTATTGGGCATCTACCATGTTCTACGTACTGTGTCAGAATGACAGACTCTGGGGATTGAGGTATAAGCAAAGCTGACACAATCATTGCTCTCATTGATCTGATTACAGCCTAATGATCTAAGTCTGGAAACATAAGAAATATTTAACTAGGAAAGTCAGACCTTTATTATGTGTTAGCCTACATCATGTCATCGCTTCAGCAGACTCTCCAGTACTGAATAAATTTTTAAAAATAGACTTTATATGTTAGAAGAGTTTAAGGTGAAAAGCAAAGTTGAGGGGCGCCTGGGTGGCTCAGTCAGCTAAGCATCAGACTGGCTCAGGTCATGATTTCACCACTTGTGAGTTCGAGCCCCACACCAGGCTCTCTGCTAAGCCCGTTTCAGATCCTGGGTCCTCTTCTCTCTCTGCCCCTCCCCTGCTCATTCTCCTGTTTAGAGCATCTCAGTGATGTATTTATCCTCCAATATGTAGCCAGTCCCCTACCAAATGAATGAGTTACCTTTTTACTCTACCTTCATTTCAACCCAATCCAATTCAGTTTCCTTGTATGACCTCTCTCTCTAAGCCAGATTCAACTACAATTATTATTTATATGACACACTAAACTCTCTGAATCACAGATTTGATCATGTCACTTTCCTTCAAATTCTACAACAGCTCCCCATTTTGTTCGATATGACATAGAATCCTCTCTCATTGTGATGTGATTCATGCTTCACTCCCCAGCCTCATCTCTCCCGCAACTCACAGTCTGGTTATCTGATGCATTGAATATACAAGCCAGAAAGCTAGAAATTTTTCTTGGTCCTTCTTCTTTCTTACTGTACCCCCACTTATTCAACTCATTACCAAATGCAGGGGGTTCCCCTTCTTGCATAACTTTATATCTCTACTAACCAACTCTCATTCACTCTTTGTAATCTTTAGCTTGAAATGAACACACTGGCTTTCTACCTACTCCTTTTTGCTTTTACGAGTTTCCCTTCCACTCTGTTCTCTACAGTGTAGCCAGAATGCACTTTTGCTTTTCTAAATTTGAATATGTCTCCCTAGTGTTTAAACTCATACTCCTAATTTCTCACTGCTCTTAAGTTCAAGTCCCAGGTCCTATCTTTGGCCACATCTCCCGGTATTTGTGCCTCTGGCTGTCTGCTCTCCAGTCATACTGCCCTTCAGTTAGCTCATCCCACCACCATAGAGCCTTTCCATATATGTTGTCTTTAGCCTCTGAAGTCAGTCACCTTCTCCTATATGTTGTTAATTTCTGTTAATTCCAGTTCACCTCTCAAACCTCAGCTCATGGAACCCTGCGTTCTGAGAGACATTTAAGGTGTGATGAGACTCCTATAACTGGCTTATACCACTGTGTTTTCTCTTCAGTTGGTAATTATAAATTTACTTGCATGATCACTCAGCAAATACTTCTCTACTCCCCCAGACTATGAGTTTCAAAAGGGCAGGACGTATGTCTTCTAAATAGTTTTTCTCACCACGGTATCACCAATATCATGCACATAGTAGTTCAGTAAAAACTAATTAACTGCGAGTAATGTAAATAATAGCAATTTGAACAACTGGGTGACAAGTATAAAAACTGAAAATAAGCATTGATGTTTAATGTCTCTACAACACTCTAAAATCAGGCAAGTGTTTATAATTATATTGAGTTGGATATTTTCCTTCCTTTGAAAAACATCTCCTCAATGTATGTAATAGACTAAATTATATAAAACATCAATATTTAGTTTCATTTGATTGTCTTTTACATCCTATTTAAATAAAAACTGTTTCCAAAATGATGAAACTAATTTTAAAAGCTAAGTGCCAACAATTTTGTATGTTTACCTTATTTGTAGTTTTAAAAGGTTTAAGTTGTCAACAATGTTCTTTTTCAGTTTTACTATTATATTTTAAAAGAGAGATAAATGTGTAGCACAGGATACTTGCTTGGTTTGGAACTTTTAAAGTTGACACCTGAAACATTCAGGGAGAAATTGCATAGAACTCACTTATTACCGTTCCACAGGGTCACTTGGCTGTTTCCTGTCTCTTTCCTTGTGTGTTGTGTAGTAGCTTGCCTGAGGGGTACTTCACTGCCACTTAGACATACAAAACCAGTAGTTTTTGAAATGACCTTTGAGAATAGCATATAAATGATTAGATTTGATATTTAATTTTAGCAGGAAGCCATATAAATCTGCGAATGCAGAACTGGATGGCATCTAAGCAATGTTGTCTATTCACTAGTTAGATTCGCCCCATTAGATTCTAGCTTTAACATAAAGAAGGCAGAAAATAAAAGACACGAGTAATATCCAGCCAAGAAAATTATGTGCAGATTTCAAGAGGCACAGTGAGAACTGCTTGAGCTAAAGCAAGAAAGTAACAGCTACATTGTTCAGAAGTAAATTAATGTGTGCCTAATGGTAATGCATGCTGCTTAATATAAATACTCTTAAAAGAAAGAAAAAGGGAAAAAAGGAGAAGAAAAATAGATGGAAATAAATACACAGCTTAGTGAACTTGAATGTAAAAAAAAATGGTAATCAAAAGTGAGAGAGAAACACAAGGTATTGCTTAGGGTATTATTTCAAAAGGAGCACTGGAAGATTGTAAAACTGAGGTAAGAGGATTTAAAAATGAGAAAATCACAGACAGAGAATGAAAGAAAGACTGTACAACATAGTAGGATAAATGAGAAGACATTTGTCAAGTGTTCAAAGGACTAGATAACAGTGAATAACAGGAAAGATGACTAAGGAAGGGAATGGTAATTTAATAACATGCAGGAAGAACCAAACTGAATCAGACAGATAGCTCCTATCACGTAGGATTTAGCATTCATCTGTAACATTATCAATAGCCTGTCCTGGGTGAAACTGTTGTGAATTTTGCTTTTACAATGATACTGCCATCTATCACCACTCTCCAGAGCTGATAGTGCTTTGTCATAAGCTTCCTTTATGGAGTCTCTCATGGGTGGTTTTGACAAGAGTGGCTCTTCAACCCAATTACTGTGAAATAAGACATGACTTTTAAAAATATGTCTATATGATGTTCTGAAATGGATTCTTAAATATGTTAATTTACTAAAACCTAGAGCTTATACACTTAAAGTACTACCTAAGCTCAAGGAGTGCCTTTCCTCCATCCCAGAATGCTCAACTTTTTCATATACTTTCCTAGTCTTCATGGACGTTAGCCAAATATAAGTTAGTGCTTGATGTGGACAAAATATAAAGCTGTGAGACAGAAAATTTGTGTTTTGCCCTCAATTCCCTATATGTATGAGTTGAGATTTGCCACTTAACCTTTCCATACCTTTATTTTCACCAGTGTAAAAAGAAGGATCGTGTCCTCTGTGTATCTTTAAAGGCAGAAAGAGTAAATGAGACACGAGAGTATTATAAGCCCTTCTGAACACACATATCAATCCAAGGTACAGTTGAGCCTGAATGTGTAACTCCTCTTTTATAGAGTGCTAATACCGTAAGTCAATGCCTTTTTTTTGGGGGGGGGGCGAGAGGGGGGTGGAAAGAACCTCACATTTCCTCCTCTCCTGGAGCACAGCCAAGAGAGGCAGCCCTTCTAGACCCTGCAGAGGAAGGCCATCTTCTTCCTCAGTAAGCAATGTGCAGGCCCTAAAGAGTTCTGCCTGGGGGGCATCTGGGTGGCTCAGTTGGTTAAGCAGCTGACTTAGGCTCAGGTCATGATCTCTCTGTGAGTTCAGTCGGGCTCTGTGCTGACAGCTCAGAGCCTGGAGCCTGCTTCGGGTTCTATGTCTCCTTCTCCCTGCCCCTCCACCACCTGTACTCTGTCTCTATCTCTCTTTCTCAAAGATAAATAAATGTAAAAAAAAAATTTCTGCCTGCTCCCAGCCCCAACACTGCCCGCACCAGTGTGGTACTTGGTGTGTGATCGCAGGCCACTGTTTAATGACCGTGGTGCCAGGGACAAGAATGTAGCATGGTCGAGACTGGAGGCTCTCCTGCCTGGCTTCCTTCCTAAGCACTCAGCTGCAGCTCTTGGGCACAAGCTTCCTATTAGGCTCTGATAAATGCCCAGAAATTTCCCAGACATTCACATTTGCTGGCAAGCATAGCACCTGGCATATGGCCAGTTTAAGTGGATTGGGAAGGAATAGATTTTTTTTTTCCCTCCAACAGGCTTTAGAACTACCAAGGAATTTGTAGTTGGTTTGATTATTATTATATTAGCTAATTAATTAATTAGCTAATTGACTATGCCTGGACTCTAAATAATAAAAGGAGGTAAGGCATTGCCTTAGCCCCAAAGACAGAGATTAGATAGATAAGGCAAAACACCTAACAAAGTAATTACCCTAAATAGTCATGAATGGTGATCATAGTAGTTGTTCTTGAAAATCTCTAAAAGGGTCCTGCTGGGCACGGAACTGCCCCGGGTCACCCAGAAGACCCCCCAGCAGCAGCCCTTCAGGATTGGCATTCATGCTGGGGAGACTGAGAGCACCCCAGAAGAAGGCTGGGTCTGAAAAGGGGAAAGGTGTCTTTTCCATAGGAGATCACACATTATTCAGGCAAGGTTCTCCATGATGATGGTGCTATAAAAGAAAATAAAACGGGAGAAAAAACCTAGCGGTAGTTATGGTGGCAAAAGCCAAAGCAGTGATGGGCACCAGAACCCGCTACAACCCAGCAGTCACATCCTGCCCCCGCACCACAATTGGCTCCTCCACAGCTCCAGCTGGGGCTTGGGTCCCCACCCCCGGCCCTGCTTTGGCACCCACTCCCACACTTGCACCCCTCATTCCAGCATCAACGGCAGCATCTTCTGAGCCCGAAACCTGCCAGCAACGAGACAAGAAACACCTACAGAAAAGCTGGCAGAAACACCCGTGACTACTAGCCCAACATCAACTGATGGTACATCAGCAAATTCTTCTTGGCCAAACCTTTTTTTTTTTAAGTTTATTTTATTTTGAGAGAGAGAGAGTGAAAACACTCGAATTGGTGAGGGGCAGAGAGAATTGCAAGCAGGCTCCACGCTGTCAAAACAGAGCCCCACGCGGGGCTCAAATTCAAGAACCCTGAAAACGTGACCTGATCTGGAATAGAGTTGGACTTTTAACTGACTGAGTCACCCAGGTGCCTCTTGGTCAAACCTTTTTGAAAATGCAACCAGTGTCCGTGTGAGGGTCAGTCTTGTGAGACCATAGTAACCGAGGTCATGTCCATGGGCTGTAAAGGCCAGCAAATAATTGCAGCCCTGGGAGCCAGTTTCAACCACCCTGGCAGAGCAATGGAGCACCTTTTTATGGAAATCTGGCAGGTAGAGAAAGTCAGACTGTGGTTGCTCCCCCTCTGGTAGCTAGTCCTGGCGTGACTCAGTGTCAGTGGCTGCACCTGCAGCAATACCCACACGTTCTGGCGGACATCCCCTTGAATTTTTACAGAGCAGCCTCAGTTGCAACAGCTGAGACAAATTATTCAATAATTCTTGCCTGCTTCTAGTGCTGCTACAATTGGTCAAGAAAATTCTCAACTGCTGCAGAAAATTAGGCAACACTAGGAGCATTTTATTCAGGTAGTCGATGAGCCAGTTCAAGAAGCAGGTAGTTGAGGAGGAGGGAGTGGGGGTGCCGGGGAGGAATCCCAGAAGGTGGAAGTGGCGCTATGAACTACAGCCCGGTAATACCTCAGGAATGAGAAGATATAGAAAGATTAAAGATACTAGGATTTCCCAAAGGACTTGTGATGCAAGCATGTTTTGCTTGGAAGAAAAATAAGAACTTGGATGTCAGTTTCCTTCTACAGCAAAACTTTGATGAATATTGAAAGGGACTTGGGCTCATAGCCACAATAGTATAAGGTAGGAGATTTTTCGGGGTGGGGATACAGGGGAGGTATATATATTATATATATATACAGTACGTGTCTGCTTTAATTAGCAGATGCCACAAATCCATGTAGTGTGTAAAATATACAACCAGAAATCAGATTTTTGCAGGTCATTATNAGTTTTCACCTTTGTTTAGTGCATTGGATCCAAAGATTTAGTGTAATGCCCTGCTTCATATTTCTTTGGCTTAACACTGATTTCAGAAAGAATCTTTGCTACCTAGAACCTACAGTCTCTATTTTGTGGGAGCACTAGATGATGGCTTTGTGAAACTGAAAAAAATGGGATCACCTGTAAACAGAAACGTCAAGTTATTGGTAGTTATTGCTACTCCTTCAAATATGTACAAAACTAATGTGTAAGAAAGCCCACTCTTTCAAGTTAAATACTTGAGGTGGGGAAGGGACAACGGAACATCTTGAAATGTAAATAATTAATGCTAATTGAAATTTTTGATCATTTAATTAGATCCTTTTAACATGATTTGAGGATCTGTGCAAGAATAGGCAGAGTTATCTCTGTTTACGTGTTGTTGTGGTTTTTTTTTTTGGTTTGTTTTAGGAAACAAATCGGTAGATGTCTAATTACTGTTTACTTCACTGTGTTGCAGTGGAAGTTTTAAAATCACCATTGCATATTTGCTTTAGATGTGTCCTTTTGTGAAATTTAGCACTTTGAGGCCAACAGAGAAATACAATATTCACTCCCCTTCCCTTTCCCTCAGCAGATATGTGTTTATCAACAAGTCACCAGCTGAAACTGCAGCCTTTCTTTAAAGCCAGAAAATGCTAATTCAGTTCAGGAGTAATACAAACGTTTCAAAACTGGGTGTCTGATGTTTGTAAATATTCCTTCTAATTAGATAAGAATGTATGACCATTGATGCCATTAGGATCGCATTGCTTTCCAAAGAGAAGGGGGCAGAAGTATAGTACAGCATCTTGTATTGCGTTGGAAAGACTGGTAGCGTCGGGAAGAACTGAAAGATGCAGCTTGAAAAGTGCTTTGGGAAATTATATAATCAAGATATCTCATGGCATATTAGGAGAAAACCTTTAAGAGCAAAAAAAGAAAGAAAGAAAAGAACATGTAAGAAAGGAAAGCATGAGCCAAAATAGTTAGGGATGGCTTCATAGAGAAAGTTGGGTAGGAACTGACTCTTAGAGGCTGAATTTATTTTAGATAACTGGAGAGGAGTTAAGGAACAATAAGATAAACAAATGCTCTTTTCTGGGAGTGTTCGTAGAAAAGTAGGCAATACGAATGGTAACAGGGTTGGCAAGATGCATTAGGTGATTGTTTAATCATGTATTGGACATTCATTCAATGTTTGCTGTTAGTTAGGCCTCGTTCTAGGAGCTGGATATGAAGTGAGGAGCAAAACAGACCAAGTTCCTGCTCTCTTACAGCTTGACTTTTGGCCGAGGAGGTAACCAGTAAATAGGGAAGCCATAAAGTAATTCCAAAATGCTTGGTACTATGAAGAAAATGTTCTGCAGAAATTTGAAAACCTGGCTAGGTGCCCTGGTACCCTTCAGGAAGGGACACTGAGGCTGAAAGATGACCCAAGACAAAGAGCCAGCACCTGAAAGGGTAAAAGAAAAATTCATGCCAGCTAAACAGCAGGATCCCAGAAGGCCCTAAGAAGGAAAGAGTTTGGCATATTTCATACTAAATAGAAGCCAGGGAGTTTGATTACATAGGGTCTTAGTGATAACTTTTTTAACTTCTTTCTTACCATAGGTCATGTAGAATTCTTGACATCTTACTATTGGAATGCTCATATAATCAGTACCAAGTGTGTCAATGATGACTCTTACACATTATTGTGTAAATGAATTAGGAAAGTAGAAATCAAGGCAAGGGATGCTATCTTGATCATCCAGAATTTAAAAGAAACAGTGTATCAATATATACTTATTTTTAAAAATGAGATGCTCTCAACTGTTAACCAGAATTGGTAGGCTTCATGGTGTGAGTATGTAAGTTATGATCTCTTAGTAATATAGATAAGATATTGATCATTTTAAGTTTATGTTTTTTGTTTTGTTTTGTTTTAATGACTATTTATTTATCTTGAGGGAGAGAGAGAGCGAGTGAGCATGAACCAGGGAGAGGCAGAGGGTGAGAAAGAGAACCCCAAGCAGGCTCTGTGTTGTCAGCACAGAGCCCAACATGGGCTCAATCCCACAAACCATGAGATCATGACCTAAGCCAAAATCAAGAGTCACATGCTTAACTGACTGAGCCACCTACGTACCCCAAGTTTTAAGTTTACATTATAGAGTACATTTTCTGTGTGGTAACAGATACCAATGCTGGTGATACATTAATTCTTGATACTGAAAAATGATCATAATGTAGATCAAGTCCCTTATCATACACTGTGCTGTGTAAAAATAGGAGTGATATTATAGAGTATAGTCTAGTCGAGACTAGACAAATATCTACAACAGTTTCGAAGGCCAACATCTTAAGCAGTTGACATTAGTAATTCAAAAGTAACATTTAAAAAGTTATGTGTAGGGGCGCCTGGGTGGCTCAGTCAGTTAAGCATCTGACTTCGGCTCAGGTCATGATCTCTCAGTTCGTGGGTTCGAGTCCCATGTCGGGCTCTGTTCTGACTTCCAGCTCAGAGCCTGGAGCCTGCTTCAGATTCTGTGTCTCCCTCTCTCTCTGACCCTACCCTGCTAAGCTCTCTCTCTCTCTCTCTCTCAGAAAGAAATAAAACATTAAAAAAATTAAAAAGTTATGTGTATATGCATGTGGTGTCTGTATGTAAAACGTTACTTGACCTGTTGATGAGCACCCTGCAAATAATTTTATATATCTACTGCAAACCGTAAAGAAGAGTTTTTAAAACTTCCAATGCATCTTCTCTTTTCATCCTTTTGTGATGGTAACACTCACAGGTTGAGGAATTAGATGATGATAGTTAGACTTTTTATTCTTTTATGCAAAACCTTGAACACTGGTCATGAACTAAAACTCTCACTGCCCCCTGGGAAAATCACAAAATGCAGTATAATTTCTATAGCATCTCTTCCCATGTTCTGCATTGGCCAGACATTTAGTTCTATTTTAATTTCTATTTAAAATCCACTTATGTATAAAAAAATTTAGAATCTCTGGGCATGTCTAGAATGCAAGTTACTATGGTATGGGATTATAGACTATTAATACTCTGCCAATTTGGACCTGAGTCAAGTTATTTTAGGGCAGTTTGTGATTCTTCAATTCATTATCTGTAGTTAGATCATCTCTATCATTTTAGTAAAAAATGTCATATTTGTTAGCACATGCATAATGAATAATGAAATGTAAACCTATTTCAAGGTACTCTAAGCCTTATAGTGTCTTTTAAGAAACATTGAATAGTATACATGCCATTTTTATTTGACTAAATATAGTGTATCTCAACTACAAACACATTAAATGGATTCCTTTGTGTCGAGTGACATCCATGAAGGTGAAAATGTATGGGGATAAACTTTGGGAAGTGAGGCTGCTTGTGGAGTGGTCTTATTTTGTTGACAATGATATATGGTTCTGTGATTAATGGCCATCTTTCCTGGTGATGACATACGGTTGAAGTTAGCATTTATTCTTTAATGTTTTAATGGCATCTTTAGCGTGTTATAAAACAAACATTTACCACTTGGTAGCTAAGCATTTCTCCCTCTTTGTTTCTTTAATTAACGTGTTGATCTAAACTGCATCTCTAGGATCAAGCTTATTGAGACATACTGCCTGTGTCTCCTCAAGAGATCCTTGCTGGACTCCACATTTTTTCAGTAAATAAAATACGGACAAAACTGAAACATGTGGAGGTTGAAGAATCGATTAAAGACTTTTGGCAACTGTACCTTAAAGATACTTCAAAAATAATAGTGTTTTATCGCTTCCCCTATGTCATTGCATACAGCAAGGGTTTTAAAAAGACCAAATACGACTCTCTGATTTCCATTTAATGGAAGAAGTAATAAAATTTAATTGTATACTTGAGCATGGGGTGTCATTTCCAGTATATCTGATCAATAATTCATTGATTGCCTTTGGCTCAGAGTAATATTTGAAAGAAAATGTAGCCAGTGGATGCTTATCTAGCTAGAGCTTCATCATCTCAATTAATTATGCTTTTCCTGAATTTGGATCATTAGGCGACCAAAGTGACAGCAGATGGCGAGCAAACTGGACAGGATGCTGAGCGGACCAACAGACGAGCAGACTCCTTAGGAGAATTCATTAAGGAGCTTGCCCAGGATGCAGAAGGTATTAGAATCATTTAATTTAATCATTATGTCTCCCAACAGAAAAATAGAAAAAGGGATTACACAGGACTGAAATTTCTCCGGTAAGAGATAACACTTCTCAATCTGAGGGTCAGGGTTTCAAAAGTATTTTGGTTGGTATATTCAAGGTGCTGTCTGCTGAGCATCTACAAAATTGTAGATTGTAATGTTAAATTAGGGACAACAGTCAGTGAATTAGTAATCATAAGTGCAGAGTCACAGAAAATTGAATGCGGTCCCTTAAGAATGCTTTAATTTTTGAGGAATGGCTATTATGATTAAAGAACTAATACACAACTTCTGCTTTGCTATTGTTTGTATTCAAAACTAAGAGATCGTTAATTTTTTAAAAAGCTAATTTTATCATTCTGCTCAGTACATTAAAGCAACACTTTAATTTCTCAAAATGGCTTTTAAAATGCTTGGTGCTGTTTTTAATGAACATCTGGTGTTTGGTGTTTGGATTTGCTACCTTACCAGAAGCTACACTGCATTTAGTCCATAATTCTCTAGGAGTTAGTTCTTGGCATCTACCAATCTGACTGAGGATCAAAGTGGAAGCCATTTTGGGGCTACAGTCCAGATGAAGAAAAAAGATTTGACAAAAAACTAGATCTTAAGTATCTATTAATATAAAATAAACATGCATGCATATTTAAAAAGGAGGAAACATGCTTTGGTTTTTTTCTCTCAAAAAGACAAAACATTTTTATTGTTCTACAGTGTTATATATTTTAGATATTTTTCTTTGTAGTATGGCCAAATAAGGCAGGACATGGGATAAACTTTAAGGCAGATCCCAACAGGTAGTTCTTAGGCCAAGAAGAGACAGAAACTCCCAAAGATTTCCCACTGCAAGAAGCAAGAGTTTTAGTCTGAGACATAATCTGACACAAAAGATGTCAGGATCTGGAACAGAAGTTACTCCTACTGGAAAATTTGTAATTAACTCATTATGGTTTGTCCCCTGCTAGANGGAAAACCCCCCCCCCCCCCCCCCCCCCCCACATTTTCCCTCTACTTGGATCCATGAAGGCAATGGTCAATACACCAGTAACTTTCCTTTTCCTTATACCTTAATCTCAACCACTCAATACTTAGCAGCCTATCCTGGAAATTTATTTTGAAATCATTTCAATCAAATATTTCTACATAAGAGTAAATGCTAGTAAATGGTTTTGATGGACTCCAACGTCAGCACTACTAATTAATTTCCCTGCATTGCACCCACCAGCCAGTTTGTGCATGCCACAAAGGGACCAGCAGGGGGCAGAGTGGAGACAATATTTAGTCCAGGTTTTGCTCATCAAGCACGATCTATCCATGAGAGCAAAGAGTTATGTATCATCAAAGGTGTCTCCCATTCTCTCGAGTGCACATCAGTCAGGCACTCAGGGTGTGCCTGTCCAGACAGGGCACCTTTTTTCTAATTCATGTGAAGTGCCATGTGGGATAGCTGTGATCCTGTACCTGAGAGAAATGTGGACATTACTCCCTTCTTCCAGTGGATAGTAATGTAAATGATAACCACAGCCTTTCATAAAAGTACTTTGCCTAACCTAATACAACTGTTAAAATTTTATGAAAATTAAAATTTGAATATGCCAAAGGTAAACTAAATCCTGAATTGCTTACAGGTCCTGTAAGTCTTAGCAGTTCAGGAATTTTTTTTAAAAAAAGCAAACTCCCCAAAAGCCTTAAGTAGGTTATACAATATATTCACACCCATTTTTTCCTCTTAGAATTATACTAATTGCGGATAATAACAGTACTTTTGGGTTTTATTAGTGACAATAAATTGCTGTGGGAAAAGTGAATGTTTTAGCCTGACATTTGTCTATTTCAGTTTTATTTTTAGATAGGTGGACTCCCTTACTCACCCTATCTTCCATTATAAGTCATGGCCTCTTCATAGATAATCAAGGTCTATTCATCTTAGGCATTCTTATCTCACCATAATTTAAAATCTACTTTGCTAGGATGCCTGATTATATCACAAATATAGTATATTTCACTCCATGCACTATTAGAATTAATGAGTGATATATATCAATATATATATACACATGTGCATATATATATTCTGACATATTAGGACTTAAGATATGCTAGATACCTTCTTTCCTATTTTATAAGTCACAGTAGTATTTGTCATTCATGACAAATTTACCCATCAGAGGATTTTTTTTAAGTACAGTATGAAAAACAACTTTGATTCTCCTGAAGAATCAATTTATTTGTATGTTGCAGATACTGTTTCCTTCTTAAGTTTCCCTTTATAATCCTCTGCTACTTTGGCTACTAGGGTACTGTCTACTAATATGTCTTCTGATTTACATTATTTTTTTATCTTTACCCCGTTTCCTTTTATGATAGTTTTATCTTGTTTTAAAGATATTTCAAAGCTACTTAAAATTTGCTTTGAAATAAAGTAGAAATACATAAATTTAAGAGCTATATTAATGTTGGTTATTTTCAATTCTGTTGAAAATGTACTGAACTGATAGTGTATACCTTTGAAAAAGAGACTGAATAACATCTTCATCTTTAGTTTAAAAATATTCAGAGAATTTCTGAATTCCACGTATACAAGCAGTGCAGCAATCACATCTCTTCTATTAAAATGATGCTTTTTTAAAAAATACAGTTTCATTTTGCTAAAGCAGTTGTTGTGTCCCTTAATAATTCCTTCTAGTTGTTTACATATTATTTTCATTTAAAAGGAATGATGCATGTTTTCCAAAAGGTACAGCAATCTTTTTCTTTTCCTTTTTTCTCTCTTATTCTTTTTACAGCAAGTTCTTCTCTACAAGTTTAGCCTTGTGTATAGACCACAAGTGAGGTTGTATCTCATATTACTTACTCTCTTAGAGCCACCTAAGTCCAGAAGCTAAATTCAATCAAATTCCAAAAATATCTCTATTCAAAGTTCATTTATATATTCACTTAATAAAAGAAAAATGTACACCTTTGTCAAGTTGAAAAGTGGGATTTTTCTTTCACTAAAATAAAAAAAAAATGGAATGCAAATGAGTCAGTATTTAGCTGCATATATAATTAATTAAAATCAACATACAGACAGACATGCACTCAGACCAAAGGAGGAGGTGTACCATAGGGAGAGCCAAATCTATGTCTTTCTTGAAATCCAAGAAGTATAAACCTTACGTTTAATCACTGGCATTCTGGCATATTTCTCACAAAGTCTGCTGGATCAAGAAGCTTTCCAGCTAGTCAGTCCATGGTTTCTCTGGCTCCTTCACAAACACAACAAAGCCTAGGTGATAACTTAGCAACAGTAGTGGTGGAATCTTGAGAAAGTTCTTTGGTGTATATCGAAGTATGACTGTTAAATAGTTGACCAAGAAAAAGCCACCCTCCCTAATTTCTAGGAATACAGCACATGTGCAATAATTTCTACCACAAGGCTAGAAATGGCCATATTTGTTCTTTAAAACACCTGACTCAAATTGTTCTACAGATTAAATTATGGCTATCAGAATAAGGAATTGGCTGGAGCAACTTTCTAACCAAATCCATTCATCATGAAAAGAGGATTCAGGGGCACCCAGGAGGCTCAGTCAGATAAGTGTCTGACTCTTAGTTTCAGCTCAGGTCATTATCTCACAGCTTGGTTCATGAGATCCAGCCCTGCGTCTGGCTCCACACTAACAGCACAGAGCTTGCTTGGGACTCTCTCTCTTTGCCCCTCCACAGCTCACATGAACACACACTCTCTCTCTCTCAAAATAAATTTAAAAAAAGAATTCAAAAGATGCATTTTGGAGAGGGTAAATAAAGTAAAAGATTAAAACTCAATTTCTTCTGCTAAACCATGATTTTCAAATTCTAGCATACATCAGAAGCCCCTATAAGGCTTGTTAAAATATGAATTGCTGGTCCCTACCCTCGGAATTTTAACTCAGTAGATCAAGGGCAGGGCCTGAGAATCTCCATTTTTAATAGGTTCCCAGGTGAGGCTGATGATACTTGTTTGGGTACCACATTTCAGAACCACTGTACTAACCCCTCACGTCATACCCTTCACAGCTGCTCTATTTGGCCTATGTGCACCTGCTTCGGGAACTCTGAATACTATCCTTGGAACAGCTTCAGCCAGTTCCAATCAGAAAAACTTCTCCAAGAATATAAATGAATTTTCAGAATTCTTTATGTCCTAAAGACATCTTAGGATACAGCATTGAATAATAGAAAATGTCTCTTGGCCAACCCAGAGCTTCACTCTGAGCATGTTCACAGGTAATATTATAGAAATAAGATTTGGCACACAAGAGTTTGAGAAGACCTCTCCCTACAACTTGGGAAGTTAATGTGCCATAAAACACACTTCAAGAGAAGTTAGCCTAAAACTAATAGAACTACATAAATGTTTCAGTGCATCGGTTTTTCAAACTTTTATTTGACATAGAATTCTTTTTTTTTTTTCCAAATGAAACCTTGCCCAGAACACTAACCTAGAAAATAGATATTTGACAGAATAGACATCATTTGTAGAATACCTGAAGCGCCAAGGGAATCCTAAGATACCGAAAAACACAGACTCTTTCGATATTTAATGCATAAAAACACAGACTCTTCCGGTGGATGTTTTTGCTGGAAGGTAGCTTTGAGCCCTAATCTATAGCCCTTGTCCCAAGACCTGCGCTTCCGCCCTCATTCCTTTCAACAGATGGACACAGAACCGTGGGGAAGTACAAAGTACAAACCGTACTCCATATTTTAAAATGGACTGAACATGATTGTGTTTTATCAGCCGTGGAGGCCTTGTACTTTCCTCTTCCAAAGGGTATGCTACATATCTCACCGTTTACCTCTTCCCTGGAAAGGGTTGGGGCCATTTCTTTGTTTGCGTTTTCTTCCTTGTGAGGTAGACACCCCCTCCTTTAACGACTGTGCTCCCCAAAAGAAATAGAATATGGAGAAATAGGTCATCTTTCCCTTATTCTTATCCATTGTTATTAACCACCTCTCTGCTCCCAGCAGGGACACTCATGGCAAACTACATTTCATTTGGAGATGGTGAGGAAGAGCAGATGCTTGATGCCATTTTTGTGTGTGGCTTTTTTGTTTACTAATTTACGAAGTTTGTTTCCTCCTCTGCAGCTGTAAACGAGAAAGCTGTAAGACTAAATGAAACTCTAGGAACTCCAGACCAGGACTTTGAGAGAAATTTGCAAGGGCTTCAGAAAGAGATTGATCAGATGATGACAGAACTGAGGAGGAAAAATCTCGATAAACAAAAGGAAGTTGCTGAAGATGAGTTAGTGTGAGTAGATACTCTGTTACTTTTTCACTTGATAGGCTGACTTTTCCAAATGGATGTTTACAGTTTTCTAAAGGTTTCATCACACTTATAAGTAGAAGATGCTTTTTTAAATTTTTCACTTAGTTATAATTTATCTTGCTCTAAAAGGGATTAAAAGTATGTTCTTGCATATTTAAATAATCAAATAAATTATCTTTTGGTTTGCTGTCCCTTCCACAATTAGGCTAATGGACTTGCTTTGTTAATTGTTTGTGCTAGGAACTTCTAAACCATTAAAAGGTTTTTTTTTTGTTTTAATAAAAATATAATAAAGTTATGAATTTAGCAGTCCATTCTATATATTTTGTCACTTAGGAAATGCTGAATAGAAGGGTCATCAAGTAATAAATGCCTGATACCTTGAAATAAGGGCTGAAAACTTGAGGTTGGGAAAAGCAATAGTGATTTTACTAATGCATATGAATTCTGACCACACACTCAGTAAAAAAATGATGATAATAGGGGTGCCTGGGTGGCTTAGTCGGTTAAGCATCCAACTTTC